>NC_092789.1:38404352-39004352 GCF_047496795.1 Chiloscyllium punctatum
AGTCAATATTTGGAAAGTTGAAATCCCTCATGACAACTACCCTGTTTCTCTCATTCCTAGCGAGAATCATCTTTGCTGTCCTTTCCTCTACACCTCTGGAACTATTAGAAGGCCTATAGAAAACTCCCAACAGGGTGACCTATATTTTCCTGTTTCTAACATCATCCCATACTACCTCAGTTGACGAGTCCCCAAACATCCTTTCTGCAAATGTAATATAGTCCTTGAACAAAACTACCACTCATCCCCATCTTTTACCATTTTCTCTGTTCTTAAAGTAACATATAAATTCTGGAACCTGCAACAACCATGTCTGTCCCTGCTCTATCCATGTCTCTGAAATGGCCACAACTTCGAAGTCCCAGGTACTAAACCATGCTGCAAGTTGACTAACCTTATTCTGGATGCTCCTTGCGTTGAAGCAGACACACTTTAAAACAACTTCTGGTGCCATTGTGCGTCCTTGAAACTTGATTTCGGTCCTCCGTACTCTCAACATTTTCTTTACTCGTTCAATTTTGGTTCCCCTCCACCTGCTGGTTTAGCTTAAACCTACCAGAATAGCCTTAGCAAATTCCCCCCCCCCCCCCCCCCCCACACCCCACCACATTGGTATCCCTCTGCTTCAGATGAAGACCATACTGCTTTTAGAGGTCCCACCTACTCCAAAAAGAGCCCCAATTATCCAAAAATCAAAAACCCTCCCTCCTGCACGATTCCTGGAGCCACATGCCTGTGTGGACTACGATATGTGGCTGCTCCCCCTCCCCATTAAGGATCCCAAAAACACGATCAGAGACATCAGGAACCCTGCCACTTGGGAGCCACCACACCAACCTTGAGTCTCAGTCGTCCGCACAGAACCTCCTGGCTGTCTCCCCAACTATGGAGTCCCCAATGACTACTGCTCTGCTCCTTTTCTCCCTTCCCTTCTGAGCAGCGGGGACAGACGATGTGCCAGAGCCCTGTGCCCCACTGCTTTCCCCTGGTAAGTCGACAATCCTATCAGTCTCCAAAACGGTATACATATTGTTGAGGGCAATCCCTGCACTGCCTGCTGGTTGTCTTTACGTCCCCTGACTGTAACTCATCTGCCATTTTCTTGTAACTGTGGAGTGACTACCTCCCTGTAACTCCTTTCAAGAAACCCTTCTGCCTTCCGAATGATCCGAAGTTGATCCAGCTCTAGCTCCAGTTCCCTAACACGATTTTCGAGGAGCTGGAGTTGAATGCACTTCCGGCAGATGTCATCAGCAGGGTCACTCGCGGTGACCCTTATCTCCCACATTCTGCAGGAAGAACATTCAACTGCCCGCACCTCCACTCCCAGTATTCTAAATTCCCAAAGAGACTGTTGAAAAATAAGGAATAAAAATAAACTCGTTACCGTACTAATCTGGCGCACATGCCCTTTTGTTGCTTAGAGAAGGAGGACAACTGGGAGACACTACCCGACTAATGCATCGGGTAATGCAACCACACAACTTTACAACTTCCCAGATGTCCTTCGCTCCTCTCTCGTACCTCTCAGCAAATGGAGGCCCGACTCACGAGGAAAGTCTCTTTTAATGCTGGAAAATTCACCCTTTTCGGCAGCCATCGCTTCACCACACCTTCACTCCTTGGTAGTCGGGCCTCCATTTTGCCAGAGCGGTCAGTAAAGTCCCTTTTAAAGCGGGAAAACTCACTCTATTCTCAGCCCTCGCTTCAACACTCTTTCTCTCCTCGCCGTTTTGGCAAAATGAAGGCCCGACTCCCAAGGTAAGTCCCTTTTAGTGCACGAAAACGTATCCTCCTCGGCAGGCCTCGCTTCACCACTGCTTCTCTCCACGCCGCTCTGGCAAATGGACACCCGGCCCGAATTAAGTACGTTTGAATGCGGAAAATGCACCCTTTCCGGCAGCCCTCGCTTCACCACACCTTCTCTACTCGCCGCTCTGGCAAAATGGAGGCCCGACTCTCGAGGTCAGTCCGATTTATTGCGGGAAAACATACCCTTCTTGGCAGTCCTCGCTTCACCACTACTTCGCTCCTCGCCAATCTAGCAAAATGGAGGCCAAACACCTGTGGGAAATCCCTTTATATGCGGGAAAACCCACTCTTCCCTGCAGCCCTCGCTTCACCACTCCTTCTATCCTCAGCGCACTGGCAAAATGGAGACCCGACTCCCGAGGTAAGTCCCTTTTAATGCGGGAAAACTCACCCTTCTCGGCAGCCCTCGCTTCACTACTCCTTCTCTCCTCTCCGCTCTGGCAAAATAGAAGGAGGTTTTGTAAACTCTTATGTCTAGCTGGCTCCTGAATTAACGAGCCAACTAATCCTTGTAACCAGTTCTATTTTCGTATCCTTCTCGCAATAATATTTAGTTACAAATGAAAATCAGGTGTCAGAGAAAGTAGAATAGCATTTTGAAGTGACAGGGGACGCAGGAGTCAAATGGCAAAGACTGGGATGCAAGAATGAGATTCAGGAAACATCAAAGATACATTTGCTAAGTCATTACGAATTTTGGTTCGAGTTGACAATGATTGTCTCTAAGTACAGATGTGAACTTTCGTTCTTTTCGTACGACAGCAAAAATTGTGAAAAACATTCCTGAGAGAACTCAGCACATATATGTGGACGGGTGTCTCGACGAATGCTGCGCTGTGTTCACTCAAATGTTTTTTTAATTTATCACATTCAATTGTCTAATCGCGGAATTCTCTTTCTGGATTTATTTTCGTTTCAAATAAAGTGTAGGAGCAACAATACTTCTCTAAATGTTTAAAACTAATAAAAAGGAAATTGCACCAATATTGACCGATGTCGCAAACATGAACGTAACACCGGCGCATCACATTCAAGCCGTATTCCCATTGTTGTAAATTCAATCATTGTTTTGAACTTTCTGTTCGCATAATTACTTAAGCAGCTCAAACAATGCCAGTATTCCTCTGAAGTGCTATTTGACTGACGGTTCAGAATTGTCAGAATTTTGAACGCATCGCAAGCCGTTTTTTCGAAATGTTTTCCCCGTCTTGTATTCTATAATGCTTCTAAGCTCTTGCAACGTCTCAAACGACGTAGGCCTTATAGATATGCCTTCATTGCAGTTTATGCACATGCGCTCACATTTGACATGCAAGAGTGAAGTTGTGCACAGAAAGCTTCCACAGAAGAAATGATATATTAATATATCAATGATCGTTTCAGTTAACGAATGAATCCAGAGCTTATTTACTGGAGAGAACTCACATACATTTTTGAATTGAACTAACTGGGAAAACTCTCATCCAGTCACCGATCAACAAAGAAATGCATCTGACCATCTCTGGAACAAACTGACCGATCTTTCTTTCAGTATTAAAAGCCACAATTTCCACTACCTCCAGCGGGATGCAACAACCAGACTCATACCACTCTCTCTCTTGTCAGCCTACAGCAAATACCATTCTTTTCCGGACCCCCTGGCCCATTCCTCATCCATGTCTGACACCAACGACCACAGCCCCCACTGCGACATGAAACCTTCCCCTGCAACCACAAAAGGTGTAACTCTTACCCTGTTTCCATGCCTCAGCTTGTGAACGCTAGCTTGATATATCCCTTCTCGGCCACCTTCTCTGCCCGATTTAGCACTGTCAGGAATCTGGAGATGTTTTCACCCAAATCCTTCTCCGTGCCTATGCTTCTAAAGCACTTATTCTCTAATTAACACCTGGATTTGATCTGACAAAATGCATCCAGTTTCATTTTCCGGATTAAGCTCCATCTGCCTTTTGTCTATCAGAATCTGTAACCTCTCTATATATCGGTGTATCCCGATGTATCATTTGATACTTCCCAGCACTACCTGTAATTTTTGTATCATCCACAAACTTACTAATCAGACCACCCACATTTTCCTTCAGGAAATTTAAACGGAACAGACACAACAAAGCTCCCATTAATGATGCCAGCGGAATACCAGTAGTTCCCTATCCCGGTTCTGAAAACTACCATTCCATCCCACGTCTCTCTTTTCTAGGACCAAGCTAGTTCATCTCCCAGCACAGCACGGATCCCACGAGAATCTCCATTTTGTTCCAGCCTCTCATGCGTACGTTATTAAATGCCTTGTAAAAGTCCACGTGAAAACCATCCATTGCCCTACCCTCATCAACCGTCTTTTGCCCTCCTCAAAAAACAAATCCAGCTGTAGAGTTCAACGTTTCAGCAGAAACCAATGCAACCTCTCGCGAGAAGTCAATTTGCTTCCAAATTTGAATTTACCTGGCCAAACAGTCTCTTCTCCAACACGTCCAGCACTGACATAACCAACGATAGAACAATTATCGAAATTATCTCAGTTTGATTTCTGACACAGAGGAAAATCATTAGTCATTCTTCTGCCATCTGGAACCTTGCATGAGACCAAATATATGAGTTAAGGCCGCAGCTTCTTTCCTGCTTTGCCTCGAAGAGCATCATGGGGCAGATCGCATCTGGCACTGGAGGATTTGTCTATCGTAATGCATTTCAAGATACCCTAAATTAATTCCTTCATTTCACTGGATGCGATTGAATGTGGTTGTGGAAAAAACATAGCAGGTCAAGCAGTATAAGAGGAGCAGGGGAGTCGACGTTTCGGGCAAAAACTGCCATCATGAGTGGGAAGGGGAAAGGGGCTGAGAAACAAACAATGTTTGCACTGGGGGAAAGGGAGGTAGGGTGGCAATATTTGGATGCACGATCGATGTCAGTGGGAAGGGTGGAACTTATCGAGAGAAAGGATATGGCCAGGGTAAGTCAGGTCAAGTGAGCGGGGTGGACAGAGGGCCACGCCTGGGATGAGGTTCGAGGTGGGGAGATTTGGAAGCTGGCGACATAACTGTTGAGTCCATAAAGTTGAAAGCTCCCAAGATGGAAGATGAGGTTTTCTGCTTCCAGTTTGCGTGTTGCCTTGTTTTGATGGTGGAGGAGACAAAGTATGAACATATCATTGCAGGAGTGGAAGAAGCAGTAGACCTGACTGGCAACCAGGAGATGGGGTTGATTCAAGCTTGCAAACCAATGAAGTTTGCTGAACTGATCTCCCAGTTTGCACTCCTCTGTTCGATGTAGGTCAGGGCACATTGGGAGCAAAGTATGCCGTAAATAAAGTTCAAGGAAAGGCAGACAAATTTTGGATGGACTTGGAATAATGCTTTCGGGCTTTGGACAGAGGTCCGAGGGGAGGTCTGATCGCAGGTTTCCTGCGACCGCAAGACAAAACTTCCAGGTGTGGAGGAGTGGTTGGTGAGTTTATGGACCGAATGAGGGAATGGTGAGTAGATAGGGATGGGGAAGCAAATTTACTTTCGTGGCATCTCTCTGCTGGTGGCAAAAATTGCGGAGGTTGTTGTGTGGGACTTGGAGATTAGTTTTTGGGGCAGAAGGGTGGCTCAGTGGTTAGCACTGCTGCCTCACAGCACCAAGCACTCACGTTCGATTCCCGCCTCGGGCGACTCTCTGTGTGGAGTTTGCACATACTCCCCCCACCTGCGTGAGTTTCTTCTGCGTGCTCCAGTTTCCTCCCACAATCCAAACATGTGCTGGTCAGGTGACTATGCTAAATTATCCAAAGTGTTAGGTGCTTTAGTCAGGTGTAAATGTTGAGAAATGTGACTGGGTGGTTACTCTTCGGAGGATTGGTGTGGATAATTTGGACAAAAGGACTTGTTTCCATCTTGTAGGGAATCTAATCGAAAGTCTACTTGAATGTAGGGACCAATGGAAATCTGTCCTTGTTAGGATTGGGGGTTGATGGTGGTGGTACTTGAATGCAGGGTTGTTGTAGATGAAGTCGATGCGTTTGAGGGCATCATAGATCACGAGGGAGGGGAATTTACAGTCCTTGAATTATGAAGACACTTGGGATGTCCTGGAGTGGAATCGTCACCTAAGGATCCCATAGAGAGGATACGGTGGGAAATGGGCTGATGGGATTGCATCTTTTCAGAGGGAGGGTTGGAGGAGGAGTAGTTGAGTTAGCTGTGGGTGGCAGTGACTTTGCAATTGATATCAGTGCTAAATTGATTGTCGGGAATGTCGAAGTAGATTTCCAGGAAAGGAATGGATTTGTCAGAGATGGCTTTGGTCAATTTGAATTCAGGGTGAATAGTGTGGGCGAAGTTGATGGACGACTTGAGCTCGGCAGTCGGAATGCTCCAATCAACCCGACATGCCAGTGGATAGCTATGTCAACTCCCCCTCCCACTCCCTCAATGACATGTCCATATTGGGTCTCTTCTTGATTCAAAATATGGGCACAAGCAAACTGTTGGAAGCACATATCACCTTCCAGTTCTGGAGCTTACAACCTTATGACCTCACATAGAATTCCCCTGCTACCAAATCCCCTCGATAACCTCCACACCGCTTGCTTGACCAGGCCAAATCCGTCTATCTTCCCTCACCTTGTATGTGCATCCACCTACCGCCATTCCACCTACCGCCTATTTATCGATATTTCCCCAAAACCCATCCCATTTCCTCTATATATTTCTCAGCCTGCTTTCCCCTCCCAGGCCTGATGAAGGACCTTGCCTGGACGTCGAATCTCCTGCGTCTTTTGTGCTGCTTGACCTGCTGTATATATTTCACCACCGCATGTGATCAGGTTTGACTTTCCAGCATCTGCAAACCACAGTACCTCCTTCACTATGTTGAACTGCTTGACAGTATCCACACACCTTTTCCTAATCTCAATATTCCTCATGTCCCCCTCTTTAAAGAGCACTGATGCAAAGTACTCATTAAGGATCTCACCCATTCCTTGTGGTTCTGCACATAATCCCATTACTTTATTCATGACCGAGCTTATTCTCCCCCCAGCTAGCCTTTTGTTCCTAAACATTACATGTATATGAATTGCCTTAGGAATCCCCTTATATTTGTTGGCCAAGGATATTTCATGGACTCATTTTGCTCTTGAACCTCCCGGTTTTACTTCCTTCCTAGGTTCGATATATTCTTCAAAACCTGGTCTGTTTTTTTCTCAATTGTCCACTCACTGGGAAATTACTCCCTTATCTGATGAATTTGAAAACCTGTCATCAAAGGTTCCAGAGTCATGCCATTCTTGTCCATCGTTTCCACAGGAACATGCCAGTCCAGCACTAGAAGCCATTGATGTGTAATGGAGTCCAGGTGATTTACACTCAAGCAGTCTATGTTGCTTTACACTCAAGCAGTCTATTCTCAACCCACAAGATCTGATTCTTGCCTAATTCGGTTATAGTTAACCTTGCCCCTAATTTAATAACTTCAGCCGATGTAGAGTGTTGTCCTTCTTCACAAGAATTTAAAATCTTAGGAAATTATGGTCACTGTTCCCACAACAGTGGGAGTTTGATGAAATTGGCTCTCAGCAAAATAATTCAAAGGATATCTCCCTCAAAATAGCTGTTCTACGCTCTTGAACCATTAATGCAGTCTTCATACTTTCTGACCTGCTGCTCTGGTTCCGACCTATCCCTCACTAGCACTCGAACTTAAACAGTCCCGAGTGCAACTATCAAACTTCACTCCCAGGATTTTCATTCCAATCCGGTTTACTTTCGATCAGTCCTTCTCGTAAACGTGCTGTTTCAATTATATAGTTGTGAAGTGCTGCATTTTGGAAAGGTAAAACAGAGCAGGACATATAAACGTAACATTAAGGTCCTGAGGAGCGTTGCTGACCAAAGAGGATTTGGAGCGCATGTTTTAAATTTCTTGGAAGTGTTGTCTCAGGTCGATAGTATATTGCAGAAGGCATTTCCTAAGTTATCATTTGTTGTCCACACCATTGTGCACAGTAATTGGAATGTCATATTTTGGTTGTACAGGACATTGGATAGGCCACTTTTGAAATGTTGCTTGCAACATTCTCCCTCCAATTCTCCCTGCTACCGGAAGGATATTGTGAAACCTGAAATGGATCAGATACGATGTACAAGGATGCTACCAGGTTGGAGGGCTTAAAATACAGGTAGAAGATAAAAGGGCTGGTACTGCTTTTGTTTTTTCTTCAAGTATTGGGGGCTGCGAGGAGTCCATATAGAGTTTGATAAAATCAAATGGAGTATGGTTAGTGTAAATAGGCAAAGCCCTTTCGCTGGGTTGGGAGACTCCAGAAAGAGACGGCACAGGAATAGTGTCAGAGGGGAAATATAAAGCGGAAATGTATGATATGATTCACTTTGAAAAGAGTAACAAGAAGATAGAGTACTGAGATCATGGTAAGATTATTGTCAGTGTAGATGAGTAGAAGGATCTCGGTTCCGATGGACATAGATCTCTGAAAGTTGCAACACAGATTTAGACGGTTGTTAATTAGTCATCTGGTGTGTTAGTCGTAGTTGAATGAGGGTTTGAATTTCGCAGCCTGGAGGTCATGCTGCAACTCTGATAAAACACTGGTGCAGCCACACGTAGAGTATGGTGTTCATGTCTGGTCACCGCAGGAAGGCCGTGGAAGCTATGGAAACGGTTCGGAGGAGATTTACGAGGATGTTGTCTGGTATGGACGGAAGGTCTTACGAGGAAATTGCTGAGGCACCTGATACCATTTTATTGAGAATAAGAAGGTTGAGACGTGAAACATACAAGATAATCAAAGGGTTAAATAGTTAGGACAATGATAGCCATTTTCCTCGAATTATGATGTCGAACACGAGGGAACATCGCTTTTAATCGATGGTCGGTAGATATGGGAGAGATGTTCGAGCTATTTTATTTACTCAGAGAGCATTATGGAAGTGGAACGCACCGCCTACGACAGCAGAACGCTCGCCAAATGTAAGGGCTTTCAAATGGTCATTGGATAAACACATGTTTGAAAATAGAATAGTGTGTGACAAAGAGACTTCAGATTGTTTCCACAGATCAGTGCAACTTCGAGATCCAAAAGAGCTGTACTGAGCTGTATTATTACATTTTCTGCGTTCTGTTTGAAAGGCACTTACGTGTCAACCTTTTGGCGCAAAGGTTGTTGTGTGTATAGAATTAGCTTCCAGGGGAAATGGTGGAGGCTGATGAAATAACAAGGTTTAAGAGACATCGAGATGAATGCCTGAATCGAAAGAGTTTCGAGGGATATGGAGTAAGTGCTTGCAAATGGGACTAAATTATTTTATTATATCTGCGTGGCATGGACGGTTTGGATGGAAAGATCTGTTTGCATGCTGTACATTTCATGATTCGATGATTCTATGTCCCACCTTCTCTGGAAGATATCTCAATGATCTGCATTCATTAAGCTTGCCCCGCCCCAAACACACATGCCACCAAATTAATCATGTATTCATATATACCACTTCACAGGTCCTAGCCTTATTTACACGTAGTATGGAGAGTAATCCTGACATTATTACCCGAGTGTTCCTTCTTTTTAGACCGAACTATCAGATTTTTGTTGCATGTCTTCATACCAATGTCATTCAGGCCAATGTGGCCAATTACTTCTGGCTGTCTGTTATGGACGTTATTATGGCAGTAATGTAGTTAACTTAGTGTTGCCATGTATGCTCACAGTCATGTACATTTCATGATTTGATAATTCTACGTCTCATGGTGACAATGGATTGCCTTGTTTTTACTGTTGCAGTGATTTTAAGTCGGCTTCTGGCAATTTGTTTTCCAGCTAGTTCACAGAACCTCACGCTGGGACGTCACTTGATAATTCTACTTATCTATGCTTCTCGAAACTGCACTGTGTGGTTGACTTTCGCTTTCAACTTTGATCAGTTACTAACAATTTATCACCGGGAGCACAAAAAGAAGTTCTGAACAGAAAAATGTAGCAGCTATAGTTATAGGAATAGTCTGTGTGCGATGCTGTTTGAAAAGCATTACATATCACTTCGTATGTGAGGCCTAAAATATCATGAATAACGTAGGCTGGAACAGCTACATAACAGAGATCTATTATGCACCGCTTGTATGGAAATTGCTTGACAGTTTTGCTCGCATTTAAACCCCATGTCTCTTTATTTTGCTGCACAGGGTGTTGGACATATCAATAAGTCGAACCCAAAAGAGACTCGGCTGCCACAGCAATGAAATTAATAAATTAGATTACTTACAGCGTGGAAACAGGCCCTTCGGCCCAACAAGTCCACACCGACCCGCCGAAGCGTAACCCACCCAGACCTATACCCCTACATCTAACACTATAGGCAATTTAGTATGGCCAATTTACGTAACCTGCACATTTTTTGGGATTGTGGGAGAAACCCACGCAGACACAGAAAACATGTGCAAACTCCACACAGTCACTCGCCTGAGGCGCGAATTGAACCAGGTTTGTGGTACTGTGGGGTAATAGTGCTAACCGCTGTGCTACCGTGCCGCCAACTAAATGCGACACAGAAATGGAGAGCAGGAGAAAGACCACTGTTTTGTCATTTTGGGCAGTTTACTCTGTTTTGTGTTTAACGGATGCTGCACATTTTCGACTTGTGCAAATTTCAGGTGGTAGCTACTCTATCTGTTCCAATCCTAATTACCCCAAATTTATTCTGAAGTAAAGCACGTACATGCTACAACTCTTAAATTCATGCACCAATGCGTGGATTTTTGCAGGGACAAAGACAAAATTCAGAGGTCACGTGAAAGAAGCTTTTAGAGAGTTTTAAAATCTTATTACGAAATGTCATAAACAGTGAGTCCGGCTGAATATCATGATGTGAATTTAACCGTTCAGTAAATCCACACGCAACAGTATGATTCTGTAATTCAGCAATTCTAGAAAGATAAACATCAGGATGCCCAAACTTGTTAATTCACACCAATGAAAGAACAATCAAACAGCAACCCGCTTTTTAAAATATTGATGGAAGCCAAATGCGAAAGAGATTTTTTGTTCAGGATTTGCATCTTCTGCCGGCCACAAAGGCTTAGCATAAAAATACGTCCTTTTGAAGTAGAAGTGTAAGCTCTAAATGTGACGAAACTCATAGTCCCTACTAAATGTAAATGTCATGGTCAAGGCCAGGATACCCTCAAAATGTTTTAGGAATCTAACCCAAACACTTACTTGTTAGTTTTATGCAGATGTGAAGTTGCCATCCCAGGTAAAATGCAACAGGTGAAACATCTCGGTGCTAAGCACCACAGAAATTATGTAAACACTAACTGTGAAACACGCACAAAAGAAAAAGAAATTTAGAATAACTTAACTATTGGAAAGTTAATTGTCCAGAAAATCAACCTAACGAAGGAGCTTTTCCAATTTACGTAACATCACGTTAACACACCCCTTGCCAAACGTTAAATCCAAACACAGATAATTTCAGGCAGGCGAAATTTCCGACTGAAAAGTCATGCAAGAATCATCTCCTGAAACATGAAAACATTCATCACAACAGCAGCTTCTCACTTTTACAAGGAAAGTGAAGAGAAAAATGGACTCGGAGAATTGGCCACTCCCCTGCCATTGTTAATCTGTACATTTTGGGAAATCTGCTATCACAACGTCTCTTGAAAAAAAAAGGACAAAATAACCTTTTAAAGTGACAGCGTACCCACAATATCCCCCTTAAAAAATCCGTTCACAAAGATGAATTCACTTTTAAACCCATTAGTCTTACTTTTTTAATATACTACAGTAAATATGCATGATATTTCTGCTGTTTACTCCTGCCACTGAAAACATCCATATCTTCAATCAAGTATCGATAATGCGTCGTGAATTGCGTTGTCTCTTCCTACCACGTATAATTTTCAAATTGAATAGCTGCAATAATAGGGACCATTTAAATAATCTGCATTTTGTTCGACTAAAATTTCTACTTTATGAGTTTTGAATGCTATATATAATTGTCACTGGAACATTCCCGGCAACATAAATGTTACAAATCTATAACGTCAATACAGAGTTCTAGGTCTCCTTCTCAATTGTTTAATACTTCTGATGATAAATGTTCACTTTCCTGGCGAAATATCGACAGGTCTTTCAATCTTCTCGTCATCTTCCTGCGAGAGCACTGCACCAATAATCACATCACACTTATCGATATCCCTCTTGAATGGTTTTGTCTAATTAAGTTTGGCTAATACTGGGGCAATCGTTAACACAGCTTTCAGGCTGTCAAATGCGTTTACACAGTCTGCCATACACTGAAACGTTGTGCATTTTCCCAGTAGTTCAGTGAGTGGAGCAGCGCGCTTCTCAGTTCAATACGAATTTCGAATATAACCCACTCAATCACAAGAAACGGAGTTCTGTTCTTTTCGTCGAGAATATGAGAAAAACCGAATAACCTTTGATTTCACATTACATGGTGCAGTCTGTCCGTATTTGATAACAAGTATCAGGAATGTGACATGAGCTTTAGAACATGCATAGAATGTAGATTGCGATAGCACAGCATAGGCCCTTTGGATCTAGGTTTTGTGCCGACATGTAAAACTAATCTGACTCCGAGCTAACCTCTCCAATTCCATGATTATCCATCGGTTTACCCAACGACAATTTAAATGCCCTTAATAATGGCGATTCTACGAAGTTTACAGGCAGGGCGTTTCACTGCTCCGCTCTTGGCGAAAAACCGACATCTGACGTCAGTCCTCTCTTTATCAATTCTAAATTTAATTGTTGGCCCCTCGTGAGAGCCATCTCCAAACCGAGGAAAACCACTCCCACTCTCCACAATATCCTATCATTTGATCGTCTTTTGTGTCTCTGTCTCGTCACCTCTAGTTATCTTCTCTAAAAAGAAAACAGCCAAAAGCCCGCCACCTTTTCCCGATAAGACGTTTCGTCCATATTCAGCAATATCCTGGTAAATATCTGATGCACACTTTCCAAAGCTTCCACATGCTTCCTATCATGCTGTAACCAGAACTGTATGCAATGCTCCAAGGGCGACCGCACCAGAGTGTGGTATTGCTGCAACATGATCTCATGCCCACGAATAAAGAGCGATACACCGTGTACATTCTTAACAACCCTATCAAACTGTTTTGCAACTTTCATGGATCTATGCACACGGACAACGAGATCTCTCTGCTCATCGACACAACCATGTATATTATCAAAGTGAATTATCTCACAATTTTTGGTATTAATCTTCATTTGCCACCTCTCAGCCAAGATCTGTAGCTTATCTCATATCATCTGTAATCTGCAACATCCTTCAGCACGATCTAAAACTCCCCTGTATTTACTGTCATCCGAAAAGTTACTAACACATCATTGAACACACACTCATCCAGGTCATTTGTGACAATTACAAACGGCAGTGGCCCCATACCAGATCCATGAGGGAGACCACAAATAACTGAACTGCAGAATGAACATTTTCTGTCAACCACCACATTCTGTCTTCTATCCACTCGGGAATTCCTCACCAAACCGCTGAATCACACTCAATGCAATGCCTCTGTATTTTGTGCAATTTCCTGGCGTGAGTAACATTAGCAAACGCTTCACTGAACTCCATATACACCATGTTAACCGTTTTACCTTCATCTAACTGCTTGATAAACGTCTCAAAAAAGTCAATAAGCTCTGTGAGTCACAGCCTACACTCCCAACCCCGTGTTGAATATCCTTAACTAAATTATTCATTTATAGATGATTATAAATCCTATATCTTATAATGCCTTCCATCACCTTAACCACAACAGAATTATGGTCTATAATTGCCAAGGATGCCTCTCTTCCACTTCTTGAACAAGGGAACCACATTTGCTATCCTCCAGCCGTCTGGCACTATCTATTAGACGATGACGACATAAGCATCAGAGCAGAAGGTTCTGTCATCTCCTCCCAGCTCCCGGAGAATCCGAGCATAAGTGCCATTCGGCCCAGGGACTTATCTATATTGACACGTTCCAGAATTGCTAACACGCCCTCCTCATGAACTTCAATCCCATCTGGACTAACAGACTGTATCGCAACATTGGACTCAGCAAAATTGTCTTATTCCAGTGCGAATACTAACGAGACGTGTTCCTCTAGCGCCTTCCTTATATCCTCAGACTCCACTTAGAACTTCTCACAACTGTCCTTGACTTGGTCTGATCGTGCCCCAGTCATTTTAGTTTATTCCAAAAGCATTATAGTTTTCCATGATCTACCTTCCAAAGACTTCTCATGCCCTCTCATGGTTCTTCTATGCTCCCTGTTTACGACCTTCCTGCCTAATGTGACACTCACAAGCGACCTAGCAGAACCGTCTCGCCTCATCGTTACATAATCCTCCTTCCTCCTCTTGACAAGAGATTCAATTTCCTTTGTAAACCACGGTTCCCTCACTCGACCACTTCCTCTGTGCCTCATAGGTATATACATATCTAGGACACGTAGTCGCTGTTTCTTGAACAAGTTCCACATTTCAATAGTGCGCAACCCCTGCATTTTCCTTCTCCATCCTATGCATCCTCAATCTTTCCTAATCGCATCATAGTTGTATTTATATCCACCTTTCACTCTTGCCCTGCGATATATACCTATGCCTTTCCATCACTAAAATAAGTGTAACCGAATTCTGGTCACTATTACCAAAGTGTGCACCTGTCACGAAATCTAAGATTTGGCCTAATTTATTGCATAGAACTAAATCCTATAATGTATAGGCGTTTCTTCATCTATGAACTAACAGTATCAACAAACTCTCCTATACATTGGACAAATACTGACCCATCTAAACTACTCGACCAACAGCATTTCCAGTTAATATTTGGAAAGTTAATGTCGCCCACAAAAGCTGCCCTGTTACTTTCGCTCCTAACCAGAATTTATCGTTGCAGTTATTTGTTTTCATCTTTGGAACTTTTCAAATGCTTATAGAAACCTTCTAACCGGGTTACCTCTTTTCCCTAATTCGGACGGCAGCCCGTTCTAGCTCAATAGACGAGTCCTCATCAAACATCCTTTTTGCCATTGTAATGGTGTCCTTGACTAACAGTGACACACCTCCCCCTGTTTTACCATCTTCCCTGTTCTTACTGAAACAGCTGAACATTGGAACCTGCAACAACCTTTCCTGTTCCTGCTCTACCCATGTCGCTGCACTGGCCACAGCATCGAAGTCCAAGGTAACAACCCATGCTGCATGTTCACCCACCTTATTCTGCATGCTCCTGCGTTGACCACAGACACATTTGAAACTTACTTTCTGCCTGCTGGTGCACTTTTGTGATCTTGATGCCTTAGTTATTACCTTACTACTCTCAACCACCTGCACACTGGAGCTACAATTCAAGTACTCATTCCCCTGCTGAAGTAGTTTAAACACTCCCAAAGTGCATTAGCAAATTTCCAACCACCACAGGCTATAGGTACCCCTCTGATTCACGTGTAGACAACCCCGTTTGTCGAGGTACCACCGAGCACAGAATGAACCACAATTGCCCAGGGATCTGAATCCCTCCCTCGTGCATCATCTCTGTAGCCACGTGTTCAGTTGGTCTTTTTGCCCTATACTTCGTCTTGCTAGCACGTGGCAGGGGCAAAAAACAGATAACACTCCAACTTTGCATCCCCATTCGTTATCCTACCTATGTATTTGGTGCCTATATGTACCGCGATGTAGGACTGCTCCTTCACCCCCTGAAGGATTCCGAAAATACAATCCGAAACATCACTGACCCTGGAACCTGGAGAACAACACATCAACCGCGAATCTCTCTCATTCCTACAGAATCTCCTATCTGTCCCGTTAACTATGGAGTCCCCAATGACTAATGCTCTCCTACTTTCTGACCTTCCTATCTCAGCAACAGGTGCAGGGTCTGTGCTAGAGACCTCTACCCCATCGCTTCCTTCTGTTGTTTCTTGACCTGCTAACACTACTCAGATCAGTGCACATGTTATTTCGTGGAACGGCCCCATGCAACCTTTGCACTGTCTGCCTGTTCCCTTTCCATCACCTGACTGTATCCCATCTACCTTTTCGCTTTGGCGAATTCACTCCTAATCAGATTATCACCAAGCCTGCCTCCCGAAGTCGATCGAAAAGTTCCAAGAAATGCTGCAAATGTTTCTTCAATGTGTTACTAAAATCACCAGGTCGTCGATACTAAACAATTGGATAATTCAGAAATTATTTTATTGGTGATTCTTTTAAATGTGGCGTGCGCACGTTTTTCATTTCAAGTAAAATGATTTTAAATTTATATAGTCCATTCGGTGTTACGAATGATGAAGCAAAATTTTCTTTTTCCAGTGAACGTACATGGCAGTTTCCTCCGAATAAATCCAACTTGGAAATATACGTTGCTTGCCCACATCTGCAACACAGTCTTCCAAACAAGGGATCGGATAAGAATCAGATTTCGCCACAAAATTGACGTTGTGACAGTCTGCACATAATCTGCAGGTACGATCTAGTTTTGACAAGATTACTGTCGGTTTGCTCCAGTCATGGCATCTCACTTAGATAAATGTTGCCTTGGAGCATTCGTTCAATCTGTTTTTGAACCCTTGAAAACTTTACAAGTTGAGGTCTACAAGGATACCGCTTAATTGGAACAGGATTACCTATAACTACATCTTGCATAATTACATTAGCACTTCCCAGCTTAATCCCACGTATCTCCCCGTGCAAACTCAATAATTCTTTTAGTTCATATCGTTTTTCCCTTTGAGGGTAATTCAATAATTAATTGCAATGTTTGACAATATCCCCATTTTCCAATGTCATTTGAGGAATGTCCAATTGTGAATGCTTTGAACTTGATTCTTCACTGTGTGTTGTAACCAGGAAGACATTTTCTGCTGGTTTTCTTTCCCTGTCAGAATACCTTTTCAGCATATTCACACGACACACTCTGTGAGATTTCTGCCTGTCTGAATCATTATGAAATAGTTCACATCACTCAATCTCTTTTCGATCAGATAAGATCCACTAAACTTAGCTTTCAAAGCTTCACGCCCCACTGGATGTAACACTAAGAGTTTATCACCGTTAGAAACGTAACGAGCTTTTGATTTCTTATCTGTTTCCTGCTTGATCATATAATGTGATTTTTTTAATGTCGCCTTGCCTTCGATTTAAACATTCTGCAACATTTGACACATGACCCAACTATATGGTGTCTGAATTTGGTATCTTCAGTTTCTTCGTAATCAATTTTGATGCACTCTGACTTCATGACCATATTCTAATTCAAACGGTCTGAACTTGGTCGATTCAGTTGGTACATCTCTAATGGCAAAAAGTTAAAACCAAATTCCCTCATCTAAATCGTCTGGATTGTTTTGACTGTAAAGCTTGAACAAATTCGTTCATGTCTGATGCCAGATTTCTAGCGATCCCCATGATTCATGATGGTCTGCAGTGGATTTGAATTGTTTAACTCCTCAGATTTCCGTAACTGCCTGGAATAATTTTGATATACATTTGAATCCTTAATCTGATTGTATTTGTACGGTTAGTGATTATCCAGGGAATAATTTGAGGTACACCTTTACAATGTTTTTAGCTGAATTATTGTGGAATGGAATGGCCTCTGGGAATCTTGTGGTCACATCCATTATTGTTAACAATTACTGATTCCCATTTTTTTCGTTTAGGTAGGTGTCCTAAGCAATCATTTAAAACATTCCTCAAATGCAGGAATAGGTATAATGGGTTTTGGTTTTATTGCTACCTGTGGTTGTCCAATTACCTGATAGTTTAAACATGTGCAGCAAATTTCACTCAATCGTTTTGCAGTCCAGGCCAGTAACAATGTTTTAGTATTTTAGTTCGAGCTTTTCTTATCTTTAAATGAACTGCTACTGTTAATTCATGTGCCAATCGAAACACCTATTTTCTGTAACCCACAAGCAAAACAACGTGATGAACTTCTGTCCATTTTTCAAGTGCCTGAATATGGGATGGTCGCCATTTTCTCAACAAGACCTCATTCTTAAGTTCCGAGCACTGAGGGATGCATTCATATTCCACTTCGATGCATGCTTTTTTGCTACAATTGCATCAGATTTTCATCATTCTGCTGTAAAACAGTTAAATTTGCCCGAGCTGATAATATTCACGTTCTCCTCCACCTGTTTCTCTTTTGTCTCAACCAGTGAAAAAAAGTCCTGCTAATTCTACTTCAACTTCCTTATCTATATTCACTGATTTCTACTTCCAATTCAACTGGTGATATTATGAGCTTGTTACCATATAGTGAGGGATGGAAAACGCTATATGTTTTCTATATTACGAAAGTTCCCTGATTTTCCACTTTCTTTTCATCCATAGTTGGCTGCAGTCCTACCTCTGACCGAGCAAAATCGTTTACAAGGAGATATTGTATTCCTCGTTCTGAGAGTTCCTTCAGTACCACTACTCAACTCTTCACTGGATACTCGAACCTCACTCTACATAATTAACCAATTCTTGTCTCACCATGGATTCCCCCTACTAGCATGTTTTCTGGTAATTGACCTTCTGAGTTACATTTCTCCACATAGAGTCATAGAGTCACAGAGATGTACAGCATGGAAACAGACCCTTCGTTCAACCTGTCTATGCCGACCAGATATCCCAACACAATCTAGTCCCACCTGCCAGCACACGGCCCATTTCCTCCAAACCCTTTCTATTTATATATCCATCCAAATGCCTCTTAAATGTTGCAATTGTACCAACCTCCACCACATCCTCCGACAGCTCATTCCATACACGTACCACCATCTGAAAACGTTGCTCCTTCGGTCTCTTTACCATCATTCCCCTCTCACTCTAAAACTATGCCCTCTATTCCTGCACTCCCTGAACCCATCTTTCAACATTATCCCGTATCTGTCAATTCTGTAATTACTTCACCTGCTGCTCCTGCCTATGAACAACCCTAAACTTCGCAAGCAAATGTGTTAAGAAGGTCGGACACTTCCTCATTAGCAACCTTCCCACCAGACTGTAAAATCAGGTGCAGCTTTTCAAAAAGAACTGTGCCTTCCTTTTCCACTTTAATAAAATTCACTAACTGTCCTGTTTTCTGATATCTGCCTTCCCAGATCTTTTACTCACCACCCATTCAAAGTGACTTTATGTGGCCTAATTTATTGCAGTGAAAGCACCAGATGATTTTAATTTCTGTCTACCCGTGATAGTCTGAATTTTACCATCTGGTAAGCTGACGTTATTATTTTCATCGAGATCTACTTTCCCCTTACGACTATCCACTTCACAGATTTCTATCCCTCAAGGATTGAAATTGATGTTGGAAGCCAAAACTTGATATATGAACCAACTCATATTCAACAGCCATTTCAGCTGCTAATTTTGCTTTTGTAAATCTCTGTTCTTCTCATTGATTCTCTCTATCTCAGGAAGTCAAGTTTTAAAATCCGAGAAATTAATCGTCTCTCTAAGAGCGTCATATGATTGTCATACTTTAATTTCTTTATCTACTTATCAAAATTACTTTGTTTTTTTACTTTCACACCCACTTTTGGTTTGATTAGACTCCCTGGTTAGATTCCTGAAACGTTGTCTGTCGGTCTCAGGCACATGCTGACATGCACTGCAGTTGGATTTCTTTACGTCCGCATAGTCCCCGGAAACCTCCTCTGATAGTGATCCAAACACATCATCAGATCTACAGAACAGCTTTGTTTGGATCAACAAATCTCATGTGATCTCTGGCCATTTCATTTCTTTCCCCACCTTTTCAAGTGTAATGAGAATAGCTTCGATATCTCTGCTCTCAACTTTATGCAATGTTTGGATGTATTTATACAGATCCCTGCAAGGCATTTGGCGATTACAGTTGGGTTTGAACAATATCGCTATCTTCCTCACGAAACCTATCTTCCACATTCATCTCCATTGATTTCAGTCAACTCTGCTCTGTGAGAGCAAACTTCTGAATTTGAAACTCTCTCTCGCTTTCTCCTCTCTCATTTTCCCCTTCCTCTCTCTTTTCCGCCCTTTCTATGTTCTCTCTCTCTCTCCCAGTGGTTCTTCTGGGGCGTTCCAATACTTTTGTATTTTATTTTGCAAAAGCGATTTTTCCTTTTCTTTTTGTTATGTCAGGGCAAGTCATATTCTCCTAATTCCTCTTCTTGAAACCGTCATTAAAATAGTTTTGTTTCCTTTTTATGTTCAAGCTGCGTCATCTGCAATTAAATTCTCGTCATTTTCAAAGATTCTTTTACATTTCCAGCAAATTTTAGTATCAAGCAATTGTTGTAATTACGTCGCCATTTCTCACAGCTGAAGGCAAATCTGAATTTCGTTTGACTGCAATTTCCAACAGGATTGCCTTGGTCATCTTTTGTGAGCCCCAAAGTCACTTCTTCTAATCCAGAAAACTCAAAGTGACTTAACTACCTAGCACTGCACCAAGTGTTGTTTAAAACAACTGAATTCAACACCTGGAATTAAAGGCATTAAAACACTGCACTCATTTCTCTATTTTTCTAATATTGCATCAACTAATACTTAACTTTTCTACGCGTCCTTTCTCTACGTCCTTTGTGTCAAAGGAATTTGCGTTTACAATCCTGGGTGTCTTGTCACCTGAGATGACACCATGTACGGCAACTGTGTACAATTTTCGCTGCAGTGCTGTACTTCCGCACTAGAATACGCATGAGTATAATAGCTAAATTAAAAATGGTTCTTTCAGCTCTATATCGAAAAGGGATTGTTGTGCGAGAAATGTTATCAAAGTGTAGGTGTGGACTGTAAAGACAGAGGGAAAGATCGTGAGGACTGACTCAAAGCAGAAGCTGTGTTAAAACAATTGAAAATGTCAGACTTGTTTGAAACGAATACCTGGAGTTGTGTTGACATGGAACAAAAACAAAATGAAATTCGTCCAATCCGTTTAAATTACGCCCCAGTTAAGAAAATCCAATTCAATTCGAATGTAATTGTTTGATAACATCAAACCAATGCAATGAACCGATGCTTTGACGTATAATGCCGAATGTTCTGAACAGTTAGGAAGAATGGCACACAGCACCAACAAAACAAACTGTCAGCTGAAAGATATCGGTCTATAATGAAAGTTGTGCAGCAGGCGACCGAAGAAAAGGCGCAAGCAGAAAATGCAGACGAGAATCTACAGAGGAAAATCTACCAAGAATAATGGATACCTGGCTGGATTTTGAAACTTTAGAGTTAATTTTCCTAATTCATAATTGGCTTATTTTCAGCCGAACAGTACCATGGAATGGCACTTAAAGAAAGGGCTAAAAGTAAGAATTTGGAAACAGGTTGTCGTTTTTATGTCCTCTGTTGGACTGAAAGAATGCAAGTTTTTTTTTACTTTAAAAAGTGAAATCTGGGATAGTTCTTTGTCTCTTGAAATTTAAAAAATTGTGCTGCAAGATAACATTCTCTGTGTGTCTGGTTTAAATTAGCAGAGGACCTATCCCCTTGTCGTAACACAATAAATGTGACTTGGCCGTGCAAGATGAAGATAGTGGTTTATGGTATGACTGTGATATCATCCCAGCTAGGTATTCGAAATTTCAAAACCTTAATTTCACATTGAACTTAAGTAGCGAGCGTTTGGTAGTTTTGATGGAATTGTAGGTTTGAGGTAACAAGTCGATTAACGACGATTTTCCAAAGAAACGTCCAAGCCAGAGTTACATAGAGTGTTCACCACGGCAACTACATGCGTTTATTAAACACTTTATTTCACTTCCCTCTCAAACGTGGTCTATCAATTTTCACGTTATTAATAGATTCAATGTCCACAGCTTTTTTCTATTTCTGTACAAGTTCTTTCACTCATCTTCCGACTGTTCTTTGTTTACATTCCCACAGCACACTAGCTGTGACGAGCCAGATCGGAGTAAATCGTCTGAAATGAGGAGATTCTAACCTTCTGGCGATGTATTCTTAAAATTATCCCCTCACTACTGAGGAGAACTAAAGCATCCCAGCTCCCCGATACACAAATACCCCTCAAGGCATTCATAAAAAATTGCGTCTTCCCTCTCGAAGGACACCATGTCCTGACATATTTTTTCTTGAAATAGCTGCTGAGATTAGAATATAATTTTTCACCATGTACTCTGTTGGAAGTGCAAATATTTTTTTTAAAATCTGGATATGAGTATCGGAGAATGTGGGTATTTTTGCGAAGTGTTTGTACTCTGAATAACAACGGCAACAAGATACTCGTTTCATGTCGAACACTAATAAGATACAGAACAGAGCATAGAACATAGAACATAGAAAAATACAGCGCAGCACAGGCCCTTCGGCCCTCGATGTTGCGCCGACTGAAGCCTACCTAACCGACACGAGCCCAATAACCTCCATATGCTTATCCAATGCCCGCTTGAATGACCATAAAGAGGGAGAGTCCACCACTGAGACTGGCAGGGCATTCCATGAACTCACAACCCGCTGAGCAAAGGATCTACCCCAAACATCTGTCCTATACCAACCTCCCCTTAATTTAAAGCTGTGTCCCCTCGTAACAGCTGACTCCATACGCGGAAAATGGTTCTCACTGTCAACCCTATCTAAACCCCTAATCATCTTGTACACCTCTATCAAATCTCCCCTAAACCTCCTTTTCTCCAATAAGAACAGCCCCAAGTGCCCCAGCCTTTCCTCATATGACCTTCCTACCATGCCAGGTAACATCCTGGTAAACCTCCTCTACACCAGTTCCAGTGCCTCCACATCCTTCCCATAGTATGGCGAACAGACCTGTACATAATACTGCAAATAAGGCCGCACCAGAGTCTTATGCAACATGACCTCAGGACTCCGGAACTCAATTCCTCTACCAATAAAGCCCAGTACGCCACATGCCTTCTTCACAGCACTATTTACCTGGGTGGCAACTTTCAGAGATCTGTGTACATTGACACCAAGATCTCTCTGCTCATCGACACTACCAAGTAGCCTACAATTAGCCCAGTAATCCACCTTCTTATTACTCCTACCAAAATGAATGACTTCACACTTAGCTACATTGAACTCCATTTGCCAACTTTCTGCCCAGCTCTGCAACTTATCTATATCCCTCTGTAACCTGCCACATCCTTCTTCACTGTCCTCCACTCCACCGACTTTCGTATCATCCGCAAACTTGCTCACCCAGCCGTCAAGCCCCTCCTCCAGGTCATTTATAAAAATGACAAACAGCAATGGTCCCAAAACAGATCCTTGTGGAACACCGCTCGTAACTGCACTCCAAGATGAACCTTTACCATCAACTACTACCCTGTCTCCTTCCAGCCAGCCAATTCCTAATCCAAACCTCTAATGCACCCTCAATGCCATATCTCTGTAATTTTTGCAGTAGCCTACCATGGGGTACCTTATCGAACGCCTTGCTAAAATCCATATACACCACATCTACTGCTTTACCCTCGTCCACTTCCTTGGTCACCTTCTCGAAGAACTCAATAAGGTTTGTAAGGCACGACCTGCCCTTCACAAAATCATGCTGACTATCTTTGATCACATTATTCCTATCCAGATGTTCATAAATCTTATCCCTTACAATTCTCTCTAAGACTTTGCCCACAATAGAAGTGAGAGTCACCGGCATATATTTACTAGGGCTGTCCCAACTCCCCTTCTTGAACAAGGGGACCACATTCGCTATCCTCCAGGATTCTGGCACTATTCCTGTCGACAACGACGACATAAAAATCAAGGCCAATGGCTCCGCTATCTCCTCCCTAGCTTCCCAGAGGATCCGAGGATAAATGCCAGCAGGCCCAGGGGACTTAAATATTTTCAGCCTTTCCAATATTCCCCGGACCTCTTCACTACATACCTGAAAGCCATCCATTCTAATCACTTGTGACTCAATATTCACATCAGCAGCAATGTCCTGTTCCTGAGTGAATACTGACGAAAAGTATTGAGTTAGTGTCTCTCCAATCTCCTCTGCCTCCACGCACAACTTCCCACTACTATCTTTGACTGGACCGATACCTACCCTCGTCATCCTTTTATTCCTGACATACCTATAGAAAGCATTCGGGTTTTCCCTAATCCTACCAACCAAGGACTTTTCATGTCCCCTTCTCGCTGCTCTTTGCTCTCTCTTTAGATCCTTCCTGGCTACCTTATTACTCTCAATCGCCCCAACTGAACCTTCACGCCTCATCTTTACATAGGCCGCCTCTTCCCTTTTTCAAGGGATTCCAATTCCTTATTAAACCACGGCTCCCTCACAAGACCCTTTCCTCCCTGCCTGACTGGTACATACTTATCAAGGACACCCAATAGCTGCTCCTTGTTCAAGCCCCACATATCATTGTGTCCTTCCCTCTTAGCCTATTTTTCCAATCCACACATCTTAAGTCATGCCTCACCGCATCATAATTTCCCTGCCCCCAGCTATAACTCCTGCCCTGCAGTGCACTCTTATCCCTCTCCATCACGAGAGTAAAAGTCACCGATTTGTGGTCACTGTCCCCGAAGTGCTCACCTACCTCCAGGTCTAACACCTGGTCTGGTTCATTACCTAGAACCAAATCCAGTATGTACTTACCTCTTGTTGGCCTGTCTACATATTGTGTCAGGAAACACTCCTGCACACATTGGACAAACACCGACCCAACTAACGAACTCGTGCTATAGCTTTCCCAGTCAATATCTGGGAAGTTAAAATCCCCCACAACAACCACCCTACTACTTTCACTCTTCTCCTGAATCATCCTTGCAATACTTTCCTCTACGTCTCTCGGACTATGAGGAGGCCTGTAGAAAACTCCTAATAGGGTGACCTCACCTTTCCTATTTCTAACCTCAGCCCAAACTACCTCAGATGGCAAGTCTTCCTCCATCGTCCTTTCCTCCACTGTAATACTATCCTTGACAAGCAATGCCACACCTCCCCCTCTTTCACCCCCACCTCTGACCCTACTAAATTATTTAAACCCTGGAAACTGCAATAGTCATTCCTGTCCCTGTTCTACCCACGTCTCTGTAATGGCCACAGCATCGAAGTCCCAGGTACCAACCCACGCTGCAAGTTCACCTACCTTATTTCTTGTACTTCTGACATTGAAGTATACACACTTCTAGCCACCATCCTGTTTACTGGCACCCTCCTTCGAGATCGATGCCTTGTTCCTAAGCTCCCTACGTACAAGGTCCTGTACCCTAAAGCTACAGTCCAGTTTCCCGTGCCCCTGCAGCGTTAGTTTAAACGCTCCCAAAGAGCACGAGCAAACCTCCCCCCAAGGATGCTGGTGCCTCTCAGGCTCAGGTGGAGACCGTCCTGTTTATAGAGGTCCCACCTTCCCCAGAAAGAACCCCAGTTGTCCAGAATCCGGAATCCCTCCCTCCTGCACCATCCCTGTAGCCACGCATGTAACTGTTCTCTCTCCCTATTCCTCGACTCTTTATCAAGTGGCACCTTCGAAATTGTTCAATCATTATTTCCCAGAACATATCGGCACAAATTACATTCAGAGTAATGCTTTCTCTTCTTTGTTCCCATCGGACCTTCTAGGTATGTTCTAATGGGCTGTTCAAAATACAACGTTTATGATAGATTTAATTAAAATTAGACAACGACTAAAGAATTGTGTAAACTAAGGCAACACACAAAAAAAGTGACTGTGCTATTAAACATGCCACAGAATCTAGGCTGTCTGCAGCGACCAACAGGATGTTTGTAATCAGCATGACAGTTGAAGACGGAATATATGAATCTGAATTTGGGGTTGAACTCAGTCAGCTCGATCAGAATCATCGAGGAGTTTACCAGTCAATGGGGCGCTTACCCCCTTATTTAGAAGAGGCTACGTGCACTGAGCATCTGTAGAAATGGATATCGAAGGATCATCCTGCTATCAACATGGATGCCAATGACTCGTTTGTTCCAATCAATCAGACTGTATCTTCCCCCGCCGTGTTCTGTTACATTCACACGCAGATATATGTTCAAACAGTATGTAAGTATGCAAACGCTTCACTGAATGCTTACCAGTTTGGGAAGCTCGAGGTTTTGTTTTCGCTGATGTGAAACAACTATCATCAGCCCCCTCAGTGAACAACTGCAGGCTTCACAGGAGGTTAAGTACAGCATAATCAAAGATGGAACTAATCACAGGGGATCCCATAATGTAAACGCAGAACAGACAAATGCACCAAAAGACGGGCTTATGTAGGAGTTTCCTGGTGGACAGCCAGATGGAAGCAGCCAATGCTGTCAGTCTAAGTCAGAAAAACATAGAGGACATTAGACAAGCACAACGCCGTGATGATTCCTTAAAAACAAATTATGGGAAGAGTTTACCCAGATGCCTCTGCCAGATGGAAACGTTCCCCACACGTAGGTGACAGGTTATTTCAAACATCATGATTGCATGTCGCCTCGACTGAAGACAAGGACCAAATTATACAGAAATATCATTATGGGCTCGTGCACCAGGGAAGAATGGTCACTACAAAACGATTAAAATCTGTGTGTTGGTGACCGAGTTGCATCGAGATGCAGCACATAATGAAGGGAAGTGTTTTGTCTCCGCCTAAAACAATACAGACAATTACACGTGAAGGGGAGAACGAAGAAATGGGAGGGCCCAGGACAATACTTTACATTAACTTCACAGTTCCACCGCCAACGTGTGTAAATGGATATATCTGCATTCTGATCATCATAGGTACTTTCACAAAATGGGTCGATGCTTTCCTTGTTACTTAAATACAACCAAAGCAACAGCATATATCAAACAGAGCAGATATTTACAGGATGGGGTCTACCTCGCAGTAACAAGTCAGATCGATGAATCCATTTCAAAGGCTGAGTCATCAAAATTGTGATAACTATGCTTGGTATCAAGCAGACATTCCACATTGTATACTAAACAATTTAGTGGGATCGTGGAAAGCATGAAACACACCCGAAAAGGGATGATTAGGAAGACGGTGCAGCAGAATAAGAAAAGCTGGGATACAATACTTCTGTTTGACCTCACGATGGTATGCAACACCATCGTCTGATCTCCAGAACCAACCTCGCACATTCTCATGACAGGCCGACACCTGAAGGGACGCGAATACCTGTATGGCCTCGATCTTACAGAACCAGAATTCATTGTCCTTGTTCACAAATACGCAGTGTGGGCTCACACTGGGAACATCAAGACCACTCAGCTAAATGTGCCTGTCAAGTGAGGACGAGAAGGAACGTGAGCAATGCGTACTTCGATAGCAAAGTTTACCTTTTTTGTATTTGATTAATCTCTGGAAAGTGTCGTTTTCTCATATCCTATTTGCATCAGTTTAGTTGCTCCAGTGTATGTTGGGCTTAGATTGAATCGGGATGGTCCTGCAGTCATTGCATTTCATGTTGTGATCCATCACAACAGGATCAAAAGGAGGGCCTTGGGCTGCAGGGGCCTCTCCAAAACATGAAGTTTTTGATGGATTTCAAGAAAAATGGACAAATAAGAAAGAATTCTGGGTACCTAAGGTGAGCATTAACAAAAATAACAGTGCTATTACGCATACTGCCAATCCAGACAGGCTGCACCGACCAACAGCCAGTTAGCAATGAACCCGGTAGTTGCCAACCCACCACACACACCCGAATCAGGTTGGAATGTCATCGAGAGGGCGAACGGAAACGTTGAGGTGAGTAATAGATACAGCAGCGCATTACACTCTTAATTGGAGTGCTCTACATGCTACCAGCACCTGCAGTCATGGACACCTAAGGACCGCCCTGCCATCAACATGACAATGTCTTTTTGGGCCGGATCAATCAGCGTCATCTTGCCTGATTGACCCGTTGGTGAATGATGGAAATTCATTCAGATGGGCGCAAGTATCTTTGAGTATAAGAAATAAGACCAGGCTATGCTCTAGGCGGTCCATAATGAATAAACACACAGAAGAAATGGCATCTGAATTCTTCAGGACAATACCAAATGAAAAGGTGAAATGGAGCAAGGCCAAGTTCTAATGTGGTGGTAAGTGATCATCAAATACTTACAGTGTGGAAACAGGTCATTCTGCCTGAGAGGTCCACACTGACCCTCTGAAGCGTATGCCACCCAGACCCACTTTTCTACCAATGAGTGTACATTTCCCGTGATTAATGCATTTCAGATAAACACCGCAGGTCACTACGAGCAATTTAGCAAGACCAATTCACTTAACCAGCATATCTTTGGCTTGTTGGACGAATCTGGAGCACCCAGACAAGACCCATGCAGAAATGGGGAGAATGTGCCAACGCCATGCAGATGGTCGGCCGAGACTGTTATAAAATCTGTTTCCATTGCACTGGATAGTTCGCTCCATCTTCGGTTCAATTGCATTATGTTCAAGTGCACTATTACAGATGCACTCAACAAACCCGTCCAAAAGGTAGCCCGGACTGCGCTGGTTCGAACAGTCATTCTGAGATTAAAATCCCCCGATAATTGCCATGCTTTTGTTACAGGCATTATTTATTTATTTAATGCCACCCCAATGTGATGTTATTATTTGGTGTTCTTTTGATTACGCCTAAAAGTGAATTTTTTTGTCTTTGAATTTTGTAATTTCCACACAAATGGATTCCAACTTATTATGATGTAGTTCTTGAATATCAGAGCTGAATCACTTCCCTTACCTTCTTGTGTGTCCTTCCAAATACGCTGAACGTCTGGAGATGCAACTCTCCATCGTGACCATCCTGTAACCATGTCTCCGTAATGGATACTAAATTATCTTCATTCGTGATGTGTTGTGCTGTTAACTCATCGATCTTATTACGAATTCAGGTAAAATGCCTAATGGCAGTATTCATATCCTCATGATTTCCAATATATCTCATAATATGTCCTGAGTTATCCATCCCTTTTTACTTCTTTCATACTCTGAATTGTAGTTGAACTCTCCTGCATACATGCTAACCGGCTGCTTATCTTCTTTTTTACATTCATACTTCCTGTCGTTTTCCCTTTTCCTCACCCTTCTCCAAGTCCATTTTTCAAAGCACGCATGAGCACCCTATTTATACTTCCGAGAGATCACCGGCTCCAGATCGGTTCAGATGTAGACTTTCCCATCAGTATAAATCTCCCCTGGTTCCAAAACAGATGCCAATGCCCTTAAAATTGTATCCTTGACATTTGACAGCCGGACATGAAATGCCGATGGTCACTTTTCTGTAATACCTAACATGTTTTAACAATGTGGCTGTATTTGTCTCAGCAACTTGGAAGTCGCCTTTGTTTTGCACAAATATAACTTGGATTAATTCCCACTTGGAGTTCTTCGGTCAGATGTGATCAGCACACCTTGGGAAGCATATATTGAACTTGGACAAAGCACGATGTTCTCTTCTGTGTATGTCAACAACATGCAACGAACTGCTCAATTAATTAATTCCATTAGCTAGTGCATACCCATGTGAAACTGAACAATGCAAGGGCACACCTGGATAATTTTTTAACGCGAGAAGCATCCAGAGCCTTGGAAAGGAATGTCGCATAAATTAACGACACTATTTCTTGGACTTCAACACTGATGCTATTCAGAAGATTACAGAAAATATGACCTGCTTTGTGGAGCGGTTCGAAAGCTGAGGTGTAATCTGATCGAAATCAGTCAACAAATGGAACATTTAAAGAGATGGCATATCCACACATTGGGGGCTCTAGAACTGAGGATATAATCTGTGATTCATGAGGAGACTGGGCGAGATGTTCAGAAGAGCTGCGACGCGCAATGAGTGCAAAATGTTTGGAACAGTCTGGCACAAATAGCAGAGGTCGCTGCATCAATTACTCATTTCAAATCTGCACGAATGATTTTTGTATCACGCTATGTTTTAAGGGGTATGAGCTGAAGACATTTGCCTTTGAACGATGAATTTTGGCCAAACCGATGCAGCAATGATTTATGAATAGGAACATAGAGTCAGAGAGTCATAGAGATGTACAGCATGGAAACAGACCCTTCGCTCCAACCCGTCCATGCAGACGAGCTGTCCCTACTCAATCTTGTTACAGCTGCAACCTGCCAGCAATCGGCCCATATCCATCCAAGCCGTCTTATTGATATAAACATTCAAAATGTTGCAATTCTGCCAGCCTCCACCACTTCATCTGGCAGCTCATTCCATACAAGTACCACATTCTGTGTGAAAAGGTTGCCCCTTAGGTCTCTTCTATATATTTCCCCTCTTACCGTAAACCTATGCACTCTTGTTCTGGACTACCCAACGCCCTAGAAAAATAATTTGCTTATTTATCCTAACCATGCCACAAATAATTTTGTGAACCTCTGTAAGGTCACCCATCAGCTTGGATGCTCCAGGGAAAACAGCCCCAGACTGTTCAGCTTCTCCCATTCGCTCAAATCCTCCTACCCTGGCAAAATCCTTGTAAATCTTTTCTGAACCATTCCAAGTTTCACAACATCATTCCGATAGTAAGGAGACCAAAATTGCACGCAATGTTCCAACAGTTGGCTAACCAATGTCCTATACAGTCCAAACATGACATTCTAACTCCTTTATTCACTGCTCTGACCAATAAACGAAAGCATACCAAACGCCTTCTTCACTATCCTATCTACCTGCGACTCCACTTTCAAGGAGCCATGAACCTGCACTCCAAATTTCTTTGTTCAGCAACGCTCCCCCGGAACTTACTATTAAGTTTATAAGTCCTGCGAAGATTTGCAATACCAAAATGCAGCACCTCGCATTTACCTGAATTAAATTCCATCTGCCACTTTTCTGCCCATTGGCCCATCTGGTTAAGAACCTGTTCTAATCTGAGGTAACTATCTTCACTGGCCACTACTCCTCCGATTTTGGTATCATCTGCAAACTTACTAACTGTACCTCTTATGATCGCATCCAAATCATTTATGTAAATGACAAAAAAGTAGAGGGCCCAGCGTCGATCCTTGTGGCACTCCGCTGGTCGCAGGCCTCCAGTTGTGAAAAACTAACCTCCGCCAACACCATCTATCTTCTTCCTTTAAACTAGTTCCGTATCCAAATGGCTAGTTCTCCTTGTAGTCCGGCAGATCTAACCTTGTTAACCAGTCTCGCATGGGGAACCTTGTCCAACGCCTCACTGAAATCCATATAGATCACGTCTACCTCTCTGCCCTCATCATTCCTATTTGTGACTTCTACTTTAACGAACTCAATCCCGTTTGTGAGACTGGATTTCCCACACGCAAAGCCATGTTGACTCTCCCTAAGCAGTCCTTACGTTGCCAAAAACATGTACATCCTTCCCCGTAGAATTCCATCCAACTACTTGCCCACCACCGGCGTCAGGCTCACTTGTCTACATTTCCCTGGCTTGTCCTTACCATCCTTCTGAAACAGTGACACTACGTTAGCAAACCTCCAGTCATCCGGCACCTCACTTGTGACTATCGATGATACAAACATCTCAGCAAAGGTCCAGCAATCACTTTTCTAACTTACCACACAGTTCTCTGGTACACCTGATCAGGTCCTGGGGAACTATCCACCTCTGCGCGTTGCAAGACATCCAGCACTTCTTCCTCTGTAATCTGGACATTTTGCACGGTGTCACCATCTATGTCCCGACAATCTATATCTTCCATATCCTTTTCTTCAGTAAACACTGATGCAAAATACTCGTTTAGTAACTCCCCCATTTTCTGCGGTTCCACACAGAATCCGCCTTGCTGATCTTTGTAGGACCCTATTTTCTCCCTAGTTACCCTTTTGTCTTTAACATATTTGTAAAAACACTTTCGATTCTCCTTACTTCTATTTGCCAAATCTAAATCATGTCTCCTTTTGGCCGTCCTGATATCCATCCTCAGTATAGTCCTCATTCCCTTATACTCTTCACTCGTTCACTCGTTCTAAACTGCCTTTACCTGACACATGCTTCTTTCTTTTGTCTTTTTACTGAACCCCACCCTCAATTTCTCGAGTCATACAATTTGAGGTTATGAACGTTCAGAGGATGTTTACATGCGCAAAGTATATTCTAAATTTGGAAGGTTTCGATAGGAGGGCGAGTTGGTCGGAAAGGTAGTGGTTGCAGACAATATTATTAATCATTTTGTCTAATGATTGTCTAAAAACCAAAATATTTTATACATATCTACATTTAATTGTGTCTATTAACATTTAATAAACAAATTACTGTCCAAACTTTCCCAATAAGACAGCCGACTGCAATGTTAAAATGGAACACAATGTGGAAAAATAGGATGAGATGCAATTTGATTGGAAGAACAGGGTCATAGACTATGTTCTAAATTTAAAAAAAAGTCGAAGGTTTTACGCGCTGATAGTCTTTGAGTCCTGGTTCGGGATTTTCTTCAGGTTGGTTTGCAATTTCACTTGGAGGTTAGGAAGACAAATGAAATGTCAACATTCATTTTAAGCGTGCTAGAATGAAAATCCGTGGATATACTGCTAATGCTGTTTAAGGCTCCAGTCCTACCAGATTTGAAATATCGTGTGTCAATTAATCTAAATCATCTTTAGGAGTCAGGGTATACAATGGGAACCAGAAGCAGGTGCTAATTTTGCCTTTTGATTATATGAGTGATCAGACTGAAGGGATATATCACCAAATTTTTGAATTGTCCTCTGAACCTATTCTGTGTCACGACATAGATTCCAGTGTTTGTGCAGCAACTCAGAGGCTGTAGAATAAATCCTACTTCTTGGACATACGCAGGCACATAAATCAAATAGCCCAGATTATCCATTCGTTCAAGCATTGCATACAAGGCAAACACTGCCCACAGCAGGATGAAGTTGCCTGAAATCAGAAGCAGAAGAACAATTGATTTTCTTCGGCTCTCCATCTCCGTGTCTCTGGGACACTCCCCGTTGTTGTGAGTCCGGAGTCTCCTGCGGGCTCTGCTGCTCACTACAATATGTCTGATGGTGAAAATGTTGAGCTGCAGAATCAGAACGAATGGGAGACAGGGTGAGAGAATATAGTGAACAATTTCAATTATGGCCCATAACTCTAAGTTGTCATCACTCAATTCTATTCCACAAAACATAGAATGATTAGATAAACCATAATTATTGTTATACATAAAATACCAGCTGATATTATTTAAACAGCTCAGTCCAGTCACTGATCCGAGAACCACCGCCGCTGTTTTCTCATTACAATATCTAGTTTTGAAATTGTGACAACGAATGGCTACCAAACGGTCGAAGGTGAATGTGACTGTGAACCAGACTGAGCAATCGGATGCTGCATAAAGCAGGACAGCATGAATGTTGCACGCAGGTATATCCTTCAGGAAAGTGAAGACTTCCGGATAAACAATTGGAATATGTCTCAATATCAGGTCAAGGATGATCACCAATAAATCTGCGATTGCCATGGCCATCAGATAGAGAGTTACACATCTGGAGAGTCCACACTTCCCACGGAACAGGATCACAATCGTCACTGTATTCACTGTGGAAAAGGAAACGACAATGATTGATGAGTGAAGAAACTGCAATATTCAATGTTCACTTCAGCCATAAGTGGTGCACAGTCATGACCGTGTTTCCCATTCAGAAGGCATAATCGTCAAAGAGTGCCTTCCAAATTCGCATTCTCTACTCTGACGTATCTAATTATTGTATACATAGTTGCAGGAGAAAGTGATGGAACGTGTGGTGTTGGAAAAGCACAGCCGGTCTGGAAGCATCCGAGGAGCAGGAGAGTCGACATTTCGAGCATAAACTCTTCATCAGCAATGAGGGAATAGCCCAATGGGCTGAGAGATCAATGGAAGGAGGTGGACTGTGGGGAAGGTAGCGGGGATGGGATAGATAGATGAAGGTGAGGTATTATGGTGATATGCCAGAAAGGAGGTTGAAGGGAATTGGTAGGAAGGAAGATGGACAGTTTGGACAGTTCAGAGTTTAGTGTCGAGTCAGAATGTTGGCTCTGGAATAAATTGGAAAGAGGGATGATGGCGATTAATGAAACGCATGAAATATACATTTATCCTGTATGGTTGCAGGGAACAAAGGTGGACGATGCGGCAGTATCGTGTTGGGTGACTCGATGTTTGGTGTGGAGGAGGCCCAGGATGTGCATGGCCTCGGCTGAGTGGGAGTCGTATTTAAAGTGTTTGGCTACAGGGCAATAGGGTTTTTAGTGCATGTGTCTCAGAGATGATCTCTGAAACGTTCTGCAAGTAAGCGTTCTGTCTGCTTCAGTTGGAGGAGAGCACATCAACAGGAACGGACACAGTATATGATGTGTGTGGAAGTCAAGTAAAATCTCTGTCAGTTGTGGAAAGATCCTTCGGGACCTTGGACTGTGGTGAGTATGGAGGTGTGGGAGGAGGTTTTGGTCTTTTGTCCGGTGGCAAGGCATGATGCTGGGAGAGGATGGTCGGTTGGTGGGGGTCTTGGACCGAACGAAGGAGTCCTTGAGTGAATGGCCACTGTGGAGCGCAAGTCCGGGTGGGGCGAGAAATATACTTCTGGTGTTGTGGTCTGTTTGAAGGTAGTCGAAATGGTCGAGGATGATGCGTTGTATTTGCTGGTTGTTCGGACAGAAGGTGAGTACCATGCGGCTTGCTGTGATTGAATGGGTGCACTTCAAGGACAGATGTGCAAAAGAGGAAGAGATGTACTGGAGGGAGACTTCGATAAATGGTGGGCGAAATTGCTTTGTATTGAGTCTCTCAATGGAAACGAAGACGGAGAGGTACAGGAAAGTGAGGGATGTGGGCGAGATGATCCAGTTGAATTTTTGGGCAGGGAATAAATGATTATTAAAATTCATGAACTTTTCAAACTCCTGGTGGGAGCATGATGTGGCGAAGATTAGGAGGAAATGGCTGGAAATGTTGCCGGTGCAGCTGCCAAAAACACACTGTTCCCCGTAGTTGAGGAAGAGGCAGGCACAGCTGAGAATGATGCTGGTGCCTCTGGCTACCAATCAAGCCAGCAGACAAAGCGGGCACAATGATAAATTAGCGCACCAATCTCCACATAGCTGAAAACAGGCACCAACTCACGGACATGCTTTCCGACGGCCCACTCAATCACGAGCTCACCTGCCACTATCAACCTCTTATGTCTCAGTCTCAAATCTCATAGTCCGGAGACAACGCACTGCCCGGTTCTATCTCCGACCAAAATTCAAAAACCTGACTGCCCTGGTTGACCTAATGTCTCTCCCAGCTCATTCCCCAAAGAACATGACCCAGCATACCTTGGCATCCTTCTGTCCATCTTGATCTAGGTTTTCCCCACATATGTTCGGGATGCTACCGTCTCCATGACTTCCGTTCCTCTGGCTCGCAAACTTCATCTTCAGACATTCTTCTCTCAAGACGAATGCCTCCACGTCCACCATTTCGTCGTCAAACGATGACCCAAATCGCATACTTCCACTGAAACGTTCGACTGATTGTTTGAAATGGACCTCATCCTCAAAAAAGTCTCCTTTCAATTCTCGCACTTCCTCTCGGGAAAAGGAGTAACCATGGGCATCCGCATAGGCCCCAGCTGTACATGCAACGTTCTCTGGTACGTTGAACAGTCCATCTTCCGCAGCTAACCTGACACCAATCTCCTCCATTTCCTCCGCTTCATCAATGACTCGATAGGCGCCAGCTCATGCTCCTGCGAGCAGCACGAACAGTTCATCAATTTCACCAGTACCTTGTACCCTGACTTCAAATTCACCAGGACCGTCTCGAGCACCTCTCTCCCCTTCCTGGACCTCTCCATCTTCATTTCCGTTGACAGACACAAAACATACATCGACGACAAGTTCACTGCCTCCCTCAGCCACCTGGACGACACCTCGTCACATCTTGCCATTTGTAACAACGCTATATATCCCTTCCAATTTATCTACCGCATCTTGTCCCAAGGAGGACTAATTCCACCAAAGAAAATCCCGGATGTCCTACTTCTTCAATGACTGCAACTTCCCTCCCGCTGGTGGATGATGCTCTCAAGTTCATCTCCTCCATTTCGCTCACCTCTGCCCTTGAACCCCACCACTTCAATCGGATCAAGGACAGAACTCCCCGCTCCTCCCCGCTGCATCGTACCAATTGCCACATTCAACTAAACAGCTTCAGCCATGTACGCCACCTGGGATGCATTTCACTTTCCACCGCTACCTGCATTCCACAGAGATGATAACCACAGAGACTCCATTGTGAGGGCCACAGCATCCACTACCACATCGTCCACACCTGGCGCCTTTCCTTGACACCACAGAAAGAGGAAAACCTGCGCCGGCAACTTCAAACTCACCGCCGTCCATGGTCCTAACTGATCCTTTCGCATTTGCACGGAGATTTAGCTTTGTTTCCACACACAGCATCTGTTGTGTCCGTTGGTTTTAGTGTTGCACACTCGACATTGGGGCGACAGGATGGATACTTGTGGAACGTTTCTGAGAACATCTCTAGGAAACAGGGACTAAATAATCCCATCTCCCTGTTGCAGAACACTTTATCTTCCCCTCCCAACCGTCAAAACATGCAAGTCCTGGACCTCCTCCACCGGCAGACTCTAAGCACCTGATGTCTGGCGGAAGAATGCCTCAACCTCCGCCCATGGCACCCTCCAACCACACGGGATCGATGCAGATTTCACAAGTTTCTTCACTTTACACCCATCCCACTCTCCATCCTATTCCAGAGCCAACCTTTCAGAACCCTATTGAACTATCCTAACTCTCCACTTTTCTTCCCACCAATTTGGTCCAACCTCCTTTCCGAATAATCTCCATCATCGCCCACCTCCATCTAAAATGGCATTCTCAGTTACCTTCCCCAGTATCACCCATTTATCTCTCAGGCCCCTTGGGCCACCCCCTCATTCGGAATGAACGGCTGATGCTCAAAACTTCAACTCTCCTCCACTTCGTATGCTGCTAGAACACCTGTGTTTTCCAGCACCACATATTACGGCACGGGGTACATTCTGACATTGTCTATGAGCGAGATTATCTGAATATATGAGTGTTTGCCACTGATTGTGTGTGTGTCTGTGTGGGAGCAAGCGTCTGTCTGCGTGTGTGTGTATGCGTGCGTGTGTTTGATAGAGAGATCGAAAAAGCGAGAGAGAATTTCTCTGTGCATTTGGGAAAGCATCTGAACGGTTTTGTGTGAGTGATAGTGGGTGTGTGCAGTTTTGCAAGAGCGAGAGTTTGTGAGAGAGTGTGTGCGTGTGTCTGTTTGACTGATATGCTGCCATCTTATATTAAATATATTGAATCTACCGACGCAAAATTCTGATCCAAGTATTCGCGGTCTATCAAAAAAATATAGCCAACTACTGCTGATGATTTCAGGTGATCCTTCCACATTTGCTCGTAGATAATTAGATCCATAGCTTCGAGGATAAGAAGCAGAGAATCTATCGAATTCGTGTCCGGTAATGACTACGTAGACAGTGTAATGTAGTCTGTTCTAACATAGCTTTACAATTCACCATATGTACCAAGGTGAGTAAGGACGAATGAACCATCCATCTACGAGCAAACGTGCATCAGGAAGCAGTTCAGAACAATATGTGAAGGGTACAACACGGATTAGAAATTTGATAAGGACACTTAGCACTTACGGGGGACACTGACCGCAGCAAGTATTGGGTAGTATATCCTCTCAAAATCCTGAATTATCATTTGGATGTCCGAGTTCCCATTAATCAATGAAAATGCTTCGGAGGATAGTTCAAGAATATATGAATTGACATCATTGAAATCCATGACGCATTTTCTGCCAGTGGGTGGAGGGTAATTCTGTGCAGTTAAGCCAGGAATCCTTTTATGCAGTAAAAAGACAAGTCCCTGAGAGACTTTATTCATTAATTGTGGAGTTGGCATTAATTCATCATCAACACCTGGGTTCCATTAACAGGATTGTTTATTCCATGTGCAGTCACTGAGCAGATGACTTCATTTATCCCTAGGAATCCAGTATCTATTTTTGTTCAACTGAAATAAGCTTGTCAATCTAAACTCAGAAAATTGCAGAGTATACGAATCACTCTTTTTAGCTGGCTGAAACGAGAGCACTGGTCTTGGTCTTTTGGAATACTGTGTAATTTAAAATAAATATTTATTTTGCTTTTTGCTGTACATTGAAATGGTAGAACATGATTATTTTTAAACATTGAGGATAGTTCAAAGGATTCCTGCACGTTTGGTAAGTAAGTCACCTCACTCTCATTAGTGACTTCATGCATGAGAATTTCACCCAATTCCAGTGCCTCGAGAAACAAGTTAGGGAACATCAGGTGGAGCTGGATGAACGTTGGGTCATTCAGAAGACGGAGGCAGTTATTGTGAGGAGATACAGGGAGTTAGTTACTCTACAGCAACACGACGATGGTAGATAGGTTAACGTCTGGTTTAAGGAAGGGAAAGATGAGGCAGTGCAGCGATCTTCTGTGGTGATTCTCCGCAACAATTATACCATTTTACATATTGTTGGGGGAAAGACTAACCAGGCCTAGATAATGGGGAAGAGGTCGCTGGTGCAGTGTCTATCCCCGCTGCTCAGTGGGGAAGGGGAAGAGGAGCAGAGCTTTCGTCATTGGTGAGTCCACAGTAAGGAGAAGCGATCAGAGGTTGTGCAGAAAAGAGAGTAACACACGATTGGTTTGTTGCCTCCCAGGTGTCAACGTTCGTGATGTTGCAAGGCTGAGAAAGTCTGAACGCTGGGAATTCATTTCTTTTAGATCTCCCCTCAACCTTCTAAACTCCGATGAATACGATCCCAGCATCCTCAGCCATTCATCAAATGTTAGGCCGAACATTCCAGGGATCATCATTGTGAAACCCTGCTGGAAATGCTCCAGAGCAAGTACGGATTTCCTGAGGTGTGGGGCCCAAAACTCGACATAATATTCTAAATGCTTCCTAACCAGAGCGTTTTAAAATCTCAGTCGCACATCTCTCCTTTTACATTCCAACTCTCTTGAGAAAAATAACAAATGCACATTGTTCGTGAAAGTCGACACACACGTTGGTGCAGTTTTTTACAAGACATATAGATTGTTAGCTTTTATTAGTAGAGGGATTGAGGTTCAGAACCAGGTCGTTCTGCAGCGGTACAAAACCCTTTTGCAGCCGCACTTGAATTGTTATGGATAGTATTGGTCACTGCATTATTGGAAAGATGTAGAATCTTGGGAACGGTTTCAGATTTGATTGCGGAGGATGTTGCCTGGTACGGAGGGAAGGTCTTACGAGGAAAGTCTGAGGAACTTAAGGCTGTTTTCGTTGGTGAGAAGAATTGAGGGGGAATTGGTAGAGACTTATAAGACGATCAGAGGGTTGGATCGGGTGCACAGCGATTGTTTTTGTTTTCCTCAGACGGTGTTGGCTAGTACTAGGGGACATTGCTTTAAATTAACGGTTGACAGAAACAGGACAGATGGTCCGAGTTAGTTTCTTTCCTCCGATAGTAGTAGGGGTGTGGAATGCAATGCCTGAAAGAGTAGTGGACTCGCCAAATTTAAGGGCATTTAAATTGTCATTGCGTTTTCATATGGACGAAAATGGAATGGTGGAGTTTAGATGGGCTTCAGATGGGTTTCACAGGTCGGCATAACATTGACGGCCGGAAGAACTGCACTGTTTCATGTTCAAAGTTCCACGGCATTAAAATAAAAAAGATTAGATTAGATTAGATCAGATTAAATCAGATTAGATTAGATTACTTCCAGTGTGGAAACAGGTCCTTTGGCCCAACAAGTCCACACCAACCGGCCGAAGCGGATACCACCCAGACCCATGCTTCTACATTTACCCATTCACCTAACATCACGGGCAATTTAACATGGCCAATTCACCTAACCTGCACACTTTTGGACTGTGGGAGGAAACCGGAGCACCCGGAGGAAAACCACGCAGACATGGTGAGAATGTGCCAACTTCACACAGAGAGTCGCCTGAGGATCCATGACAATAAAGCCCACTTGATTCGCAAAGCATCTGCACACATCCGCTCTCTTGGCCACCAAGGCTTAGTATCAGAGTATACCATCTACAAGACGCACTGTAAAAAAAAAACAAAATTTCTTAGTTAGCTCCTTCGATATCCACGTTCATTTTCATTGCGAGTCACAAGGGCAGCAGACGGATTTTAGCACTAACCCCTGCAATTTCCCCTCCAAGCCACTCACCATAATGACTTGAAATATCTCACCATTCATTCACTGCCACCCGATCAAAATTGTAGAAGTCCTTCCCTGATGGAATTACTGGTCAACCCTGAGCACATGGACTGCATTATTTCAAGAAAGCCGCTCACTGCCACTTTCTCACCGGGGCAACTACGGAGAGCAATACCTGCTGTCTGAGAACGCCTTCCAAATCTCATGAATGAATCGGATGAAGTGTAAGTGAAATACATCGATTGTTCCTTCACTTTCACTCAGACAAAATCGCGTACCTGCCTCCCTGCCATTTTATTGCTGGTCTGTCTGCGGTACATGGACTCAGGTAGTTTGAGAAGGAGTTCAGCCCCACTCTCCTCAAGGGGTACAACTGGGGATTGGCAACAAACGGCAGAACGATCAATATCGCAGACCAATATCCTGCAAATGAAAAGTAATGAAGGGTGAGTGAATACAATGATGCTGTGGCTTCAGATGGACCTGCAGGTTGGATGTCCTTCTGCCCTCCCCGACTCTGTCTTGCTCCAATCTCGAGACCTGACTGTGAAACTGCTAACTTTATACAAGCATTTAGAAATGACTATAAGAAGCAAGGATCCTGACGATGGCAGAGGAATGTAAAATCAGCAAACAGATCACACTAAGGTTCTCTCTCTGTTTCACATTTAATTCTTATCTCTCACTCTCCCCCTCATCAATCTCTAAGTCTCAATTCCTATCTCGACCGCAGCTAATTTTATTCCCTCGCCGTCGTCATTCAATACCTGTTTTGGCCTTTCTCTGAGGATTTTATTCAAACACTCTCAATTCATTTCTTAATATCAACTTTTTTTCAATGATGTTTCCATGTAGGTCTCCCTTTCACTCATTCTTCTCTCCACCTGTTTGTTTAATCTCACAGATTTCTTCACCTTCTTTCTCTGTACCTCTTCACTCTCTTTCACAAGCACAATTCTCTATCTCATGTGCATTATACTGCAACGCCTATCTCTTTTTTTCTCTCTGCTCTTCATTATTCCCCCTTCTCTATTTCGCTTTCTAACCCCTTTTACCTTCATTCCGCCTTTCTCATTACTCTCTCTAACACCTTATCCGTCTGTCTCTTTGTCTACATTCTTGTCTCCATCTCCTTTTTTTTCTGAATTACTTTTGTTTATTGCATTTCTTGTCGCTTCCCATCTCTCCTCTTCCTTTCTTAATCTCCATTACCCTTCTCTCTTACTCCCTCATTTCTCACACTCCGTTTATTTCTCACTCTGTCTTTAACCCCTTCTTCTGGATGTCTTAACTTTTCTCTGTAGTTCTACTTTGTGATGCAGTGTGTATCTCCAAGTCCAGCAGGTTGAAATCAGCAGCAGGCCTGGCTGGAAATGATGAATGCTGTCTTCACTTTGTCAAGAATCCTTCACATCAGTTCCTGATGAATGCATCCACCTGTGGTTATTTACTTACCTTTCAGCCTCCTCCTATCAGTGCCCGCCTCCTCAAAATGACACGTTCCGAGGAACAAGAGCACAGCTTTCATTCCCACCCACAAACTTCCGAAATACCTTAGTGAGTTCGATGAAAAACAGGAGATACATTCAGCAGTTCCGAGACTCTGTAGTGAATAATCTCTGAAATTCTCGGCAAGGAGTAGCACCATGCGCACTTCTCAGCGAGCTCTTGACTTGTTGAATTGACAGTTCCCAAACAGAGAACAGGTGAATTCGCTTCACTGTGCAATGGTTAGGCTCAGGACCTTGAAGTCAAGTACCCTGAAAAGAAGTGTTAAAAGCCTACCTACAACACTCCACTCACCCCAATCTAGCCACTCTGGATTCAGGTGCCATCTTGGGATTTAGACTTGTTCTTTTCCACTTGTTACGAGCAGGATATGATTTCACCAGACAGTTGACTCAGTAGAAAAAATTCTCCAGCGTGATTAAGGTTTTGCAATGCAGAGTGGTGGAGAAGTCGAGTGAGGGCAAGGGCGAGATACATGAGCGGCATGGACGAGACGAGAAAACAGCTGGTCTCCTGATCTGAAAGTTTAAAAGCAAGACGCCACCATTTTAAAGTGAAATGCAGTGGTTCAGAGGGGAGTTCAAAAAAATGTTTTCACCCACCGGCTGGTGGTGAGTCTGTAATGCCCTGCCTGGGTTGATAATTGATAAGGGAAGATTCACCACCGGAAAGTGAACTTGGATGAGCCACTTGAAACGTCTGAAAATTAATGGCTCTCCATCAAGCGGGAAAGGGGGTGTGCTGGAGACCGTATTTTGTTTTGGAAGAACAATGTGCAAAGAGTCTTTGCTGTAATATGAGATATTGCTCTTTACCCCTCTCAAATGCTATCGTTGCTAACAGCAACGATAACCATTGGAGCTCTTACAGTTTCTTCATGGCACAGGGGAAATCCCGTTCAACGGCAGCAGTACTCGACTTCTGGCACGGTTTTGTGTGTGTCCTTTATTCATTGATACGGACTCCCTTCAGGAGTTTGTGGAACAGTGTTAACGTTGCATCTCCCAGCAGCCCAGGCAGACACTTTGGGTACAAAAATCGGATCAACTCTCAGGCAAGCACGATGTTAGAGCAGAAGGAGTAGGTACAGAATCAGGTCATTAGCCCACTGATTATTCTCAAACCATTTGATTGATTAGCGTCATATTTGAATTTTAAGCAATACTGATTTGATAGCTGCGTAAACCAGTTCACTGTGGTTCTTTTTAAAATAAAGTCCATCTGGTTCACGTCAGGGAATGAAGCCTTCAGTCATCACGCATTTTGGGCCACACATGACCTCATTACCACAGCAGGGATCGACTTTGAACTGCCCAATGTGAGCAATAGTTTTTTTTACTTCTTAAGTCAATTAATCTGTCGTACCTTACCAATCTAAATATTCAAATATTTTGACTCTATTGCCCAGGATATACTACCTTGCATCCTCTTCAGACGGGGAGAATATTTAAATGTTTTTTTTTCACTTGGCATCAGAATCAAGAGCAACGTTTTACACTTTACTAACTGACCTCTTAGCAGACCTCTAAAACTCTCATCTTAATTTTCCTCTGCTGCTTCTCTGAAGCTGTAACATTGAAATCTGCACTCTGTTGTGTTACTGTAACGTACTTTGACGGTATGACCTTCCTGTATGGCACGGAAAACAACACTTTTCACTGTATCACAATACATGTGACAATACCACTAAATCTATTCTAAATTTGTGCTGAGTGTATTGGATGACATTGTCAATGTTTAAATGATTTGCTGTTACTTCCTTTAAAGTAGAATCTAACATGTTAACAATGACAGAAGTTAAGCTAACTATGGTTGTGTTATATTTGTCTCCATATCTTCTCATATAATGATGCCTGTAGTTTTTCCAATTTTCTGGAAGCAAGGGATGATAAGGAACATAATACCATTAGAAAAATAAGCAGAAATTCAGACCAACGAGTCGGCTCTGCCATTCAATCATGGCTAGTAAGTTTCTCAAAGTAATCTCTCGCCTTCTCCCAGTCAGCCTTGATCCCATTAACAATGAAGAACCTATCAATCTCTTTCTTAAATATATTCAATGACACGGACTTCGCAGGCTTTTGTTGCAATGAATTCCACAGATTCACAATGCTGTGGCTAATGAAATGTTTTATTATCTCCGCGGTACACGGTCTTCACTTTTCTCTAAACCTGTGCACTCGGGCTATGGTCTGTCCTGCAAATGAAAACATCTCCCAACATTCACTCTATCTCGGCCGTTCAGTATTGTTTACATTTCAATGCGATCGCTGCACCATCCTTTTACACTATACAGACCTACAGACCGAACACGTTCCACATATGTTTATCCTGTCATTCCTGAGATCATTGTCCTGAACCTCATCAATACATTCTTCCTGAAATTGGGGGTCATGAGGGCGGCCCGGTGGCACAGTGGTTAGCACTGTTGCCTCACAGCGCCAGTGACTTGGGTTCCGTTCCCAACTCAGGCGACTGACTGCTTGGAATTTGCATGTTCTTCCTGTGTCTGCGTGGGTTTTCTCCGGGTGCTCCGGTTTCATCCCACAGTCCAAACATGTGCAGATCAAGTGTATTGGACATGCTCAATTGCCCGTAGTCTTAGGAGAATGGGTGGGTTACGCGTCGTTGTGGACTTTTTGGGCCGTAGGCCCTGTTTCGACACTGTAAGTAATCTTTAAAACAATGCTCGCAATAGTCAAAATGTGGTCCAATCTGACTAGCACCTTATAAAGCGTCAGAAGTGCATCCCTATTATTTTCGTCTCACTCCAACCTCTCTTGCTGACAATCTTAAACGTGTCAATCCCTTACTTAACGAGAAGAAACAGAATATTTTTCCTTCCTCCGTTAACAGACATTAAATGATGTACCCCAGTCAAAGCCGTCCACATGCTATGACAATTTTTCTTTCGTTTTTGAAACTTTCACCTTATGTTGCCAGTAGGTTATTTCATCTTGTCGAATATTTACCAGATTCATGGAACACGTTGATTGTCGGTTCCCATTCCCTCTGCTTGGAAGGAATTTACTGAGCTTTTCACGAATGAATCACAGCATTATTCGTTTCACAGAGAAACATAGAAACTATGAGCAGGAATAAACTGCTACAACATTCAGTGTGACCTGGCTGATCGTTCAACACAATCCCTGTTCCTGCTTTACGCCTGTAGACTTTGACCAATTGAGCTGCAAGAACCATATTTAATTACTTACAAACCAAAAATTCAATGTTTTCACCTTGACTGCTTTCAGTGGCAGATAATTCCACAGTCTCCCCACTCACTTGGTCAGGAAAGGTCTCGTGCCTCAGTCCTAAATGGCTTATCTTGTTTGCCTTCGACTTAGACCCCACTTGGTTCTGAATTCCTGTGATTATCAGCAACATGATTTTCTGCTTACAATTATTAGAATTTATTGAATTCAGGACAATGAACCCCTCGAGCCATCCAATGAGGTCATGACATGATTTTCTGAGAATACCCACTGTCTGCCCCATATGTCTGAGCCACAGTGAATATACTGCAAACGATCACATCTTTCTTCATAGAACAGTCCCACCAACTCAGGAATCAGTTTGGTACACCTTTAACGAACTGACTCCGTAACTACTCTTCCTCAGATGAGGAGGTCAAAATTGTAGCAGTAACGAAAGGAACATTACGTTATATTATATTTCGTTGTCTTACATTATGTCATGTCATATTACATTATACTATACTATCACTGGAGAAATAAAGAAGGTAACATTATGTTATATTATATTACCTTGTCTTACATTCTGTCATGTCATGTTACATTATACTATATTATAACTGGAGGAATAAAGAAGGTACTATTATGTTATATTATATTACCTTGTCTTACATTATGTCGTCATATTACATTATACGATATTAGAGGCTTCGGTGGAACTTTACAAAAGCTTTTAGAAACGTGAGGGGCATGGGTATGATGAATCGTCCATGTCTTTCCCCCAGGGTATTGGAGTCCAAAACTATGTGGCGTATTTTTCAGTGTGGTGCGGACAGACTTAAAATAGGCAACTCTTTTTTCATTCAGTGTGGTACGACCATGAAATGAATTGCCGGAGCAAGTGATGGCGACGGCTACAATGACAAAATTTATAAGACATCTGAGTGAGATTTTATGTAAGACAGGTTTGGAGGGATATGGACCAAATATTGGTACATGTGATTCGATAAATTTAAGATATCTGGTCGTCATAGGTGACTAAAGGTTCTGTTTCTATGTTCTACATTTCTAAGATCTATGACTCCAGACCCACGTCACTATGGGTACTACTGATCTACTCTGTCGCAACATCTCCTTCTAGAACAACGGCACAATGATGTCCCTAGACCAGCTTCCAATCTGCATTTGACTCCAAACCAAAAGCACTATGGTTATAAGTCATCTGAACAATCTATATGTGACTCGAGATGTTTAACACTCTGTTTATCACTAATCTGCTCCATCTCTAATCTGACTCCAGAATAACTGCACTGTAAATATACTGATCTTCCCTGTCTCTTCATGTGACTCCCGACCCACTGCACGGTGACTACCACTGAACTGCTCTGTACGTGACTCCAGGCCCACGGCATCGTCGTTTCCACGATCTGCTTTGTCTCTGTGTCTCTGAACCCACAGCACTGTGGTTACCACTGTTCGACTCCGGCTCTACATGTGACACCAGAAGCACATCATTGTTGTTATTTCTGAACTGCTCTGTCTCTAAATGCAAATCAAGCCATACCGCACTGTGGTTTCCACTGATGTGCTCCTTCTCTACTTATAAATCCCAACACATAGCGCTTTGGTGATAACTCATCTGCACAGTACCTGAATTTGAACCAGCCCCACAGCAATGTGGTCAGTACCCACCTGCCATGTCCGTACAGGTGACTTCAGACTCACAGCACCATAGTTATGACTGACCTGCTCTGTGACTACAGGGTCATAGCACTGAGTGTACTATTAACCAACACTGTCTCAATAAGTAAGACGGGGGGAAAATCTATGCTTAGCAATGATGTACTTTGTTTCTAAACGTGATTCCAGACGCTGAGCACAGTGATTACCACTGACCTAAGTTGTCTCCATACGTGACTCCAGACCCACAGCACTGTGGCAACCATTGACCTGCTCTCTCTCTACATTTGATCAGACCCACAGCACCCTGGTTACCACTGACTTGCAGTGAATCCACACGTGACTCTAGTCGACAGAACTGCAGTTACGACTTGTCTGATCTGTGTCTTTATGTAACTGCAGACCCACAGCTCTGTGGGTACCACAAAAGATTTATAAGGATATCGTCACGTTTGGTGGATTTGTCGTTGAGGATGAGTCTCAAGACGCTGATTAGAACATAGAACGTAGAACAGCACAGCACAGTACAGGCGCTTCAGCCCACGATGTTGTGCGACCATTGATCCTCCAGTATGCACCCTCAAATTTCTGTGAACATATGCCTGCCCAGCAGTCTCTTAACTGTCCCCAATGCTCTTGAATCCACAACTGCTCCTGGCAACGCGTTCCAAGCTCTCACAACTCTCTGTGTAAAGAACCCGCCTCTGACATCCCCTCTATACCTTCCTCCAATCAGCTTAAAACTTTGACACCTCGTGTTAGCGATTTCTGCCCTGGGAAATACTCTCTGGCTATTGACTCTATCTATGCCTCTCATTATCTTGTATACCTCAATTAGGCCCATCCTCTCCTCCTCCTCTCCAATGAAAAATGTCCGAGTTCAGCCAAACTAAACAGGTTAGTTCCACTGTATCCCATTCCTCCTGACCTTCTGAATGAGCCTACCATTGGGAACTTTATTAAATGCCTTGCTGAAGTCCATATGCACCAAATCCACAGCTTGACCCTCATCAACCATTCTAGAAGAATAACTCGATAATGTATGTGAGGCGTGACCTGCTCCTCACAAAGCCGTGTTCATTGCATTCAATCAAGCCATGCTCGTCCAGATGGTCATAAATCCTATCCCTCAGAATCCTTTCTGACATCTTTCAGATGACAGACGTGAGACTTACTGGCCTGTAATTGCCGGGGATTTCCCTGTTTCCTTTCTTGAAGAGAGGAAGTACATTTGCCTCTCTCTAGTCCTCAGGTCCGACTCCAGTGGAGAGCGAGGATGAAAAGATCTTCGCAAGTGGCGAAGCAATCACATTTCTCGTTTCCCAAAGCAGCGAGGACAAATCTGGTCCGGGCCTGGCGACTTGTCAATTTAATTTTTGACAAAGCTTTCAGCACATCAGCTTCCTCTATCTCTATCCATTCCAGAATGCACACCTACTCTTCCAAGGTTTCATTCACTACAAAGTTCGCTTCTTTCTTAAAGACAGAAGCAAAAAACTCATTTAGCCTTCCCCTACCTCCTCCGACTTCACACACAAGTTCCCTATGCTATTCCTGATCGGCACGACTCTTTCTTTGACCATTCTCTTATTCCTCACATAAGTGTAAAAAGCCTTGATATTCTCCCTACTCCGTTCTGCCAAGCCTTTCTCGTGCCCCCTCCAGGCTCTCCTCAGACCATTTTGAGATCCTTCCTCGCCTGCCTGTAATCATCTAGAGCTGAGCTTGACCCCAGCTTACTCCACCTTATGTGAGCTACGTTCTTCCTTTTGACGAAAAGCTCCACCGCTCTCGTCATCCAAGGTTCCTTTATCTTACCCTTTCTTGTCTGTCTCAGATTGACTTATTTATTCATCACTTGCAAAACTGTTCCTTAAACAGTCTCCACATGTCTATAGTGCCTTTACCATGGAACAGTTGCTCACAGTCCATGCTTCCTAACTCATGTCTAATACATTATAGTTTCATCTTCGCCAATTTTGCATCATCCTCTCCTTCTCCATGGCTATGTCGAATATGAGGCAGTTGTGGTCACTATCACCAGTATTCTCTCCCAACAAGATCTGATAACTGCCACGGCTCGTTTCCGATCACCAAGTCTAGCATGGCCTCTCCCCTTGTCGGCCTGTCACAATACTGTGTTAGGAAACCCTCCTGAACGCACCTTACAAAACCATCTCCATTCAAATCTTCTGCTCGAAGGAGGTTCCAATCAATATTGGGAAAGTTAAAGTCACCCATTTTAACAACCGTACTACGTCTACACTTTTCCAAAATCCGCCGACCTATGCATTCTTCAATCTCCCTGCTGTTATTGGGGGGCCTGTCGTAAAACCCTAACAAAGTGACTGCGACCTTGCTGTTCCTAATTTCCGCCCATACTGAATCGGTAGACATGTCTTCTTCGACAATGGATCCTTCTTAAGCAGTGATACACTCTCTGATTAATAGTGCTGCACCGCCTCCTCTTGCCCCCCCCCCCCCTCCCCCCCATTCTTTTTAAATGCTCTAAACCCTGGAACATCCAGCAATCCGCCCCTGAGAAACCCACGTCTCTGTTATGGCCAGAACATCATAGCACCGGTGACTGATCCATGCTCTAAGATCATCAGTTTTATTTCTGATACTCCTTGCGTGAAAGCAAATACACTTTTACTGATCCCTTGGTTCCTTCCCAGGAATATTCTTCTAACTCGCTGGTCTACCTCTTGCTACTGCCTCATCTGCATCAACTGTCACCACTGGGATATCGCTCAGGTTCCCACCCCCCTGCCATGCTAGATTAAACCCTCTCGAACTACTCGAGCAAACCTTCCACTCAGGACAATTGTCCCATTCCAGTTCAATTGCAACCCGTCCTTCTTGTACAGGTCCCACCTTCCCCAGAAGGCATCCCAATTATCTACATATCCGAAACCCTCCCTCCTATACCAGCTGCGCAGCCAAGTGTTAAGATGCTCCCGCTTCCTGTTCCCGTCCCGCTATCTCGTGGCATCGGTAGTAATCTAGAGAACACGACTCTGTTCGTCCTGCTTTTCAGCTTCCAGCCTCACTCCCTGAAATCACTTTTTATATCGTCAATCATTTTTCTGGCTATACCCTGATTCTTCCTCTTCTCTGGGGTGATGGGTGACGTTATAAAAATTTACAATATCATGATGGGGATTGGTAGGATGCAAAGTGCTTGTCTTTTCTCCACGGTAGGGGAGACCAAAAGAAAAGAGCCTCTGTTTCAGGCTGAGAGGGGAACGATTGAAACGAGAACTGAGGGGCATCTTCCTTTCGCCTCGAGGATGGCGCATGCATGAAATGAACTGCCAGAGGAAGTATAAAAGACCGCAACAATGATATAATTTAAAAGGCATCTGGTTGCGTATTTCAATAGGGAGAAATTAGAGCGATATGGAGCAAATGCTGCCAAATGGGTTTCGATAGATTTCGAATATCTTTTCGGCATGGCCGAGTTGGAGAAAAGGTTCTGTTTTTTATCTGTGTCATTCTATGACGCGAGACACGCAGCGCTGTGATTAACAATGGTATACACTGTCTCTACATCTAACTCCAGAACCATACCATCTTATTTTCCCCTGACCTGCTCGTCATTACATGTGACTCCAGACCAGCACGACAGAGTTTTGCAATAATCTGCTATGTCTATAAATATCCGCTGCACTGTTGTTACCAATGATACAAGACACAGAACTGCACGGCACACCGATGGGCCCATCAGCCCATAATATTGTGCAAAACATGTCACCAAGCGGAACTAATCCCTTATGTCTGACCTTGCTTCATATCTGTCCATTCCTTACATATTCATGTGCTTATCTAAACGTCCCCTACGTACGCTAATCGTTCCTGCCTCCACCACAATCCTTGCCAGTGCATTCCAATATCCTACCACATTCTGTTTTACAAACCTGCCCATCACGTCTCCTGTGAACATTCACTCCCACCTTATGCTTCCGCGCATAGACCTTTTAATTCTGGGGAAACGATTCTGTCTGTCAACCCCGTCTTGTCATCACATAATTTTACAGGCATATATCTAGTCTCCTGTCAGTCTCTTCTGTTCAATAGAAAACAATCTGAGATTTTGCTCACCACTCCTTACCGATCAAACTGTGTAATCCAGGCAGCATCTTGGTAAATCTCATCTGCACCCTCTCCAAAGGAACCACCTCAATCGTGTAATGTGGCGACCACAACTGAACGTGGCACTCTTAGTGTGGTCTCACCAAAGTATTACAAAGCTGCAACATGACATATTGAACATTGAACTCAATTCCCTGACCAATCATGTCAAGCAAACCATATGACTAATTTACCACCTATCTACTTGCATGGCCACTTTCAGAGAGCTATTATCTTGAATCACAAGTTCCTTCTATACATCAATGCTGTTCTTCGTACGACTATTAACTGTACACTTTTCCATCAGGTTTGATCGCTCAAATTGCAGCACCTCATAATCATCCATATTAAACTATATCTACCATTACTCTGCCAATATCAGCAACTGGTATATATTCCCAGTATCCTTTGAAAAAGCTCTGTACTATCCACAAATCGTCCAATCTTTGTAACATCTGCAAACGTATTCACCTACCCATGTATCTTTTAATGTAATTCATTTACATACAACAGAAGATAGTAGATGTCCTAAAACGGATCTTTGGAGAACACCATTAGTCACGGACCTCCAGCAGGAAAGACACCATTCCACCATTATTCTCTGCCTTCTGTGAACAACCAAATTGTCAATCCAAGCGGCCAAGTCCCCGTGGATTCCATTAATCTTAATTTTCAGAATGAGTCTACCAAGTCGGTTCTTTTCAAAGCCTTACTAAAGTCCATGTAAGCAAATTCTCTGGTTTACCCTTATCAATCACATTTCAGACCTCCTTAGATAGATCAGTTCAGTTCGTGAGACATGGCTTGTGCTGCACGAAGAGAAGTTGACTGCACCGAAATAGGTCATGCTTTTCCATACGTGCGTAAATCCTATTCCTAAGAGTTCACTCCATTAGTTTCCCACCACTGATGTGAGACTTATTGGCTGATAGTTTCATGGGTTATCACTACTTCTTTGCTTGAATAGGGGACAACATAGCCTACACACCAATTCTTCGGGATCTCTTAAGTGGTTCGAGAGGACCACTTTCTTAGTCAAAGCTTGAGCAATCGCTTCACTTCCCTCACTCAATAAACTGGAGTAGCTATCATCAAGGCCTTGGGAAGCTCTCTGCATTAATACTCTTCCAGGGATCCAACGCTCACACTTCCTTGTTCTTTCATGTTCGAGCCGATAGACATGCTCCACACATATCTCCCTATCCTCCATGTCGTTTTACGGAGAGAATGGTGATGCAAAGTATTCACTTTGGAATTTAAACATCCTCTGCCTCTAAGCATAAATACCATCCTGTATTATTGAGTGGTCCTACTTTCTACCGAGAAATACTTCTGTTCTTATTATATGTATAGAATGCTTTGGGACTCTCTTTAACTTGAATTCTCAAGGACATTTCATGGCCCCTTCTTGGTCTATAGTTTCCCGCTTGAGTACTTACCTGATTTCCAAATATTATTCACTGGCCCGTACTATTTTAGCTTCCTAAAACTTACACATGCATCTTTTTCTCTTTTGAAGAAATTCACAGCCACCCACGTTTTCATATGTCGCTTACCTTGCTACCTTTGTCCATCCGCCTTACTGGAACATATCGGTCTGGAATTCTCTACACCAGATTTTCACAAATTCACACATGTGAAATGTTGTCTTGTCCGATACCTGCGTCTTCCAAATAAAGCTCCTTAGCTCCTGTCTCATGCTGATGTAAATTGCCTTCCACCAGTTTTGTACCTAACCGAATTTCCTGACTTCTCCATGTTCATAGCTATCTTAAAACTTAAAGAGCTATGATCACTGTTTTCAAAATACTCGCCCACTGAAAGGTCATCACTTGACCGGGCTCATTAGCCAACACACGTTACACTGTGGCCGCTCTGCCAGTTGGGCTATCCACATAATGTTTCAAGAAACACACACATCCATTTAAGGAAGTCCACTCTGTTTCCCGCTCTTGCTGTAATGGAGTCCCAACTAATATTGGGGAAGTTAAAGTCAAGCATTATGAAAATCCTTTTGTGAAAATCGAATCTTTCCATAATCGGCCACATATTTGTTCCTAATTTCTGTTGGAGATCCTACGATAGTATCCTGGCACATTGTTTGCACCCACCTAATTTTTCAGCTCTAGCTGCCTTGCCTCAATGGATGTGCCCTTCTGCATTTCCTCTCAGAGTGAAGATCTAACATTCTGCCTGATTAGTAATACAACTCCTCCATATCTTTTACCTTCTTCTCTATGTCGTCTAAACCAACGAAATCCTGGAGCCATTCCAGTCCCTTTCTCAACCACGTCTCTGCAGTGGGCACAACATCTTCATCTAACGTAATCACACAAGTTCTACGCTCATTTGTCTTACCGGTAATATTCCTTGTAGTGAACTTCGGTTAGGTATAAAACTGGTGGAAGGCAATTTATAAACGTTAGACCATGAGTGCTGTTGTGTTCATTCACCCGTCTTTGCTTGTCCTCTCTTTCTTATTCACTGGTCTGAGCACCAGCCTTCCTGTCAATGTCTTCACTTGTTGTCCTGCTGCTGTAATTGCATTCCCTGCCACTCTAGTTTAAGCCCTCCCATTTAGTAAGAGCGGAAGTTGCAGCGAGTGCATTGGTTGTTCTCCACTTCGGAGCAATCAGTGCCTCATTTACAGTTCACCCTGGCAGCAGGAGAGCTTCCATTGATCCAAGATCCAAAACAGCCATGCACCTTGCATCAGTTTCTTCTCCATGTATTAATCTCCCCTATCTTTCTATTCCTTGCAACACTAGTCCGTGACCCTGGCAGCTCTTCAGAGATTAATAGTGTTGAGGTCTTTCAGCCTCTTTATAACTCCGTCTCCTCATTCTGCCGCATCTATAGTGTCTCCTTGGCCCGCAGCATGTGATTCGATCCTCACAACCCTCTTATTATCATTGACCTGCTCTGTCCCTGCATGTGGATTCATTCCCACAGCATTTAAATTCATATTAACTGGAGTCAAAGCGCTGTCGTTACCGCTGACATGGACTTTCCTCGCAATTGTATACAGATCCTCAATACTGTGTTTCCCAGTGACCTACTCTGTTTCTACAGGTGATTCCAGACTCCCATCACAGTGGTGATCACTGACCTGTTTCAGTTCCAGCAGTAACTCCATAGGCATAACACTGTTATTCCCGCTGATCTTCTGTGTCTATACATTTGCGGTCAGACATATGGTATTGTGATGAGCACTAACTTGTTCTGTCTTCACAAGTTCATCCACACTCACCGCCGTATTATTATCACCGACTTACGCTGTCACTACATGAGACTGTAAATCTACTTTTGTGATGATTGAAAAAGTGACGCGACTGGTGTTCTCTCTCTAGTATGCCAGCAAACAGAGCACATTTTCTCTCCTGTTACTTCCCAGTGTGCCTCCAAATCACCCTCCTTTCCTGGAGCCGGGAGAGTGATGCATTGGAGATGGCCAAACTGCCCACATGAATGGAACATCACTTAACCCTTCCCCAAAGGTAATAGGTGAAACGACGAGCCAATTACATTGTCTGCGGGCTGCTGTTTGTGTCTGTTCGATCAGAGATTCAGAAAGGCTTGGAGATTACTTTCAACGCCGTTCCAGATCTTATGCTTTTCACATCAGCAATTGTGTTCCCTCATTGGACTGAGGAGACCAGCTGCTTTCTGTTGACTCTTGCTCCTCATGAACCTCTTCACATGAAACAGGCCTTCGCAATATTGTCTCTGCTCCAATGAAAACAACCCGTTTAAATCCAGCCTCTCACCGAAGCTAAAGTGCTCCATTGAACAGAGAAGCGAACAGCATAGGAACAAACACTTCCGCAATATGTCTGTGAAGACAAGTGTACTATTCCAAACTAATCCTATCAGCCTTCAGATGGTCCATAAAACTGTACACACTGTCTGTTCTTCCATCTATCTAACTGCCTGACAATTTTGCTATTCTTCCAAGTCCACCACCTTCTTTGGCAATCCTTTCCAGACATTTACAACTTTCTCTGTTAAACAAAAACTGTCTCATGCTTATCATTTTAACATGTCCCCCCACCTTCAAACATTGTCAAATAAATTTCAAACCTGGGCAAAAGATTCCGAAGAGGTAACCTATCCAAGCCCCTCATCGTTTTATATACTTCCTTCAAATCGCCTCTCAACTCCAAAACCCGAGCACGAACTGCTCAAATTTTGTCAAAAGGCTGTTGGTAACCAGTCGTCTCTGATCCAAGTGACATCCTTGTAAACCTATTTCCCTGCCTCTCCAAAGCGTTTACATCCTTCCTATGTTGTGGTGACATGAACTGCAAACGATCCTCCAGTTGTGGCCACACCAAAGACCCACATGTCAGCTAAGCTACGACAGTGTAAAGATCATCAATGCATAATACCCTTTTTCTGGGCACTCCCTTCCTTCCTGACATTGTGTTAAGACATTGATATGAAAGTGAAATGAGACATGGAAATTCAATGTTTGCAATGTCACCCAGTTTTATTCACGTAGTTTAGAAAGCAGTGGGGCAGCGATCATTCAGTTGAAACAATAACATGAAGCCTGAATTGATGACAAAACAGAACTCTCCAATCAGAAACACAGATGTTTTCCAGTGTTACATGTTGCTCTTTCCTTCTTCGATTTCACAAATGTACGCAACACAGTTGTTAGATGGGGCACACTCTTTTAACCCTCGTTGAAATGCCCTTCTCACATGGTACGCTGCTGCAGTAAGTCCCTTCTCAAATACATGAAAATATTGGCGCTAGGAGAGAGAATAAAAAGAAAAACTAAGATTCGTTGATGTTAACAGTCAGATGCGATATGACATCCACCTGCAACTGACTCAGATACGCAATGCCAGAACACTGCAGATTTCACCCTTGCTGTTCTAACCAGACATTCTTGGAGTTGTAAGCTTGCATATTGCTTGAACTGTGTTCCAATAATTGTTCGTGCAGACCAGAACTGGATGCAGTTCTCCACGTCCAACCTCATATTGGTACAGTCTACTGACAACTGAGAAGTGCGTTCTCACTGTGAGGCATTGGGGTGAGGAATTGTGAGGTACTCAAGCAGCTTGCCTCCAGGGAGTGAAAATGCATCGACAATTTTGGCCACCGCAAGAATGGGACGATACCAAAGTCAATAACTCTGTAACTTATTTACCCAGAGAGGTGCTGGGATTTGGAATGTCTTGGATAGTGGCAGAGGCTGATTCCACAGCAGGTTTCCAAACAGAGCTGGATGTGGAGTTCAATGGAATGAATTTAGATGGGTTATCAAAATAATACTGGCGAATGGGGCTAGATGGACAGCACTTTCCAGCATCAGGACATACACGATTGTAAGAATGCCCTATTTTAACTATACAATTCTATGATGATTATGTGACAGAGAACTCAACAGGTCTCGGTAAGGAAGGATGCTTCAAGATCGGGATTAAATGAGACTGGCGTTTGTGAGTAGGTACACGACCAGAGAACAGACGTCATGAGTCAAGATCAATAACGCCAGCTCACTAATAAAGCGTCAAGAACAGAATTCCCACTTGGACAAACTCAGATTCTACGACGTTTGTCAACCTGTTTCCATTTGCAGACACTAGACAAGAAATTGGATGTGCAGAAGGCGGCCGTTTAGCCAGTCAAACTTGCTCTTCGATTTGATGATATGTCAGTGCTGATGTTTGACTCTGATGGACATTTTTTTTTATAAAGTCGCACGAAATCAGTTTACAGTCCAACAGGTTTATTTGAAAGTGCAACCGGAGAGTGCTGCTCCTTTGTTGCGTATCTCGTGGAGTTGGATTATAGGACAAAGAAACATTTAGAGAAACATATCAGTATGTCATACACATATGCAATATATGATATAAAACAGAGATTGCTGTTCAGTCTTTTGTCTTTTAGAATGGGGCTGCAGGTTCAGATTCCTTAAATTGTAAATCCCAGAACTTCTTTCAAGTTGTATTCCCGAGAAAATTAAAGGTTGTATTTAAAAAAGAAGTCACCCCATCGACTTTTGTGTGTTTCTGTGTGCATGTGAGGGAGTGAGGACGTGAGCGAGAGAGTGTCTGTGCATGTCTGTGTGGGTGGGAGAGAGGGGGAGTGTGTGTGTGTCTGTGTATCTGCACATGTGTGTCTGAAAGAGAGTGTGCATCTGCAAGAAGGTCTGCGTACGTATGTTCGAATGTAAAACGGTGTGTGAATCTGGTGTCATGATTGAGCTGATCATCTCCACTTCCCTTTCGTACACCTCCCGGATAATTGCTCGATTGCCATCCTGACTGAAAATCTGTCAACCTCACCCATAAACGTACTGAATGAAAATGCACTCTATGCTGAAGAATTTCACTGTTTCAATGCCCTTCAAAAGAAGATAACCTTCTTCGATGAAGATTTAAATGGGCTACAATGTATTCAGAGCTGATGCACTCTGGTCCACAATTCTTGCACAACGCTAAACAATATCTCCTGTTCTCCACTGAATGTTTTTTTTTCTAAGAGTCTTTCATGTTTCAGCAGGCTGAGATCTCATTCTTCTCAACTCCCACCAATATTATCCTGTCCTACTCAATCTCTCCATAGCTGATGTCAGTTCCGTGATCTTCTCTGGATTGCCTCAAATTCTGCTCCGACTGGAAACAAATAAATGGTTGAGGAGCTGAATGAGTAAGTTGCATCAGGCTTTGCTGTGAAAAGGGCGACTTACATCGTTGGGGGGTGGGTGTGGACAGCAGAAATTCGTACGGTGGCCAGCAACAAGGAGAACTGCTGAAAGAAAACGGAACATCTGGAAGAGTGAAAATTACCTGATATAGATGGGCTACGTCCCACGGTTCTGAAGCAGATAAGTGAAGAGATCGTGGGGCCTTCAATAGTCATCTTCCTGGTGTCACTAAATTCATGGAGACTCCAAGAATACTGGAAGCTTACTAATGTTAAACCACTGTTTCAGAAGGGAATAGGGAGAAAGACAGGAAATTACAGAATGAAAAGCCTGACTTAAGTCAATGGTCAGATTTTAGAATCCATTGTGAAGGGTGGGAATTCTGAATACTTAGAAATGCATCGCAAAACAGGGCAAGCTCAGTATTGTTTTATCAAGGGGATTTTTAATTTTTTTGTGGGGGGTGCATAGAGAAGGTTAGACCTGGGGGAGCCAATCGATGTTGTCTATCTCCACTTCCAGAAGGCTTTTGATAAGATGCCGAATGAAACAACATGGTAGGAAACAGCCGGATGTTGTTAAACGCTATGTATTAGCATGTATAGAAGATTGACAGTCTGGCAGAACGCAGAGAGTGGGAAACAAACAGAAAAGAAACCCGTAGCCAGTGTTTTTTCCATAAAGCTCAGTGTTGGGAACACAGCTTTTCACTTCATATATTAGCGATCAACATGAAACAACTATGAGCATTCTGTCTAAGTTTGCAGATGAGACAATGATAAGTCGAGGGGCTGGTAAAATTGAGGAGACATGGGGGCTTCAAACAGGATTAGAGATTAGGAGAGCAGGTAGAAGTATGGACTATTTTATAAATAGGGAGGAAATTCAGAAATCTGACGATCAAAGGGACTTAGAGTCCTGGTCTATGATCCTCTTCAGGTAAACGTGCAAGTTGAGTCGGTAATCAGAAACGCAAATAGAATGTTGTCCAGCATCTCGAAAGACGAGAACAAAGACGCACGGATGTACATCTGAGGCCCTGTAAGTCTGGTCATTCCACAGTTGGAGTATTGTGCACAGTTCGGACCTCATTCCTCAGGAATGATGTATTGGCTCTGCAGCGGTCTGGAAGGTGTTCTCAAGAGTCATTCGAGGAATGAAAGACTGGACATTTAAGGAAGAGTTGCGTACTCTGGGACTGAACTCGATGGAGTTCAGAACAATCACGTATACATGATTGAAACTTTCAGAATACTGAAAGTCCTTGACAAAGTGGAATTCGAAAGGGGTTTCTATTGGCTGAAAAAAACGAGGAATCGAGGAGTCAGCCTTTGAGTGTAGGAAGAACTCCTGGTATGGAGATAAACAGAAACATTTCGAGATAAGCATTGTTGAATCTATGGGATACATTGCCACAGAAGTTCATGGAGCCGGGTCATTTAGTATATATAAGACTGACATAGTTAGTTTCTTGGTTGCGAAGGTGATCAAAATTTGAAGGAAGAAAGCGTGAAAATGGGGTTGAGAACTCTACCAGCCGCGTTTGAATGGCAGAGCACACTCGCTGGGCGAAATGGCCCAATTTCTGTGGTCTTCGGATCTTATGATCTTTCCTCAGATAAGATGCCCACCGTTACTTATAGTATTCCACCAGTGCTTTGTCGAGTTTCTTGTTCAGTCTTATCAAAATTTCCTTCTCTTCCAAGATGACAAAAACAGTATGTTCTGACGGAGTAGACACACATGAGACACACAGATGGGAGCACACATCGAAAGAACACATCAGTTACTGTTCCAAGCCATGTTTCCCATGTTTGCCAAAGCGGAGATTAAAAAATCACTGCAACGAAGACAAAAAGAAAAACTTTCGAATTGTGGTGCCTTTCATATATATCAGGATTCCAAGTAGGAATAACATTGTCGCACACATCATCGTTGTGGTTATGAGAGAAGAAACGATCATCCTCTCTTTATGGGTGTTGGGATCAATTATTGATACAATGGCGACTGGCTGCACTTTACGTTCTAATAAGGTGTAGATCACTAACTCAGACTGACAGAAACTGGAATGAAAAATTGGAAATATCTCCTTAACGCTTATGTCATAAAGCGAGCAGAGTTAAGTGCCCGAGTAATGAGTGAACTGTCGACGATTGAAGTCAATTTTTCACAAGTACGGAGGTACAGGAATCGGCGATTTGGCACATTGCATCTGTTCAGCTACTCAGAAAGATCATGTCTAATTTGTAAGACAACTCCATATGCAAGGCTTGGGACCATATTGCTTGCTCCTCTGCCTCAGTGAAAATGATCAATATCACATTTAAATGTAACAATTGAATAGCATCACTAACCATTTGAGGGTGTGAGTTCCAAACCTCCAAAACTATTTTAGTGTAGAAGTGGGTTCTGGCATCTTTCCTGCATTGCCTGACCCTTGTTCTCAGACTATAATGTGGACATCTCTGGTTGGGGGCAAACACTGAATGCCCAACCCGAGTGGTCTCTGTGAGGATGTCGTGGTGAACTGCCTTCTTGATTCGCAGTAATCCATACATTGCAGTTTACCCACAATGACCCGAGGGTGCGAATTCCGAGATTTTGTACCAGCACATATTTGACTTCAACGCCAACTTTTGCACATTGTTTGTTCTTATTTTTCCCTGTCAGTAATCCGAATCTTCGATTACATCTCCCAATAACCTTCCAGATTCTGTGAGATTTCAAGCCTAAATAAAGAACATATAACAGTACAAAACAGTAAATGCATTTGGCCCTCAGTGTTGTGCCAGACTTTTATCCTACTCTAAGATCAGGTAAACCGGCATACCTTTCATTGCACTAATAGAATTAAAATCCCCACTGTGTGGAAACAAATCATTTGGCCAACAGGTCCACACTGGTCCTCTAAATAATATCTCACCCAAACCCATGGCCCCACACCTATGAATCTACATGTCCCCTGAATAAATTACCTGGCCTACACATCGCAGACCACTAATGGCAATTTAACATGGCCAATTTACCTGACCTGCATATATTTATGGCTCTGAAAGGAAACTGGAGCACAAGGAGGGCAAGCACGCAGAAAAGGGGAAAACGTGCAACCTCCACATAGACATTCCAGTGAGGATGGTATCGAACCCGGGTCAGTGGTGCTGTGTAGCAGAAACGCTAACCACTGAGCGAACGTGACGATGGACTAGTCGCTTAAAAACATATCTGATTTTACTCCCACTGTTGACAGCATATTCCACACACCCAGCACTGACTGTGTAAACAAACCAGCTCTCCCATCTTTTCTGAGCAATTCCTCCAATGACCTTAAATATTCCCCCGCATTTTAGACATGAACGCTGTGGGAAAAAAACAATCTGTTTATCCATTCTATCTATGATTCTCAACATACTGTGCACGAAAATGAAGTCACTTCTCATACGTCATCCCCCAAATGAGAAAAGTCGTTACCTGCCTCTACCTTCCTTCATAAGATTTGTCCTACAGTCCAGGCAATATCCTGGGAAGACGTCTCTGCACTTTCTGTCAATCTTTCTTTTAATGAGGCGATCAAACTAAATGAAATATCCCAAGAGTGGTCTTACCAGGGGTCTATAGAGCTGCACAAAAACCGCGCAGCTGTTAAACTCAATCTCCATGCTAATGAACGTGATCACATCGTACACCTCCTGAACAAATTATCAACTTGGATGGCAACTTTGGTGGATCTATGGGCATGGTTCCCTCTGTTACCCCGCATTGCCAGGAATTCTATACCTTGCATTAACATTCGACCTTCCAAAGTGAATCACATCACACTTTTGCAGGTTGAACTTCACCTCCTCCTTATCAGCCAATATCTCCATCCTTGCAAAGTCTCATTGCATTCTACAACGGCCTTCCACACTATCCACAACACCACCAAACTTCACATAATTGGTAAACCTATGAACCCACCTTCAATTCCTCACTAAAGTCATTGATAAAAATCACGAAGAGCAGAGGTTCCAGAACTTATCCCTGCGGAACACCACTGGTCACCGAAATCCAGGCTGTTAACATTCCATTTACTGTCATTCTCCATTTTCTATGTGCCCACCGATTCTATATCTGGACATCCAGCCTCCTCTTTATCCCGATCCTCCTTATTTCGTGAATAACCCTAAAATGGAGATTTTTATCAAACGTCTTGTGAAATTCCATATCCACCACAACTACTGCTCTACCATTATTAACATGTGTTGTCAAATCCTCAAAGAATTCAATAAGATTTGTGAGGCAACATTTGCCACACTCCAACGATGTGGCCCTAAACCAGTGCACAGTAATGACGCAAAGATTATGGCAAGAGGCAAACTCTTGTATGGCTTCCTGTAATATCTTAGAGTACATTCTGTTTTCCAAAGGGATTTATGTATTCTTGCATTTTACAAAATATTCAACACAACCTCCTTCCTAACACCAACGGCTTGATTATAAAAATCTACTTCATGCTGTCACCAGAAACGTCAAGGGTGCCATCTGTTGTGAATACTGAATCAAGGTATTTATCAATGACTTCCTCTGAGTCCAGAAGCAAGTTCCCTCCACCAGCCCTGATCAGCCCCAACTCACAGTGGCCATCCGCTTGTCCCTTAAATAAGTGTAGATTGCTTTCGAGTTCCCCTTAATCCTTGGCTCTATTGCTTTTTATGGCCCCATCCAACTCTCCTAAGTACACTATTCTGGTCTTTGTAAACTTCTGAAACCCTTTCTGGTCATTGCTGCCTCAATCTTACGTAAACCTCCTTCTCCCTTATGAAAAGACGTTCCATTATCCTTGTCACACAAGGTTCTTTCAACCTACTATTTCTTCCTTGTCGCCATTGCACAAACCTATCCAACAATATTAGCGGGAGTTTCCGAAGCAACCTTCACGTTTCTGTCGTGCATTTTCCTGTGAACATCTATTCCCATTTACGACCCTCAATGGCAGACTGATAGAATTGTAATCCCACTCCCCCTATTACATACCTTCACAAACTGTTTGTTCCTACATTCTCCATGAGAAACGTAAACGTCTGGGAGTTGTGATCACTGTGGCTGATAAGCACTCCCAGTTGCCATCTGAAAACCTGGTATGCCTCATTGCCAGACACCAAGTCCAATGTGGCCTCCCTCTTGCCGACCAATCCACAATTTGAGTAAGGAATGCTTTCTGAACACACCCCACAAAAACTGCTCCATCCAAGCTGTTTGAAATAAATAGATTCCAATCAATATCATGGATGTTAAAGTCACGCACGATAACAATCCTGCTACTTCTCCACCTTTCCAAAATCTGACTCCAAGTGTCTTCCTCCGTGCCTCTGTTGCTATTGGGGTGACTGCAGAAAACTCCCAATAAAATGACTGCTCTTTTGCAGTTTCTGACTTCCAACCAGAATTACTCTGGAGACAAACGCTCCTCCACGATCTTCCTTTCAGCAGCTGTGATATTATCGCAGATTAGCAATACCACTCCCCCACCTCCTTTACAGAAAACCTCCATTCTGGTTTGAAACGTTTAAACCCAGGAACATCCAATACCACACCTGCCTTTCGATATTCAAGTCTCTGTAATGATCACAACATGACAGGTCGAAGTAATGATCTACATTCTGAGTTGCTCACATTTATTCTTGATACTTGTATTAAAATAGCTGCAATTAAACCCATCACAATGACTGCACCTTTGCTGCATCAAGTGCTAGCCCCTTCTCAGAAATCCTCTGAAGAATGTGTCTCGCACTACACGATCTACCGCACCATCTGTTCCAAGCCCCCTACCTATCTAGTTTGAACCCTCCCAAAGAACTCCAGCAAACCTCACGGAGAGGGTATTATTGTCCCTCCAGTTCAGGTGCACCCGCACTTCTTTTACAGGTCCCATCTCTCCAGAATGTATCCAATAGGATTAGGAAATTACTGCATGGAGTCTAGTCCACCATTTAATCCTGGACAATAAGTTTTTCATTTTCATTTTTCCGCTTACCCCTCGTAATGTTTGATCCTATGATATTCAAACATCTATCTATCTCAGTCTTAAAAGTTCTCAACGACCTGACTTCAAGACCCGTCTGTGGCAGTGAATTCCATAGATTCATCAATCTCTGACTAAAGAAATTTCTCCTTATCTCGGTTGCTAAAGGGCGTGTCTTTACTCTCAGGCTTTCTTTTCGGGTTTTATTCGCTCGTACAAATGGACAACATGCAGTCTGATCTGGCCATCCAATATTCCACGTTTGCACGTTTGGGAATCTGAATGCAATTCTTCAATTCGCCATCTCTTTGGCATCCTGTGCGATTGGGAAAAATGATCAGCAGTTTGACCCAATGAAATGTAAAGTGAAATTTTGACAGAGTCTCTGAGATGCCAAGGTATTTTGATGAAGCAAGCCAGGGAAATAGCTGAATGTGAGTATGGATGCAAATAATTTAAAACACTCACGAATTTGACCTGTCCCGTTCCATATTAATAGGAACGAGAGCTCTGTCATTGTCTTATTGTTGGTCTGTTCTGTTCAGAACCACTCAGCTCCAGGGAGTTAGGACGGACCTGAATCGCTCCTTGCAATACCTGGCATGTCAGCCAGGAAGATGTGTCAGAGGAAATAAAACGTCAGAGAAAGTATTGTGTGGAGCAGCATCCGGAAACAAAAAGTTCAAATCGATGTTCAGAGAGTCGACAATTCAACCAGGCAGCTGTAGTTAGAGAATGAAAGACACACACAGAGACACACAGAGACACCCACACACACACGCACACACACGCACACACAAACACACTCACACACACACACACACACACACACACACACACACACACACACACACACACGTGCAAACAGATTCAGTGCAATAGAGACTTCGTTTGAGCGGCAAAGAGACGGATGAAGAGAGTGTGATCGAGGCAGAGAGGCACGGACAGTGAAACAGGAAGCACGACAGACAGAAAGAAATGTAGGATATTTGGCAGAGAAACAAGCGAGAGGGTAAGAGTCGGACACTCACAGGAAGTCACAGATAATAGCGAGAGACAGGGACAGTGAAAGGTGGAATGTGAAAGGGAGCGAATCAGATTGTTCCACAATAAGTGAAAGTGAGACGAGAGACAGTGATTGAGACAATGTGCGTCATACTGGCAAGCAACAGTGATAGAGATGAAAGAACGATGTATGCACATATCGAAATAAACATAGAAGCAGACAGAGTGAGATTGACAGAAAGAATGACAAAGAGACAGTGTGAAAGGCAAAGAGAGAGTGAGTGATATATGGGTGAGATGCAAAAAAGTGTGAGAGAAATGAGGGAGTGACAGGCACTGACATACCAACGGAGGAAGATACAGCAGCATAGATTCCACGTTTCAAAAGGTCTTCCCTTTACTCTCAGGCTGTGTTGTCTGTTCCTATTCTCCCCATCAACGGAAACATCTTCCCAAAATCACTTGGACCAGACCATTCAGTTTCAGCTTATAGACCACCGGGATTTTAAATACAAATCTTGGAATAGCCCTCTCTCTGACAGCTTACGGAATTAGTGGAATTACAGAAAGTGAACAGCAATTTGACCCAGTGAAGGAGGTTATGAAATTTGGACAGAATCTCTGAAATGCAGATGCAGTGAGGTGGTGCAAGCCCGGGATTTATCGGAAGGCGAGTACGAATTTTAATGATTTCAAGCGGTCACGGATTCAGCCTGTCGAGTACCATACAACCAGGAAAGTATTGTTATGGATATGTTGGGTTCAGAGCAACTCAGCTCTGGGAAGTTAGGACAGACCTTGTACAGAATCGGTCCTCAAAACATCTGCTGGCTAAACAGCATCACCCAAGACAAACCCTCAAACACAGCCCGTTCACTTTGGAGTAAAGAAGGGGAGGCAGTGGATTCACCTGGAGTGTGTCTGGAAAGTATTCCATTGGAAACAAAAGTTGGAGAATATGCAATGGGAGCAAAATTCCGAATCTGAATCTGAAATTCGTTGTGAAGAGAATCGACACAGAAACCAGAAAACTACAGTGAGAATATGAGCGAGACAGACAGAGTCAAATCAGAGATTGAGAGCAAGTGTCCCTCCCATTTTGGACCACTCTATATCTCCTGTCGTAGTGTGAACAAACTAATCCCAGTGAAAAACTCACAGACGTCCAAGATGTGGTAATTAATGCAGTGAGCGTTACTCCCCTCTTTTAGAAAGCAGTTGGTCATTGGATAGTTAACTTTTGAGAATAAAGCAGAAACGGATTGATTGGAATGACAGCGAGCATTAGTCGGAAGTCAAATGAGTCTCACAATCGGAAACAGCCTATTTTCATGAATTCAAATAAAGCAGCAGATGGCATTGAAGGAACATCTCCTACTGCAGACAATCTCATTTGCATGACAGTCTCCTTCTCTGCAGATCCCACCTTCCCACTCACGTTCCAGCTCATTAACTGCGAAAAGTAAATGAGGTCTCAATTAATAAAATTTTGAATCCATTGTGGCACCAAAACAGTTGATGAAAATCAGCAAGTCTCTCAACACCTGAGGAAAGAAAACATTTAATATCTGAATTTTGGCGAGTTTTTATCAGAAGAAGTTTGATTTCAGATCTCCAGCATTCGCATTCGTTGCTTTAGATATGGAAGTATTGTATGTACTGCAGTGTGAATGAATCTCTTCGGGAAAATGATCAATCAAAGCTGCATAAAGTGGCAAACATCAGGTACGATACAGCTCGCAAGTGTCTGTTGTGGGACACAACTGTAGAAAGAGAATTGTCAAGCTCTGATAACAATGTTACAGACAATCATTTTAATGCGATATGTGTAAACATCCCTTCCTTTCTTCGTGGTTAGGGAGTGTGCAAAGTGCTTTGCATTGTGATTTCAACGACCTTTCTCAGATTGTGTCGATAAAGGGCTCTGAATAAAGATCGGATTCTAAACACAAGACACAAGAATGCTCTTTAAAATCTCTCTCCAACACATTCAAAAATCACAGCAACGTAAGGAACCAGGAATGCTGTATAAAATGACAGAGAACGTGTGATAGTGGGGTGCTGCTTAAATTAACAGACAATTTGTGGAAGTGGCAATAGTCGTTTACAAACAGGGACGTATGAAACCAGGAATGTTTTCTAAAAAGTCAGGGATGCATGGAAATACAAATTGTGTTGAAAGTGACAGTGAATATGTGCAAGTGCGAATTACGTCCAAAATAACCTGGAACATGTAGCAGTTTGATTCTCGCCAAAACAATAGAGAAATGTGGAATAAGGAACTCTTTCCAAAATATTTGGTACATGTGGATGTGGTAGTACGGTTTAAAACAACAGCACGATCTGGGCAATCGAATAGCATCTGAAATTAAGTGATCGTGAGGATGTGGGAATTGTTTATAAAATAACAGGAAGATTTAGAGGTGGAAATGCTGTCCAAAATTTATTTAATTATTCATTGTATTATTTATTGTCACGTAGATACCATTACCAAATATCATCAAAAATATTTTATATGGTCGCCACTCTCGAGTGCTATCTTGAAGCAAATTAACATAAATGAAAACTTCGAATAGAAAGGCAGAAAAATGAAGAAAAAACGTGATAAGAGTGATAGAGCCCCTGCGCTGTTGTTACAGGCTATTGTGACCAACAAGTTCACACCGACACACTGAAGAATATCCTACCCAGACCTATGACCCTACATTTCGCGGATAATTGCAGTTAATCTACACATGCCTGAACACTATGGACAATTTATTCATAGATAGAACATTACAGCGCATTACAGGCCCTTCGGCTCTCGAAATTGCGCCGATCTGTCATACCAATCTGATGCCCATCTAACCTACAATATTCTATGTGCGTCCATATGCTTGTCCAATGACGACTTAGAAGTATTAAAGTCGGCGAATCTACGACCGTTGCTGGTGAAGCATTCCGTACCCTTACCACTCTCTGAGTAAAGACCATGGTCAATTCACCCGACCTTCACAACTTTGGACGAAAGAAAGTGTCCAAATTTACTGATCAATCATGGGCTCCTTGTGGCTATGCACGAGTGCTGCCCTGCCACCGCAACTGGAACGGACATTATAGCTATTCCACGCAATCTTGCCTCCACCGAGGCCCTTGCGAATATGAGTACACGCTGGGCTTTACCAATGTAGACCCAACCTGTGCTGACAGTTTCAGGGCGGGCACAAACTCCGCCAGGAGAATTTCGAATGCAGTGATTGGATCAGACAGAATCAACATGGATTTATGAAGGGTCGATTATGCATGACAAACCCGTTGTGGATGGGTAAAAGCAGGATGAGGCTATTGAGTTGGACGATCATCCATGGTCGTAATTAATTTGAGTGCAGGCTCAAAGGGCTGAGTAGCCTCCTCCTGCTGTTATCTTCTATAATTGTCCTACACCATTTCGGGCATCCGTCTGAAATGCAGCCACTGTTGAGGCCACCAAATTCGCCTCCGCCACCGCCTCCAGGAATCTGCGTTCAGACTGTTTCGATAATGCAGAAGCCACCATCACCAGTCCGGGCTGCTGTGCCTGCACAATTCGACGCTGCTGGGCTTAGTTTCCACCACAGATGCTATCGCTGTGTCAGAGCTCTTCACCCAAAGGCAAGAAAAGGTATTAGAAGATTATAAAAAGACAAAGAGAGGAGAGAAATGTAAAGACACGAGAAAAAAACCGGATGTAGCAGACGACCCTAGGCTCAGAACCCTGACTCCACCTCCATTGTACTGGAAGCCAGGGAAATAACAGGGAAGTAGAAATATTGTATGAAATAGGACGACCATGTTGACTGATATTTGGACACTCAGCAGACTGCTCTTTCATCCTATTGACAGCAATATAATGGCTACAATGTAGGACAACTGATATTTGTATTTTTAGAATTTTGCAGTCTGTATTACTACTGTCATGCAACGTCCACAATATGGCAACGTACACGGTGCGGGAAGTAGTGACAACTGCGTTTCATCAACTTCTTCTGCTCAATAAAATAAATTCTTGGCACTCACTTTAAAAGAAGTAACAATTCATTTGTCCGATTCTAACAGTGAACAACCGATCTGAACCATCAACAAAGAGAATAAATCCCTTCTGATCACTAAATAATCCCGAATGAAGCAAGATGATTTTGTCATGCTGATCCAATAAATACAGGTCCCATCTCTTCAAGAAAATTGGAACTTATTCCTCCAAAATTTAGTCTTCCTGAATACTGTTTGCTTTCTGTGTTGAGTATAAGTTCAGGAATATTAGATAGTTGTGTGTGTGTGTTATGTTTGGTATTTCGATGGGGCTTCCTCTCAGTTATGGAGGATTTGTGAGAGCTGGACTTTTTCTGTCTGGAGCTGATGACTGTTGTATCTAGTGGATGGCAGCTAGCTCTGGTCCCTTCTTTGTATGATGACATACCAATAATTATTAAAATAGGATTTATCCCATGTTGTCAAAACCATCAGGTATAAATGTATCGCATTTTGGAATCTAAGTGCCTGGTTAAATTTGATTGGCTAAATTCAAAAGCCTGTCGCCTTGGTAAAAAGTGTTGATTGTCCTGCTGACTGTACGGCCTTTTTAATACATACATTACAATTCGGGTCTTCTCTGTGTTGTTACACGCTCTCTGGCTACTGCCCACAGATATCCATTTTAAATCTGCAAGCACAGAAAAAGCACATAATCTTTGAAAGCAAACAAGCAATGCTTTCCTGCCAGCATTATGCAAACACCAAATTCTAACTTCCCGCCTCCCAATCCACAAGTACTCTATTCAGCATCACAACAGTCGGAAAGTAGATACTTGCAACAGTGTGCTGTCTGTATATTGAAAACACAAGCTCACAAAGAGATTCTGGGTCTTTTCTAGTCTTTACTGTGAGACAATACAAAATTTGTTGAACTCTGACAGACTGAATGGAGCCTTGGGGCCAGTGAAGTTCGTGTGAGTGCCGAATATTTAGCGGACAGGTAGACTGTCGAAAATGGTCAGAGATTGTTGCTCGTCACATCCCCAAAATGTAAGTATTTCTGTAATTATGCCATCCATAGGGCGTTTCTCCTGCTCGAGTTTTTCTATGTTGAGATTAGTCCGCAGCAGATTCTCAGCCACTGGTTTTCTTGTAATGACGTACCAATAACAATCAAGTTACTGGGGACTCATGTGGTGCAGTGGAGGAGACCTCTCTTTGATTCAGGAGATCCGGATTTGTCTCCCAAATTTCCTCCTCATACCTAGGCAGCACGAAACTAAATTTAAAATAGGGGCAGTATTTTCATCAGCATTAAGAATGGTTGCTGTCTGTTGGGAGAGACAGATTCATATTTGCTACAGCACAGAGACAGGTCCTTTGGCCCAAATCGATGGATGCCAACCAAATGCTCATCCAGACGAACTCCATTTCTTTGCACTTGGCCCATATCTTTCTAAACGATACCAATCCAGTACATTTGTCCAAATTCCTTTTAAATCTTTCTAGTGTACCCGCCTTCACCACGTCGGATCGCTGTTCATTCCATATGCGTACAAACCTCTCTTCAAAAGTTTGCACCTCAGGTTCCCTTTTACACATTCACCTCTAAACTCGAACTGATGCCGACCCTCCTTGATTCATGAACCCTGACAAAAAGACTGAAGGCATTAAAGCTAACCTTTCTCTCATTATCTCTTCCAACCCTATCAGGCCCCTGTAGTCTAGTACGCGCACAAGAAAACGTCCTGGCTTGTCCTATCTCTCCCTTTCACTTCGAGCATTGACTCCGCGCAACATCCTTGCAAATACCTTCTGAACTCTCTCCGATTTCAAAGCAAGATTTCAGAAACAGGTTGAGCAAATGTAAGCACAATACTCCAAGTGCAGCCTCACCAACGTCCTGCACAACTGCTACATAACATCCCAACTTCTATCCTCAATGCCCTGACTGATGAAGGCCAGCGTGCAAAAAGCCTTCTTCACTGTTCTGGTCATCTGTGATTACACTTTCACAGAATTATGCTCCTGAACTCCAACTCCTTCAGGCCTGACCATTTACCATGAAACTCCTACCTTGATTTGACTTCCAAAATGAATGACCACATTCTAATCTGTATTAAACTCCATTTCCCATTTCTCCCCCGATCAACGTCCTACTGCGATTTCTGATAAAATTCCTCACTCTCCACGATTCTGCCGATATCATGTAGTAATTGTTTCTTTAATAAAGTGAAGTATTCCATATGCCTTCGAAAATGCACCTCATGTACATAACCTGTTATCCTCAGTGACCCGTTCATATTAAAATGTTTGAGTTAGTGTTAGGATTCAAATTCTGGCAGTTGAATCATAAAATAGTCATGAACAAATTTGCGAGCGACTTTTTTTTGCGAATACTTTTTTTAATTCTCAGCTATTTCCAGACTTCCCAGCGTCCCAACCTTATGATATCATCATTTGTCTTGTGAGCTGGTCATGAATCGAGTCTATCACATTCTTTCTCAAGATGTGTTATATTTGCCACGTAATCAACACGGTGATATCTGCTTGCAATTACTAGCCAAGCTCACCGAATTCCGACTGTGCAAAAAAGGCTTTCCACTTATCAAATCTGTACTAACCTTGTAAAGAACATCCCATTCTGACTCACTCCACACCAGTAAACGTGCTTTTGCTGCGTATAATTCACCGAGCCTGCACGTCCCTGAACACTACGGGGTATTTAGCATGGCACGCCACCAGAAATACCCCATATTTGGTCTGTGGGAGGAAATAAGTCCACACAGTGGAACCTTTGCAGACACAGGGAAAGTGAGTGATATCCATATAGGCAGTCGCACAACTCCTGGAATAGAAACTGGGTTCTTGCGCTGTGAAACAGTAGTGCTAAATACTGTGCTTCTGATCTACTCTTGACTGTTAACCACCAACCAAATTTTATCTCAGCTGTGGACTTCTGACTTTTTAGTTCCATTCAAATCCTAAATCTGTACACTGCTCAGCAAGATCTGCAACAATGAATGCATCCCCCTGCCATGACTCTCACAGAAAAATTGGGGATAAACATGTTTTAAGTCCCATGGAATCTTACTATCTTTACCAGCTCTCTCGCAACTTACCCGCAATAAAAGAGTGTTTGTAAATTACTGCCACGGCGCTGGTCTATGCTCTCTTACCCGCCTCAGTAAGTTGGGAAAGTTAACAAACAAAAACAGAAATCAGTGGGAAAAATCAACTCATCTGGCAACACCTGAAAACGAATTCTACCATCTCTTCCCAAATGCCGACAGACCTGCTGAACTTTCCGAGCAATTATTGCTGTTGTTTGCAATTTTCAGCGTTCTCAGTTCTTTGTTTACTTTTGATTATTAGTGTTCAGGGATGCACCATATCCACAACTGAAGATTTATGTACTTTTATTGATGCTGAAACGATAGCTTCTCGCTATTGTCTGCAGTAATTTTATCTAAAATTTAACGTCAATGCATCCTGATGGATTGTGCTGCGTTTCCGTTTTTACTTTGTTTAAACCAATGCTTTGTAAGTGTTCAGGTAGAACCCACGTCTTCCAGGCGCAGACGCAGATTACTTTGATGATCCCAAATTTGGCCCAGCTATTCCTTTGCTCAGTTCGCATATTTTCAAACAGACCTATTTGCAGGTATGTTGACACAGCTCTGGTTCAGGTGGGACTTTAACCGGGGTAAAGTAGCTAAGAGTGAGGTTCTCAAACACTGCAGCACAACAATCCCTTTCTGTTTATATTGAACTAAAGTATTGTGTGCAGTTCCTGAGCCAACATCAGAGAGAAATTTGATTGTACTTGAAAGGGAGCAGAGGAGACTGCCTTCCCCAGAGATTTTCAGTGAAGAAGAGAGATTGGGCAGACTCGATTTGTTCTCTTTAGAGCAGAGGAGAATTAGAGAGGGCATGGATGAGATGTGAGGGGAAAAGATAAGGTAGATAGGAGGGAATGCTTCCCTTTGTCAGTGGGATCAATGATCGGGGTCTTAGATTTAAGTCAAAGGAGCAGCAGGTTCAGTGACACTAGTAAAGTCCTTTTCATCCAGCATGTCGTGTGAATCTGGAATGTGCTGCCTGTAAGGGTGGTAGATGCACAATCCCTAAGAACAGTGAAGTACTAAGAAATCCACTTGCCATACCAAGGTATAGGCGTCTATGCATCAAGTGCTCGAATTTGGAATTACAGAATTTAGCTGTTTGTTTTTGACCAAAACTGAGGTTTGGGCTATAGAGAATTGTTCTGTGATTGAGGTACCAGTGACATTATGTCGCTAATCTGTAAGTCACACCATGGTTGCATAAGAAAGGCAGCCCCTTCAACGCATTAATCTCAGCAATTCATAGCTTTCCCAAGTGCATTCCCTCCAACACTGAAACCCATCACACCACAGAATGAAATAAATTGATTAGACAGCAGTATTTATCCACGAGAGCGGCAGTGAGCTGTCGGACACAGTCATGAATATCAAACGTCAGTCAAGGCTTTCAGACAGGATGGGAACTGATGACCAAACATCTGACAGATAGGAAATCTGCTCACAATGACTTACCTCGATTGGGCTTACAGTGGCCTGCAAAAGACACAGACACAGTGGTGCACACTGCCTAAAATGCAACTGGTTATAAATCACACCGCACCAAGTTATAGTCCAACAGTTTTAATTGGAAGCACACTAGCTTTTGGAGCGACACTCCATATCACTTGATGAAGAGGGTCGCTCCGAAGGCTAATGTGCTTCCAATTAAACCTGTTGGACTAGAACCTGCTGTTGTGTGATTTTTAACTTTGTAAACCCCAGTCCAACACGGGCATCTCCAAATCATAAAATGCAGCCGATTCCTCTATGAAAGATTGCAGCATAGTCTCACGCTAATCCCCACCAGGTCCTCGATTCGTGACACAATTAAATGCAGTAGTATGGAATTAGTACAATAGATTATGGCATTCGGTCCATCATGCTCATACAGCTTGATAGCAGTGAGATATCAATAAGGACAAGCTCTCACCAGCCAGGACGGTTGCACTGGTCGTGGCGCAGGAGACTGTGCAATTACCTCGAGATCTTGGAAGCGCAGGACTCACATCTATTACGAAGCAAAAAGCCACTTCACCAAACTACCTGCCCTTGAGATCAACTACAAAAAGTCACAGCCTTAAATCCCAGCTAGATTTCTGCACATACCTCCTATAAAGACCTACAAAGATATTCAGATAATTTACAGAATAGCATCCAAAGTTCTGACTTTATCCGAAATAAATTAATGAACTTGAATAAATACCCATTTTTTTTAGCTTGTTATCTCTCTGGAGATTACCAGGTTCCAATCCCATTTACAGACAAAGTGTGAATCGGTTGATAGCATTTCTGTCTACTGAAATATCAAACAGTGATTCTCATCTCTCATCAACATACACCACCCCAGCCTCAGCACGCCCGAATGTGTTTGTTCATCATTAATCCTCATTTTCTGCAATCATTAATATCAAAAAGGGAACCATCATACGGACTGTTCAGGCCACCCACTCTCTCACAATTCCAATACGATGGATCTCAAAACTGCACACAAAACTGTTGCTGCGGCCCAGCCGGTGTTACGGACAGTATTGCCAACGATTCCCTTGTCTCTGTCTTGGCTGTTGAAGTGACGTATCCCATATGTCTTCACACAGATATTTTTCGTCGATTTATGTAGAAATCATTCTTCAGATTAGTAAAATTGCAATAATCCAGGAGAATAATTTCATTTCTTGCTTTATGTCCTTACCCAAAATTGTACTCAGATAAAACGAATTATGAGCAGGAGAAACTCGACGTTCACCCAAAAGCACGCGGTTAGCAAGCCGACGATGCTTGCAATGACTCAATCAAGAACAGTGTACTCACTGCTGGGTTTCCAATCAGTTGCATTGAATGGACTTCTGTGACCTTCATTCGTTTGATGTAATGATTAACCAGAGGACATAGAAGTCCTCACACCTCTTTTATTTTACTGTGTTGTTACAGTCATCGAGTCTTGGAGTCCGACAGCGCGGAGACAGGTCCTCTGGCCCAAACCGCTTCATGCTGTGCAAAATGTTCATCCATGCTAACTCCAAATCCTTGCAATTGTACTTGTAAACCTTGCCTATCGATGTACTTGTCCAAATGCACTCTCAATGTTGTTAAATACCCAACTCAGCGACATCCACACGAATTTCATTCCATAGGCACACCAACATCTGTGTGACAAAATAATTCCCTCAGGGTCCCTTTTCTTCTTTACCCACTTATCTTAAACTGATACCCTCTCGTCCTCAATTCCTAATTATTGTTTTGCATTACTCAGACATGAGCGGATTCATTTGCTCTTCCACCCCATCTGATTATTTCAGGTTTTAAATTGCATTGCCACAGCTGAGGCAGGGCGTTTGCAATTCTTTAGCTCAATCCAAATTAAATCAAACAGCCCTCTTTGGAACTGCAGTTTCCGCCTGCGACTAATCCTGCTCTGCTCTTGATTTTTCACAATTATCCGCTTGCTTTTGAAGAAAATGTTTTGAAACAAGATGTGTCGTCCAGTCATTCTTCTCTCTTTTATCTAGGATTTGTCAAAACATTTGGGGACATCTGGGTCGCGAGTATAGCGGCTGGTGGAATGTTGCGAGCCACATTTCTGGGTGAACTGAACAAACGGATAGCTCGAAAAGGATTGTATCATATGCTTCTTCGAGGGACGATCTGACCTTCTGAAAGAATGTGATGTTACAGTTCGTAATATTTCAAATATAGAACAATACAATGCAGAACACCCTTCAGCCCTCGATGTTGTGCCGACCTGTGAACTATTCTTAGTTTGTCCCTCTGCACTATCTCAAAATCATTCAAGTGCTTATCTAAGGTTTGCATAAATCTGCCAAATGTGGCTAAACCCAAGGAAATATCTCCCTCAAAACTTTTGCTGCAACGAGATGAGAGTCCACTGTGAGGGTCGGGGGAAGGGGCATAGAATTTCCAAGCCTGCATTCCAAGCCTGATGACGTGATGATCATTACAGCGACTGTTCAGAGAGCAGGGCAGGACTGGCAGCTAAACTGTCAGCATTTGAATCGTTCAGGCAAGATACAGAGCGACTTAAAAGGGTGGCATAATTATGCTAATTATGAGGTAGAATGTCACTTTGTTGTAAGAGAGGATAGCTTGCAGGCCTTATCCAACAACCTATGTGGTATAACTCAGAAATAAGAAAGTTGCGATTGCAGCAGGATTACATTATAGGCTTCCCAATAGCCAAAGGAAGAAAAAGGAACAGATACACAAGTGGATCATTGAAAGCTGTAAAAAAACAGCGTTGCTATCGTGTGTGATTTTAACTTTCCTTCTATTGACTGGGACACTCTTAGTGCCAGGGATTTTGAAGGGACAGTGTTTGATAGTTCCATTTGCAGTGCGGAAACTGATGGAGAATGGATTGGCTCTTGATACAGCATATAAGTTTTCGAATTGAGTAAGAGGCCACACTCGACCTGGTATTGGAGAATGAACCGAGCCAAGTGATCAAATGTTCAGTAGGAAAACATTTCAATAGCAATGATCATAATCTGTAAGTTTTAAATAAATTATGGACAACGATAAGACTGATCCCCGGATAAAAGTGCTAAATTTTGGGAAAGCTGTCGACAACTGAATTAGATGAAAGTCGAGGAATTACATTGGGGCAGCTGGTGAAGGTACCTACACATTAGAAAGTGCTGTATATTTTGAAGGCCAATTGACTCATTTGAGGATGAATGTAGAAGACAGCCAGACGTCCAGGGAGACAAAAGATATTGAAAGACGGTTGTTAAAAAATGAAACGAAACGTACAGAAGATGCAGTAAGCTAAAACATGACCGCTGAGGGGTCGACCAAAATCAGGAAGGAAATTAGGATTTCTGAAATGGTTAATGGAATGTTCTTAGCCATTCAAATTAAGGAGAAATGCAAGAGGTTATTTCCATCTGTTAAGAGCAAAAGGGAAGCGAGGGAAAGGGCGGATCCACTCAAGGCCAAAGGAGTGAATATATGCAAAAGCCAGAAAGTTGAATTATTTCACGATAGTGTACATTGTCTCGGTATCGAACAACGAGAACAAAATGTGTGGTGGTAAGGTTAGCGATTGGGTATGTTGACTTCCTGGAGCATGTCGGTATTATGAAAGGGGAGATATCGAGGCTCTTCAAAAACAAAAAGGCAGGTAGGTCGCCTAGAACTGATGGAACCTATCATCGGATGTTGAGGCGGCAAAGGGGGAGAGATTGCTGGAACCTTTATAAGTATATTTTCATATGCTTTAGATGAAGGCGAAACCCCAGAAGTCTGATTATAAGATGGGACAATGGCGTACCGCATTCTTACCTTCCTTGGTCGAAGCATTGAACGTAAACAACGGGAAGTCATGTTATATTTGCATAAAATCTTAGTTCAGCCACGTATTGATTTCGTGTGTACTTCTAGTCGCCTCACGATAGCATTCTGTATAGGATACGGAAGATGTTTCGAAAGATTGGATTGAATTAGCTATAAGAATATTTTGGAGAAATTTAGATTTTTTTGCACAAAAGCATTTAAGTCTGAGGGGCAACCTAATGGAAGTGTATAAAATTATGAGAGGAGTGGACAGGGTGGATAGTCAAAGTGTTTTTCAGTGTGAAAATGTCACGTAGATTTGTACCAACATGGGGCAAGATTTGAAGACCCTTGTGAGACCATTTCTTCACACAGACGATGGTAGGTGCCCGGAAGGTACTGACAGTGTGGCTAATAGAGGTCGGGTATGATAGCAAGTTTGAAGAGGCGTTTAGACAGATACAAGAATAGTGAATGAAAAATTAAACTAATACTGCGTTTAGATATTGGCTCCCATCTTGTGGAATCTGTTTGGATTATGTTGACACATACCAAGACTCAGAAATAAAAGTTGATCTGCAAGGTCATTGCAGGGAGCAATATGATGAATATGATGGAGAGTGATGTACGTTACTCTGCAACAAATGTCCTGATCTCATTGGACGTCAGTACAACGATATGAGGCACAGGACAGCTGTGTTAGATTGTGAAGCATTACCGAAAAGATTCCATGTATTAACAACAGAATACATCACAGCAGCGCAAGGATGAACTGCAACATCATTACTTGCATGATAACAAAACATGGCAGAACCAAGATTTCCAATAGAACATAGAGTTAGCACCAATCAAAAGGAAGTGGCATACATATTGCTTGGCATAGGACAACGGACCGTAGAAGTCCAAAAAAATCAGAATTATTCAAAGAGGGGAGGAGGTTGATTTTGGATGGATACATCCTGAGTAACTGTTTGATTAACTGGAGGATTGGATAATCAGTGTAAAGTCCCATTGAACCCGACCCGTGAAGTACTGGTTGATCCATGTGATCGGGTATTGTTCCATTGAGAACTGATGAAGTAAAGTATTTGCTGGGGAGAAAGGTTTGCATGGAGGGTGTGCAGGACCTGAAAAAAGGAAAGATCGGTGACCTAAAGGGCAGAGGGTATCGCACGTTGTTTGGTATAAAGGCCTGGGCGTCCCATGAGGATTTTGGGAGACAAATACAGAAGAATTTTTTCGCTGCATGGGATTTCTTTCCCTGCCATTCTCTTGCTCTGCCTTTCACTCTGTTTTTGCTCTGATTTTTTCTCACTGAATCTGGTCTTTCGCACTACTATGTCCGTTCTTCTCTCTGTCTCACTCTCCCTTTCCCCGACATCACTCTTCCTCCTTTCCAAATTTTCTGCCTTTACCTTCTCACACAGTCTCTGTGTAGGACCTTTCCCCTCCACTTCCTTCTTTGTCCTGGGGTGCGTGGTCAACGTGTGGAGATGCATAGGTGTTTTTACATACAGTGGATAAGGTGTCGCAAAATTGTGATCGTGGAGAAGATGTGCAGAGAAGGCCAATGAGGTGAAGAGAGTATCATGCAAAACCTAGAAGCAATAACGTTTTGGGGTGGGCAAAACATTTGGGGTGGAAAATTCATGGAAAACTTTAGGAAGGATGCAAAATATTTTGCCGTGACATTTCTGGAGCAGACATAATCTGGTAAGGTGCAAAGTGTGAGGATGTGACAACAAAGGATGGATCTAAAATAGGGATAACAATATTTAAGTTTTGAAAGTCTTCATGTACAAATAGATTTGTGTTGACTGAAAAATCACGGGACTACAATATCTAGACCCAAGGAAGCCTAAATATATGAGGGAAAAGTAGGACATGCCACCAGTACTTCATTCGGAGGTTCACTTACAATGTTTTCTAGCATGTTGACGAAAACTCTGAACCGGACCTTCCAGCTCAGCATCCAAAACCTCAACCTGGGCTACAAATACTCTGAAACCTCCTTAACATAAAGTCAAAGACAGCTTGTGGGCTCGTGGAGTGTGAGGAAATTAAGGAAGTTGCACAGGGAGGGAAAATACACAGATGAAGTTGAGTAGTGTTTGAGATGGGAAGAATGAGTGGCATAAATTGTGTGGGAGTTTAACTAACTTTGTACGGGGGTCTGCAAAATCTCGGGGAATGCAAACATATGTGACCTAAATATCTGGAGGGGCACGTTTTCCCTTCTTCGCTATTGGTCTGTCTTTCTCTCTTCCATTTTTTCTCTCTCTCTCTCGTTCTTGTTTGCCCTTCCTTTCCCAGCCCTTCTGTTTCCCTGAATTTTCTTTTCGTGGTTTTATCTCTTTTGTCTTCAATCTCTCTGGTCCGAATAACTGAGGGAGGATGCATAATATTTGATGGGTGCAAAATTGGACCGTTAATGCTTGCGGTTGAGGGGCAAAACGGAGGGCAAAATATTTTGAGTGAGGAAAAATGGTTGTGGGTTCAATAGTTGAGAGAATAAAACATTGAGTAAGAGACCTGAAGGCAGGTCGAAAATGTTGAAGGGTTTTCAGTGTCAGAGATGTGAGATACACATCTTGTTGAAGTGGGAGGTGCCACAATGGTGGTGTGGATACAACTTTTTGAAGAGTCACGAATTCTGTGGTGTGCCCAATACTTGGGAATTTGAAAAATGGAGATGCAGAATTGGAAGTTCAGAACTTTTGAAATGAAACTTCAGAGGAAAAACTTGGGATTGAAAAATGGGGAAGGTGTGGCAACACAAAATTTGTGCTGAGTGCAAAGTAGAGGTTTCATTTAATGGGTTTCGTAATCGTTGGTGGGAAAGTAAAATCCGGTGGTTGAGTGCCAAATTTGGGCACACTTCATTTTTGCAGGATGAAGCAAATTATGCTTGAGAGTGTCTGATGGATGTGCAATAATTCGGGGTGCAATATTTGGGGGTCATGAAACCAAGCAGAGCAAGTAACGGGTGGTACATACGTCAGGGATGCAGTGTACAAATGCGTTGTTGCCTGCAAAAAAGGGAGCGGAAATGTCGTTTTGTGGGTAGTGCAAAAATTGGGAGCAGGTAAACCTGGAGGATTGTGTAAATTTGAGGGGCCGCTAAACGCAGTGAATAGGGGCTGCAAACACCTATGGGATGGAAAAAAGTACATGGGGCACAGCACAATGTGTTCGAATGCAACCTATTTGGGGGAAATACTTAAGGGAGCACGAAATAGAAGGATTCGCATAAAATTGGGATGATGGCCATAAACATGAGCATGTACTGAAATAGTGGTCTGGAATATTTCGGATTCAAAAAATTGGGCAGAAAACAGTAGCAAATTTGCATAAGGCAGCATAATTTGTTCGAACCCTCCGCAATATTGGGTCGCACAAAATATAATGGGGTCATAAAAATGGGAGAATGCCACATCACACTGCCTGCAAAATCGTGGAAAAGCTGCATAAAACAGAGAAAAGTCGAGGGAGGGATGGAGAAAAAGAGTCGGAGGAATAAGAAACCGTCTGGATAGCAAGGAGTCCGTGGGAAAATATGACAGGGGAATTGAATGAGAGGAAGAAAGAGAGAGGGAGAAAGGGAGAATAGAAAATGAGGCAGAACGAATATAAGGCAGGGAAGAAATTGAAGTGGAAGACAGAGACGAGGAAAAGAGTCAGAGTAAAAATGTGATGGTGGAGTATGAGGCATGGACAATAACGCGATATGTGATGGATAGAAACATGGGTGAGGTAAGAAACACAACAGAGAAAAAAGAGCCAGGAGTTAAGAAAAAGACAGAGGAAAAGTAGGGAAGGAAGTGAAACCAGGATTAAATTTGAAGAAGAGACAGAGAATTATACAGCAGGAGAGAGTGTCTAAAAGGGCCGGATAGAAGAAGCGAGAAAGAGGGTGAGAGGTGGAAAGAAAAGGAAAGAAAATGAGTTGGAGAAAGAGACACAGGAAGAGACAGTCAGAGACATAGAAAGGAAGAAGAGATGGAGAAAGGAAAGTGTATAGACAGAAAATGCAAGACTTTTGAGAGCGCAAGAGAAAGAAAGTGAAAGAAAATGAATAAAGATAATTGGGAAGAAAGAGGAGGGAGTCTGATCGAGTAAAAAGAGAGAAAGGAATGGAAAGAGAGGAAAAGAAAGAGTGAGTGAGAAAGAAAGAGAAGATAAATAAAGAGAGGGAGAAGAAGAGACATTAAAAAGAGATGGTGACGCAGCAAGAGTGAAAAACTCGGGGAGAAAAGGGAGACAGGGAACGAAACGGAGACAGAGAAAGAACTAGATAGGTATAGACAGAAAGACAAAGTGAAGGAAAAAACGGGTTTCGAAATAGAGACATACAAGAATTAACGAATGTCATGGAGAGACTTGGGTTTTGGGGCGACATAACATTCCACTTAGACCCAGCTCTTACGACGGTTTCCCTCACTGCCACCGATCATTCAGGGATATGCCAGCCTCCTTTGTTTTGCTGCAGTCTGACTGGTTCTCTAAGCATTTGACGTGAAAGGATAAAAACTGGCCTAGAGTTTGCAACAATAAGCGCACTCTTTCTCACTCACAAACACAGAGACAAACAATGTCTGATATTAAGCTGTTGGTCAATCCACGTGGCAAAACGGAATTCTGGCTGTGAATACAGCCCGCCAACAACTCATCCAGTCAGGACACTTCCTCCAGTTATGAAAAACAGGAAGAGGCATGTTTTGGAGGTAGGGACGAAGAAGAGACGGAGGAGGTGTCAGGGAAAAGCAGCAGCTCAATAGATTAATACAGATTGCATCTGCTTAACCATCTGTGATCCCCATCTCCACGCCCAACCGCCCATCTCACACATGGGCCCCAGACCTGGAATCCATACAGTGACAAAGCTGCAGATTATTTAGAAAAAGGAGCACAGGCCTCTGCAACAAAGTAACACAAATTTATCCCCATGTCCCCAAAGTACCCATATCGTGGTATGTTCGCCATTACCCATTCTATACTGTGCTGTCCACAGACAAGAAGGACCCTAAATGTGCATCGAGCTATCCTTTAAATTTCTTTTATCGATATACGTTGAACGAGCGTTCACATAGATCAGCATTCACAACTTCACCTGGATACACCAAGAGCCACGAATTACAGTCCCTGGTAGATATCTGTCCAGTATTTAAAGTTGAACATGTACCTTGTCGTCACCTAACATGAATCTCTGTCAATTGATTTTGTTTTCCATTGACCTTTGAACATGCAAGGGCATTTGCAGTACAGACTGAAAACGTCCTCTCTAGTCCACAGCTTCGACGTAATATCATTCTTATCACCACTTAATCGCATTTTTCTTTCATATTGGGCTTCATTCCCAACAGCCTGTGCCCTTCTCGTAAACTAACTCATAAATTTCCGCATTCACGTCAGTGCTAATATTATCACAAAACACCGACACTTTTGGAATCACGCCATGCGGCCCATCAGGTCCATACTCAACCACTGAAGGCCTTCGCAAGCAGACCCACCCCAAATAAGCATACCAAAAAAGATCAGAACTGGGCATTTTTTCGACTGTGGAAGGAAACTAGAACATCCGGGAGACTGCACAAATTCCACAAGATGCTGGAATTGAATACGGGTTCCTGGTGCTGTCAGGCAGCAGTGCTAACCGCTGGGTCAGCATGCAGCTCCAATATCCACAACCTGCAATAATATCATGTTCTCACTTAACTGAAATGTAATAATAGTCTAGTGAATGGCAAACAATGCTGATAGATTGAACTGATTGTATAATCTGACTTCTTCATTGTTTCAGCATCTGATGATCAAAAGTAAGCTATTAATATTGCTGACCAGCCACCTTATCTTGTTAACTAATCGTTGACTCACTTTCCAGTAGCAAGTGTGCTGTGATTATGATTTTTTGAATGAAGTAAGTATTTTGGGGAGGCGGGGAGGAGAGAATTTTCTGTTCACTTACTCCCTGTTTTATGAATTGGTGTGAAATTATGAATTTAGTCTCTCAGTAATTTGTGAGCATTCGAATCAATGATTGTGAAGTTAACCCATACTCTAATGAGGGAAGGTTGAGAAGTTTATGTAAAGCTGCTTCATTGTTTGTTATTCACCTCCTCGATCGAATGTGGGAGATGTGAACGTGTTATTAAAAATGCGTGACGTAGATAAGAAAAGTAAACTTGTCCAGTTTCGCCAGTGCTTGCTGATATTGGATACGATAGCTAAGCTCACATTGTTGCAAACACTGATACAGTTCTTACTTACACCATACGCTATTCATGCGTTAGGCGTTGTTGGAGAACATAATCTTATTTTCTGAGCAATTTTTGTGAAGGCAGATTCAACAAAGAGAGGTGAAGAATTAAAATGACATCTGGTGAAATGCAGAAACAATCAGAGAAAATTGGAAGAGACTGATGCAAATCCCACTGTTGTTACATAAAATTGGAACATTGGATGTTTCGATATTGCTGTGTGGCAAAGGAAGTGTGAGGTATGTTTTCTTTTCATAACTTGAAAGCTGTCGACAGCTCCTCGTTAAACCCTAATATCACAACCAGACTAATCGCAAAATTCTGAGATAGTTCACTGACCCCAGCCTTTGTAACTGCATCCTGAGGTTCCATGGACGTCAATCAGTAAAGATAGACAGCAGCAGCTCCTCCATCAAAACACTCAATTCTGGAGCCCCCCCAACGATGCGTTCTTAGGCCCCTACTGTACATCCTTCTGCCCATCAGGTCCAGAACGAACCTCTGAAGGCAGACACACCCCGAACAAGCATTCCCCAAATGATCAAATCTGGGCATTTTTTCGACTGTGGAAGGAAACAGAATATCTGGGAGACTGTGCATATTGCACAAGCGACTGGAATTGAATATGGGTTCCTGGTGCTGACAAGCGCCAGTGCTAACAGCTGGGTCACAATGTGCCGCAATATCCACAAACTGCAATGGTAAAATATTCTCATTTGACTGTTATTTGATAATCGTCTAGCCAATGGTAAAAATATTGATAGACTGAATTGATTGTTTAATCTGATTTATTAATTCTTTCAGCGTCTGAAACATCCACAACAGTGTTGCCAAACAAACGCCACCTCCAATGTGCTGACATCACCATGCTAAGAAGGATATCAAACAACGATTAGGAGTCAGAATGGAGAAGACAGACAGAGGGTTTTGTTACGTGGCGGAGTGATAACAATCTCTCTCTCAATGTTGGCAAAAGTAATGAAATGATAATTGACTTCCGATAGAAAGAAGGAGAACAAACCCCAATCTATATCCACTGGGTGGAATTTGAGAGAGGTGAGAACTTCAAGTTCACAGGTGTGACGACAACTGACTATCTGTCCGAGACTTCCTACGTACATTAGACTGTCAAGAAGTTGCAAAAACGGTGCATCTTTCTCAGGTAGCTCAAGTAATTTGAAATGTCCATGACGATCCTCTCTAACATTTACAGGCGCACCATATCGAACATACTGTCCGAGTACACAACAGCCTGGTATGGCAAAAGCTTTGTGCAGAACCTTAAGAATCGACAGAAGTTCGTGTACATAGCCGACACCATCACAGAAGCCAATTTCCCATTCATGGGCTCTACTTAAACAGTCCTGTTGCCACGGAAATGTTACAAATACCATCAAACACCCAACCCACTCTGCAATGCTCTGTGACAACCGTTTCTGTCAGAATATAGATTCAGAAGGTTGAATACACACACCGACAAGTTCAGGTACAGCTTCTTCACTCTCGTTCTTAGATCTATGAATGGAGTCTCTAACGACAATTTTCTTAAATGTTGATCTTGCCTCGCGAATGCTTTGTGTGTCATAAACTGCATGGCTTACTCCATCCAGTTTCTTTTTCACCCCATCATCTGCATGCCCTTGATTACTGTGATCTGCTGTAACTGTTCTCAAACAAATCTTTTCACTGTATTTAGTTATGCAGGATAATAGATCAAGTCAAATTAAATCGTAGAGTGTCCAGAATTAAGGGGAATAATACTGTGGTATTGCAATGCAAAACCCCGGCACATTTTCAGAAATAAAAAGAAAGCTCAAATACAAGGTACTTGCAATTGAGCGTAAACAACTGACAGAACATGTAGCAACCTATAACGGAAGTCGCTGTTCTGTTCTTGCAGTACCTTCACTTTAATTTCAGACTGGCAATGGCAGTAAATCAATTAAATGGGAAAACAACTGTCAATCAAACAATTCAGGGCAGGGCCATAAGAAAAAGGGCAATTCTGAATTCATTGAGAGTAGTGATGTCCAAGAATCAACTGGGGAGTGAGTAATGTTCATTATGTTTAGCAGGACCTCTTAAATGACAATAATTAGATCTGTTCCTGGCATTGCCAAAAAGCAACATTTGACATGTAAGGGAGGCTTCAGTTTTCTCGAATTGGGATCAGTTTCAATTACAAGGGGGCACAGCTTCAAGCTAAGAAGAGGACAATTTAAGGGAGATGTGCGTGGCAAGTGTTCTTTATTCAAGCAAAGACTGGTAAGAGTCGAACATTCAGCTTAATTGTCATCCATGTTCAATCATAGGGTGATCAGAACGTTTCAGTTTCTACAATCAATTAGTATGATATTATGTGCCTGATTATTTCAGATGCCATAAAAAACATATAACTTTCACCTAGAATATACATAAGGCACGCCCAGTAAAATAATCATTAATCATGAAATCACCCGTTGAATTTAGAGTAAGTGAAAATGAACTCAATTTACATCAGCGAATAGTTTAGTGACCATAACCACATGAAATTTAACAGGAGATGTACTTTAGGCCGTTTCAGAATTCCAGCTATCTCAGGAGATGTAGCCTTAGCTTTATTTACCAAGACCTCTATTTTTTTCTCTATTTTTAATGGTAATCTGCAGTTTTCCCATTGAAGTAAAAGAAAATAAAATGGGATAATGCACTCACATTGATTAATCAGAACATTTGTGCATCTTTTTTGAAAACCTGGCTATGTGTTTTCCTGTCAAAATAAATGCTAGTTACAAAAAAGAAACAGTTTGCCACAGGATCAGAGAATGGTTCCTTTCATAATTATTGTAAATAAACTGATGACTAATCTGCTGCAGTCACTTTCACTTATCTGTTGTTTCTGCTTCTTTAATGTGTTAACAACAAAACCAATGAACTTAAGTGAAATACATCACAGTGACACGCCCTTTGGTCCTCCAAGCCTGTGCTGATCACAATGCAGCAATAAAATAAAAATAAACCTTCTGCCCTTATTCGGTCCCTATCCCTCTACTCCATCCCCAGTCATATCAACATCCACATGACTCATATATATTGCCAACCAAGATCTGCTTCCACTGCCTGTTCTGGCAGAGTGATTAGGTTACGACCATTTTCTGTTTCCAACAGGCCCATCTCTTAAACTTCCCCCCTCACCTTGGATCTTCAACCCCTTGTAATTGAAACTGTGATCGTGTACCTAGAAGACTGAAGCCTCTCCAAATTCGTCATTTCCGACTTGATGGCAAGACCAGCAACAGATCTATTATCTGTAATTTTCACTATCCACCTGGAAAGAATTAACATTATTCACTCCCCAGTTGCATTACTGGCCAACATATGTCGGTACGCATTCAGAATTTTTCTGTTTCTATTGACGATGCACTTTTTTATTTGGTTCACAGTTACTTTCACATTTGATCGGTTTACAGCCATTTCTGCAGAGAAATTAAACCAAGGTACTGCAAAAGGAGAACAGTGCATGCAGTTGTAGGATGGTGCAAGTGTTGTCATTTGTTTCCATTATATTGCTAGTACCTTGAGTTTGAACTTTCTTTTATTCCTGAACGTGTACCGTCATTTTGCATCTTATTACCACAGTATTATTTCACTTTATTTTGGAAAATCTATGATTTGATTCGACTCGATTTGATTTATTGTCCTGTATAACTAGATGCAGTGAAAAGATTCGTTTGTGGTCAGTACAAGCAGATCATAGTTATCAAGGACATGCAGATGGTAGGGTGAACCGTATCTGGACAGAGTAAGCCACACAGTTTACAACACACAAAACCTACACGAGGCAAGATCAACATCGATATACTACGCACAAATAACCGCAGACTGGACACAGAACAGTCTTCTCAACTGATTGGAAGATAATTCAAACATTCATTTGTAGTATTACATTGTATCAACCAACGGATATAATGCAGCGTGAATGTTTATCCAAGATAATAACATGTGTCACATTTTACCAGGAGAAATGAGAATATGTGATCACTTGCCCTTTCGTTATGAACTTATTGACTCTGCCTCACATTTCAGGATGATATGACAAAAAATCTGTTGAGTGCACTCAGATTGCTGTCAATCAAAACTGTGCTAAATGAGAAAGGGTTCAATGGATCAAAAATATTTGAAAGGTGTGTTAGTGTTTCGCAATCAGTAGACACACTAAATACGTTATTCAAGAAAAAATAATCACATAGTGGCTTACATTGACATCTAATCATCTCATTAATATAGTTCCTGCAGAAAATTCCTAAACGAACTCAAGGAGATTTATCAAATAATTCAAGCACATCTTTTTCAAACAATACTTGCCACAGTATTAATCAATGGAAATAATTTCGAGCAAGTGTTATAGTTTAGAATTGCAGAATGTTCAGAGTGTTTACGAATCTGTAGTAATAGTTTCGTCGTCAAAAAAAAACTTTACCGATCATCCTCTGAGAGAAAGGTTTTGCCAGGAAATGGAAACATTCTGGCAACTATGTTAAATTTCATACATGTCATTACAGTATAGTTAAATATTACCTTACATAGGAAACACTGGCGTGATAGCCTTACAAGAATCACCAATTGCTGCAATTAATGGTAATAAATACGCTCTACCTGTAAGATTTTGGACTGCTTCATTTTGATAAGTCGGCTCTAATGTTATAGACTGAATGAATTTTATTGCTGAAAAATTGTCATATGAATAATGCAAGCACCGTTCATATTGAGCAAACTCTCGCATGATAGTATTAATCTGGTTGAATGTCAAACTATTTAATTAGAGTAAACCAAGCAATCAAATAATCAAATGTGTTGACTCCAAATCGTGTTCTATGATTGTCCCTCGAATAGAGTCAGAGTGTCACAGAGATGGACGCATGGAAACGAACCGTTCAGTCCAACCCGTCCATGCCGACAGATATCCCAACCCAATCTAGTCCCACCTGCCAGCACCAGACCCATATCCCACCAAACCCTTCCTATTCATATAGCCATCCAAATACTCTTAAATGTTGCAATTGTGACAGCCTCTACCACATCCTCTGGGAGCTCATGCCATACACGTTCCACACTCTGCGTGAAAAAGTTGTCCCTTAGGACTCTTTTATATCTTTTCAGTCCCACCGTAAACCTATGCCCTCTAGTTCTTGACTCCCCGACCACAGGGAAAAGACTTTGTCTATTTATCCTATCCATACCCTTCATAATATTGTGAACCTCTATAAGGGTACCCCGAAGACTCCCGACTCCCCAGGGAAAACAACCCCAGCCTGTTCAGCCTTTCCCTCTAGCTCAAAACCTCCAACCCTGGCAACATCCTTGTAAATCTTTTCTGAACCCTTTCAAGTTTCACAATAGGAACGCGACCAGAATTGTACACAATACTCCAAAAATTGCCAAACCAATGTCCTGTACAGCCGCAACATGACCTCCCAATTCATGTACTCAATACTCTGACCAATGAAGGAAAGCATACCAAACGCCTTCTTCACTATCCTATCTACCTGGGACTCCACTTTCAAGGACCTTGCACTCCAAGGTCTATTTGTTCAGGAACACTCTCTAGGACCTTACCATTATGTGTAGAAGTCCTGCTGAGATTTGCTTACCCAAAATACAGCACCTCAAATTTATCTGAATTAATCTTCACCTGCCACTTCTCAGCCCATTGGCCCAATTGGTCCAGATCCTGTTGTAATCTGAGATAACCATCTTCGCTGTCCACTACACCTCCAATTCTCGTGTCACTTGCAAACTTGCAAACTGCACCTTTTATGGTCGTATCCAAATCATTTAAATAAATGACAAAAAGTAGAGGACCCAGTACTGATCCTTGCGACACGCCACTGATCATAGGCCTCCAGTCTGAAAAACAACCCGCCACCACCCTCTGTCTTCCACATTGGAGTCAGTACTGTATCCAAATGGCTAGATCTCCCTGTATTTCATGAGCTCTAACCTTGCTAATCAGTCTTCCATGTGGCGCCTTGTCGAATGCCTTACTGAAGTCCATATAGATCAAAAATAATACTTTACCCTCATCAATCTTCTTTGTTACTTCTTCGAAGAACACAATCAAGATTGTGAGACATCATTTCCCACGCACAAAGCCATGTTGAATATCTCTAATCACTCCATGCCTTTCCAAATACATGTTCATCCTGTCCCTCAGGATATTCTCTAACAATTTGCACACCACTGAGGTCAGGCTCACCAGTCTTTGGGTCCCTGGCTTGTCATTACCGAACTTCTTAAACAGTGGCCCCACGTTTGCCAAACTCCAATCATCCGGCACCTCACCTGTGACTATCAATGAGACCAATATCTCAGCAAGATGCTCAGAAATCACTTCTCTTGTTTCCCACAGAGTTGTCGTGTACACCTGATCAAGTCCTAGGGATTTATCCACCTTTAACCGTTTCAAGACATCCAGCACTTCCTCCTCTGTAATATGGACATCTTGAAAAATGTCAACATCTATTTCCCTACAGTCTATAGCTTCCACACCCTTTTCGACAGTAAATAGTGATGCAAAATACTCATTTAGTATCTCCCCCATTTTCTGTGGCTCCACACAAAGGCCAACTTTCTGATCTTTGAGGCGTCCTATTCTCTCCCTAGTTACCCTTTTGTCATTAATATATTTGTAAAACCTTTTGGAAAATCCATAATTCAATTTGCCAAAGCTATCTCATGTCCCCTATTCGCCCTCCCGATTTCCCTCTGAAGCATCCTCCTATTTCCATTACACTCTTCTGTCTATACATGACATATGCTTCCTTCTTTTTCCTAACCTCTTGAACAATGACTTCCCCTCTGCATCTTCTCTCTTTTGCCTTCTCTGTCTCTCTCTCTTAATCCCCCACAGTCCTCGTCTTCTTCTTCTATTTATCCATCTTCTTCTTCTATCTGCCCATATTTGCTTCCAGAACAGTTGGGTTTCTCTGTGCAGAAAGTCCGACCAGATTCGAAATATTAACTCTGCTTCCCTCTCTCCCTATCTCTACGTTGCAACTGCCAGATGTCCTGCCAGCGTTGATCTTGCATGTGGCTAAAATGGGACATGGACAAGGACTGGTTAACAATTCGCGAGCTTTAATTAATAACTCTCAGTGAAGAACAAGTTTAGGAGTACGACCTGACACAGCCTCCAGTCAACTCAAGCATCAACGACAGTCAGCATCCCCATGGTTCTCGTGTAGGAATTGTGCCAAAGATCGCCGATTCTTATAACGGTGTTGTTCAGATGGGCACATCCTCCGGACAGATTCCACTTGAATTGCCAGGTACACATTGAACGAGCACATCCAACCAGCATTTATACAATCGTTGTCATAATCTGCAAGGAAGCAAGGACTGTTTTATATGTCTGATCTGCTCGGTGGATTTGGATCGGTTCAGGTTTGGAGGGCCGAAGTCCCTGTTCCTGGACTGTATTTTTTTAGTTGCTCTTTGTTCTTTATTCTTTGTGAAAGCAGGGCGGAGAAAGTCGAATTATCAGGTAACGAATTCCCCAAATTATTTAGGGCGAACGCTGATGGTATTCGACCCGCTGTTACAGTCCTGTTCTGTAAATTGATGCAAATTTCCTGACTCTCTCCCCAAGTCACTGCCTCTCATTTCCATCCCAACAAATATCCAACTTCAGTCTTGAAAGCTTTAATTGAGCCTGCTTTGACTACAATTCCAGGCCATGTATTCCAAACGCTAAGTACTTCATTATTGAATCAGTTGGACACTACTTTTAATGTACACCCTCCTTAATCTTGTTCTTCTACAAATGGTAAAGCCTTCTCCATATCTACTCAGTTCAGCCTGCTTGTCATGATTCTGGAAATCTCCGTCAGATCTCCTCTCAGCGTTCTTCTCTCCAGAGAGAACAGTCCCAAATAATTTATTCTGTCTTTGCAGTTCTCTCTCTGTGTTCTGCTAAGGTCCATTATATGCGTGCAGATATAGGAACGTCCCTTTGCGTCTGCAAACACCTCCACCCCCCCGCCCCCCGCTTTAATTTCTCCTACCTATACCACCTACTCCCAATTTTATTTTGACTGTCAGTGTTCTTCTGACGAAATACATCACTCCACATTTCCCTGTCGGCCAACTCCATCAATTTTCCAAAGTCCCTTTGGATCTCTGCACAGTCCTCCCTGTTGTTTACATTTCTGCCAAGTTTCGAATCATCTGAAACTTTGAAATTGCTGACTGCTCGGTGCTCCAGATGCAATATTTCCAATGTACGGCATAACTGAAGCACGACTACCGCCATTTATATTCACTTTCATGTTCATACAGGAACATTCTCCAAACTGTATGATTCTATGAATCTGTATGAACTGTCGAAAAGAAAGACAAATTTATGGTCGAGTTGATGTTTTCTCACATCAGCCTATCTAAAACGAAGGAACATAGTTTGAGAATGAGAAGAATTAAGACGGAGTGGAAAAATTGCATCACTGCAACCTCGAGACTCAATTGAGCTTGCCAGCTCCTCTTCTCCACTTCCAGGAGAAATATCTCCTTCCTGTAGTGTGGTGACGAGAACTACAAGTAATAGTTCAGCTGTGCCCAAACTGAAGTTGTCCACAGATCAAGCAAAACCTCCTGCCTTCATAATATATGCCTTGAATGCTCATAAAGACGGTCCTTCTTAATTATACCATTCACACATGGACAAAGGCCCGAAGATACCTCAACTCCTTTGAGGCTCCTCATGACACAGAAGTCACGAGTACTCTCCTGCCTTGATCCTTCTTTTAAATTGAGTTTCCCAAACATATCAAGGTTAAATCCAATTGTGAAGTCATGTTAAGAAATGCCTTATTGGGCTATTATTTTTTCTTCTGTCGGGCTATCTGTCTGCCGTCCACAAATTCGGAAATTGTACTTCGTGTCCCTTTGTGTGAAAGGTTTGTAAAAACAGCAAACATTTGAGGTTCCAGCCCATACCCCCTGTCACATGACTTGCAAAGCTGAACACGTCCTACTCATAGCTCCTTTGTATTTCCTGCCAGACCAGTCATTCTTCTCTCTATGTCTATACACCATCCTTGCACACCGGAAATTCTTTCTCCGCGGTGCAGCACTTTATGTAAAGACTTCTTGAAATTTACTTACACCATGTTAACGTGTTTGCTTTGCCGACAACGAGCATTCTCAATTTATTCAAACAGCATCACAAACCATGATCTTCAACAAACCAAATTGATTTTTTCCCCTAATTGCCTTTCAAATCATCCAAATTCCTTGTTAAAACTGCCCATAAATAGTTTCCTTCAGATTTTTTTAAAATCTAACTCTGAGTCCCAAGCTGCTGCAATTGGTGGAAAACAGATAAATGGGACATTTGGATGTCTGATGGTGCTGAAGGGGAAGATGAATGTAGGCTGCCTTCAAGTAATTCAAAGGCAAATGATTTTGAAGTTCAAATATTGCTTGAATATAAATACAGAAGAACATAATCAAACCTGTGATTATTTTTTGGTACAGGCGAGCCTATTGGAGACAGTACGCAGGTAAGATCTTGAATCATTTCTGCATTGTGGAGGCAATAGAATGGTGTTGCTGTAAGGAGGTGTTCAGGGAACATGCCGGTGTCTCATTACAATAATCAAGGCCAGCGTTAAACATGATGTGTGAGAGAAGATGAACTAGGATAACGAGAAGGATAGTTAATCCCTCAAGCCTGAGATCATTTAATGCAATCGTGGCGGAACTTATCTCAACCCCAACTCAGCATTCCAGTCCCCTCCCTTCAACCCGTAGTCGGGTAAAAAATACTGAAGTGCCTCCTGTTTATATTTACTCAGTGCCCCGACATCCACTGCAGTCTTGATCAATGAGTTCCACAGATCGACGACACTTTGAAAAAATGAATTGTCCCTTATATCTGCTTTGAATTTGTGCCCTTTATTCTTAAACGTGCACCTATCCTTCTCTATTGCCCGACCTGATGAATTATCCGTTCTATGTCTACTTTCTCAGTCGTACTTACATCTTGCCGACTTCGATTTGATCTCCGCTCAGTCTTCTGACTGCTGGGACATTTAAGGCCTTAACAATTTAACTTTCTTCACAAGACAAATCTTCACTAAAGAATAAATTGACTGAACCCCCTCTGAATTGCCTCCTGTTAACTATGTATAACTTCTCAGGTAAGGCGATCAAAACTCTCCACAACTTTCCAACGCCAGACTCAATGATGCTTTCGATGGTTGCAGAAGCACTTCCTTCGTTTATATTGGATTCCTTGGAGGATATATTTTGAATATCTAATTATTCCCAACTCCCCGGTAATTTCAAATTATGAACCAGTATTAGATAAAGAGCTAAATGGTCGCATTGTGGACCAAAACAAATTTACTTTCTTTTGGATTCATTCTTCCGATTTCTGATACATGGGGTAACAGTTCCGAGATTGAAAAGCCTCGTCTCAAAGCAAAGGGGTGGCCCAGATGACCACACAGAAGAGGGGATGGATGAGGTCAAGAAAAGGCAATGATCAGTGTGTGGAGGACAGACAAAATTGGACATTAGTGGAAGATTATTAACGAATAAATTGCAAAAATCATTCTTATCCAACAATAAGTTTTGGTTTTATTTGGAGAAATTCAATGATACTAAAACAAAAGAAATATATTTTAAATTTGGCTTAATGCTAATACAGTGTTCTGGGATGTCGGAATGGATCTAGAGCTACAAAAGTACAGCACAGAACCGGCCGTTTTGCCCACGATGTTTTGCCGAGGATTAATCGAAATATAAAATAAAATAATACAACCTACGCACACATCAATTCACTGCTATCCATGTCCATGTCCAGCAGTCGCTTAAATTTCCCTAATGACTCTGCTTCCACCACCACAGTTAGCAACACATTCCATGCATTCACAACTCTCTGCATAAAGAACCCTCGCTGACATCCCCTCGATACCTTTGTCCTAATAACTTAGAACAATAATGCTTCATGCCAGTCAATCGTGCCCTGGCGAAAACTCTCTGGCTATTGACTCAATCCATGCCTCTCATTACCTTATATACAATGATCAGGGCACCTCCTTTCCTCCTTCTGTCCAGAGAAGAAATCCGATGTTTGTTAACCTCTCTTCATAAGGCAAGCCCTCCAGTTCAGGTAGATTCCTGGTAATCCTTCTTTGCACCCCCTCCAAAGCCTCTGTATCTTTCTTATAGTAAGGTGCCAAGACTGGACACGATATTCCAAGTGTGGTCACGCCGGGAATTGCAGACCCGTAGGAAATCCTTGTGGCTCATAAACTCGATCCCCCTGCTATTGAAATCCAAAACATTATGTGATTTCTAAACAACCCTATCAATTGCGTGGCAACTTTGAGGGATCTATGTACTTGCACACGCAGATCCCTCTGCAGCCTGCAATAGCTTTCGACAATATCAATGGCATCTCTAACCTTTGTGGCATCGGTAAATTTACCAACCCACGCCTCACTCTCCTCATCCAAGTCATTTATAAAATCAACGAAGAGCACAAACCCCAGAACAGATCCCTGTGGGACTCCACTCAATTCTGACCACCAGGCAGAATACATTACATCCACAACCAAATTTCTGCATTCCATCAACCAATCAATTCTGAATTCAGACAGCCGCATCTCTCCGTATTCCATACATCCTGAATTTGTGACGTAGCCTACCATGGGGAACCTATCAATTTCATTGATGAAATCCATATACACCACATGCACTCCTCGACCTTCATTGATCAGTCTTGTCACTTCAAATAACTCAATAAGTTGTGAGGTATGACCTGCTCCTCACAATGCCATGCTGACTGTCTTTAATCACGCTATGCTTTTCCATATTGTCATAATTCCTATCCCTCAGAACTATTTCCAGAAGATTGCTGACCACAGACGTAAGACTGACTGGTGTGTAATTGACAGGGATTTCCCTACTCTCCTTCTTGAATAAACGAACAACAATCACCTCTCTCCAATCCTCTGATACGACTCCCGTTGAGAATGAGGAGACAAAGATTATTTTGTTACAAGCAGCTTAGCAACGTCTTTTCTCGCTTCGTGGAGCAGTCGAGGAGAAATCTGGTCTGACACCTGGGAACTTATCAATCTTAATGTTTGAGAGGTTTTCCAGCGCATCAAGTTCATCAATCTGGATCTGTTCAAGCCTGTATCCCAGCGCGTCAATGTTAACATTTACAACAAGGTCCCTTTCCTAAGTTTAAACCGAAGCAAAAAAAAACATTTAGGGCTTCCCCCATCTGCTCAGATTCCACACACAAGTTCCTTACGCTATCCCTGATCGGCCCTACCTTCTCCCTGATCATTCTCTTATTCCTCAAGTATGAGTAAAATGCCGTTGGGTTCTCGCAAATCTTTCTTGCCAAGCCTTTTCTCGTGCCCACACCTGGCTCTCATCTGTCCATTTCTGAGCTCATTTCTCGCAAGCCTGCAATCCTCTAAAGGTGGGCTAGATCCTTAATTCGCCACCTTACATAAGCTGGCTTCTTCCTTTTGACGAGAAGTTCTTCTGTTCTCGTCATCGAAGGTTCCTTAATCTTACTCCTTTTTACCCATCTCAGAGAACAGGTTCGTGCATCACTCGCAACAACTGCTCCTTAAAGAGTCTCCACGTGTCTGCTGTGCACTTTCTGTGGAACAATTACTCCCAGTCTATACTTCCCAACTCCTGTCTGATCGAGTCATAATTTCCTTTTCCCCAATTCAATTTTATCCCTCGGTGACTGCTCCTTTCCCTCTCCAAGGCTATGGTAAACGTGTGACAGCTGTGATCACTGTCACCAAAGTGTTCTCACATCCCGATATCTGACACCTGTCCTGGATCATTGCCGAGCACGGAACCGAAAATGGCCTCTCCTCTCGTCGGTCTGTCTGCATACTAAGTAAGGGAACCCTCCTGAACAGAGCTGACTAAAACGGCTCCATCCAAGCTATCTGTACTAAGGAGGTCCCCGTCCATATTGGGAAAGTTGGGATCACCCATAACAATCACCCTGCCATATCTGCATTTTTTCCAAAATCTGCCGGCCGACGAGATATTCAATTTTTCTTCTGCTGTTCGGGGGTTTGTCGAAAAACTCCAACGAGGTGGTTGATCCCTTGCTGTTCCTAACGTCCACCCATGCTGACTCAGAAGACAAACCTTCCTCAACAACCTTCATTTCTGCAGCTGTGATGCACTCTCTGATCAGCAATTCTCCAACCCCACCTCTTTTTCCACCCTCTCTGTTCTGTTTAAACGTTCTAAACCCTGGAACATCAAGCAACCATTCCAGCCCCTTTGAAACCTACATCCACGTAATGGACAGAACAAAATAGCTCCAAGTATGAATTCACGTTCTAAGTCTGTCTCTATTATTTCTGACACTCATTGCGTTGAAGCAGATACTCTTTAGCTGATCCCTCCGTTTCATTGCGTAGGAAATCTTCCCGATAGATTCACGACATTTTGTCACTATTCCATCTGCAACCATCCCCCGCTGAGATCTTTAACTCTGATTCACACCCCCTTGTCAAACAGATCTCCCACACAGGACATTGGTGCCTCTCCAGGTCAGTTGCAAACCGTTCTTCGTGTACAGGTCCCACATTCCCCAGATGGTGTCCCAATCGTCTAGGTATCTGAAGCCCTCCCTCCTGCACCAGCCTCGGGGCTATGTGTTAAGCTGCATTAGTTAACTGTCCCTCAACTCACTATCTTCTGGCACCGGTTACAAACACGAGATCATTACTCTAGTTGTCTTGCTCTTCAGATTCGAACCCAGCTCGCTGTTATCACGCTGCAGTTCCTCAAACCCTTTCCTAGCTATATAATTGTTGCCAATATGTACTACGATTTCTGGCTGCACACCCTCCACCTTCAGAATCTGATTGGCGACATTCCGGACCATGGCACCGGGGAGGCAACATACCTTCTAAGAGTCCCATTCCTGACCACGAAATTACCTGTCAATCAGTCTAACTATTGAGTCCCCTACCACTCACCTTTTCCTATTCTTCCCCCTTCCCTTCTGAGCTACATTGCCAAGCTCAGTGACAAAGACCTCACAACTATGGCATTTGCTTAGCAGGCCATCCCCACCAGCAGTATTCAAAACGGTAAGCTTATTGCTGAGGGGAATGGCCACAGGTGATCCTTGCTCTATCTGTTGGTTCTCTTTCCTCCACTTGGCTGTAACCAAACTGTCCTTGTCCTGTGTCTGAGGAGTGACCACCTCCCTGTACATCCTCTCAATTTCTCCCTCAGTCTCCCGGATGTCCAGTAGTTCATCCCGCTTCAGCTCCAGTTCCCTAACTCGGTTTTCGAGGAGCTGGAGTTAGGTGCACTTCCTGCAGATGTGATCGGCAGAGACATGTGAAGTGTCTCTCCCCTGCCACATTCAGCAGGAGGAACATGCAACAGCCCTATGAGCCATATGCCGCTAATCTGAAAGCCAACACAGGACTGTTCAAAGGGAGAGAGCAAAAAAAGAGAAAACCTGAAAACTTACCGATTTTATGGACTCTTAGCAAGTTTAGAGCGGGTGGGTGGAACTGAAAGGCTTCTCGTATCCCTACGAATGACGCAATGGGAGAACAAAAGTAATAACCTTGGATTTCGGGAAGTTCTAAATGTGCAGCTGAAGCAATGGACGATATGAGCATCAGGACATCGAGTGCTACGACTGGTGCCTTCGACATTCTGCACTGAGTTTCTCACATCTCCGGGCTGAAGTCAGTCCACCAGCTTTCTCTTTATAATTTCAAGAGTTATTCTGTCAGTAATAATGACACGTCAAAAAAAGTGATGGCTGCATCTTTTGTGTATCGAGTTGACAACTCATTAAACAAGAGCAGTCGAAAGGTAACACATGCTTCACCCAGTCTGATTGCTTTTAACTCATGAAGGGAGAGAGAGAGAGAAAGAGAGAGAGACTGATGGAGGGAACACAACATTGATGCCTGACTTTTCAGAAAAATAAAGACAGCAATGGGTACCGTTCAGTTAACAAGCCTGCATTACTTTTTTTAACAGTATATATGGAGCATGGAACATTGCAGCAGTTTTCAGGCTTTTCGAACCTCGATTTTGTGCCGACATTAAATTCTACTCTAAGATCAATTTGTCTGCATATGCTTTATTTTATATTATTTATGCTCCGATCCAAGAATCGATTAAATGCCACCAATGTTTCTGTCTCTACGACCACAGTTGCTGGTGCATTCCACGTATCAACCATTCTCTGACATCTTATCTAAACCTTCCTCCAAACACCTCTAAATTATGCTTTCTCGTGATAGCAATTTCCACCTCAGAAAACGTCTCTGGCTTTCCACTTTAACTATAGCCCTCATCATCTGAAACACCTCTAACAGGTCCCCTCTCATTCTTCTTCACAGCAATGAGAAAGGCCCGAGCTCCTGAGACATTTCTCCATCCGACTTGCCCTCCAGTATACCCAACATCCTGGTAAATCTCCTCTGCACCCTCTCTAAAGCTTCCACATTATTGCTATGACAAGGCGACCAGAAAGGAACACAATGCTCCATGTGTTGTCAAACCAGCGCTTTGTATGTTTGCAACATGATCCTGGTGACAGCGGTCTCAAGCAGGAAATTAAAGGTGTCGGTGAGAAGTAATAAATTTTTGTTCCAAGCATTATTCATGATACCACGAAACAAAGACCACTGAATGACGGAAATGCAATAACAAATCCGGGAATGACAGAGTAACTCAGTAGGCCTGGAACCATCAGTGGAGAAAAAACAGGTTAATTATGTATTTGTAGATTATAATGCTGGTGAAATGATCAGTACTAACTGCGGAATCAACATCTTTATCAAACATTCTCAGAAGCTGACGACCCTCACCTTCACCTTTCAAATGTCCCTTATTCGCTCTAATGATGCTTCTGCGCCGTGAGCTTGTGAAAGGATGTGCTTGAATTATTCGCTTTTTTTTTCAATCGAAAATTCTATTTTTTCAATGTCTACTTCAATATGAGTGTCTATTTGTTTCTCGTTGTCTGTGTGTATTCACATTACAGTATTTTACATTCTCTGACTGCCTGTCCATATCCCTCATTTCCTATTCCTGCTCTTTGAATTGCTTGACGTGAGGAGGCAGTGTGAGAGTGGAGCTATTGAGAGGAATTCTCCTTCCCTTGGATGGAGTGGCTACAACTGGGCCCACATTCTCAGGATAATGTGTGTGTCACTTAGGTCTGAGGTAAGGAAATATTGTTTTTTGGTAATATTAGGCGTTTAGACATGGCAGGCTAAGTCAAAAACTAACGAGACGTGCAATACAGGGAAATTTGTTTGTTTGGATCAAGAATTGGCTGCCACTTGGAAAACAGAGAGCGGTGGTAAATCGAAATTATTAATACTGAAGCACAGTAGCCAGTGCTGTTCTGCACGGACCTGTTATGAGATGACTGCACATCGTGATTTTTCTAAATTACTTTTTTGAGGTCCTGGAAAAACGGGGTAGTAAATCTGCCGATGGCACAAAGGTTATTCAGTTGTGGACATGTAGATGGCTGTTGTAGGTTGCAATGCGTCATTGACAGGATGCAGTTTTGGGCAGAGAAGTGGCAAACTGAGTTCAGCCAGGAAAAATATAGTGCGATGCATTGTGGAATTTCGAAGTTTAATGCAGAATATAGGGCTAATGGCAGGATTTTTCCAGTGTGGACGAATGGATTGATCTTGGGATTCACATCCATAGATGAAAGTTGCCACTCAATTTGATATGTTTGTAAAGATGTTTTACAGTGTGCTGGGCGTTCACGCGCAGGCAATTGACATTGAGGGCCACGAGGCTATGCTGCAGCTCTGTAAAGTCCTCTGTAGACCGCACTTGGAATACTGTGTTCAGTTCCGATCACCTCATTGTAGGAACGATATGAAAGCTTTAGACAACTTCCACTGCACGACACTAAACATTATGTTTTGTCAATTTCACAAATAATTCCAAAAGGCTTGTGTGGCATGACCTGACCCTTACAAAGCCATGCTGACTAACTCTCATCAAACTACACATTAATCAAGTATATTTAATACTTTCCATTTCCCCCATTGTTCTGCGTATATGGCTGTTTTGTTATTTTCCCAAACATTTCTGCAATCGATCTCTGCAATGTTATTGGGTGGCATGGTTGGTCATTGGAATACTTTGCTACCTCACAGTGCCAGGGACATTGCCTCAATTGCACACATTGTGACTGACTTTTAGAACAATCTCCCAATATTTGCGTGCGATTCTTCCAGGGGATCTACCTTCCACAGTCCCAATATATTCATATTATTTTGATTTCCCCATCGGCAATGCACGTTTGCAGGAACATGGCATGGTGGTTGGTCTGCGTGGGATAATCTTCAGGATGTCCATGTGGTCACAATTGACCGAATGGCCTGCTTCAACACTGCAGGGAATCTGTTATTCTAGGTCTGTGTCCAGTGCCTATTGACAGAGGCCATTCCAGAAGACGAGGGATTGGACCAGACCTCCAAATCTCTGGGAATACCCAAAAAGAGAAATCATTCATTCTGCTATCGTCGGCAAAAAGGAGACCTAAGACCTGGAAGGAGTTCATTGCCAGTGTACAGTCACAAACCTTGAATATTAGGCGTTAAATTCCGAGGAGTGATGAGGCACATTCGGTTTTGCATCTCTGGAATCTGAAAGTTTAATGTTTGGTCTCATCAAGACCTTCGGGACATCAATAGACAAAGACAGGCAAGATAAAGATAAACTACTTCGACCGATGAAAGTAAAGGTCAAAAATGTGCTCGGAGAACGTCTCAGAATTCCCTCCTTTAGAGCATTGTTGGCAAATGGACCGGAACTTTTCTAGAAGTCAGCTCGCCAACACCTTCTCGAGCCGTCAAACACAAACAGGCAAAACATTTGGGGACCAGTCAGCGATATCCACATGATAGTATAGAATCCTGGCCAGACATTCAGGAAAGATAACAGAAAGCTCTTCTATACACAAATTGTAGTGTAGGGTTCGAGTTCTCGTCCTCAAATTCCTGCTGATCATTATTGAATTGGCAAATTTAAACTAAGAAAGATACGTTTTTATTATGCAAGGGTGGCACGGGATACGGGCTCAAGGCATGCATATGATATTACCTACAGATTACACACGGTTTAGCAAGTGGCTGAGCAGGCTCGGTACCAAAATGGACAAACCATGTCGGTGAATTCCTAGCAATAATTAATTTCGTTCCTCATCAGTTCACTTATTCCTCAGGTCAATAACTTCTTTCGGTACATAATGTAAACTTTCAAAAGATAGTTTTAATCGTTCATTCCAGTCATTGCCAGTCTCAGTGAATGATCTACCTTTTAATGCCAACCATACTGGAGCCGGTCATCAATGTGTCAGTGATGAAAACCTCCAGTACAATATTTGAACCCATGCAATGAGAATTTGTGTTTCAGTCTTGTCACTCTTCCACTCACAATGACAGTGATGATGTTGGCGACACTGCTTTTGCTGCTTGGAACCTTGGCGTCTGTGGAAGTCAAAACTTGTAAGTACCTTAGTTAATCGTGCAGAGAATTGCAAAACTTCTCGTGGGCAACCAAGAGAAGAAAAGTTTGGACAGTGGCCACTGTGCTGTTGCTCCACTCGGGTTGATCATGTGTGTTCATTCACATCTACATTTCACCCCTTTCCGTATCTGTAATCCTGGAAAGGAATAATATTGCACATAGCAAGATGCCTATCATGTTTCCAAGTCCGTATGAAAATTGTACGCTTGCAATATTTCTTAATTCAAACATTGCTCGCCAAGGAGATGACCCATGATCTCTCACACGTGCGATTGACTTGTGGAAACCCAGTGATAGTGAGTTATCGTAGTGTAGTGGAGTGTTCAAGTTTACTTGTTCTGGTGTTGTACAATAACATTCACCGAGCAGATTGATTTGCAACATTTCAACAGGTTTTTTTTTATACATGCATGGCTGTGCCTGACTTTAATTTCAAAGGCAATGGAGTATGAAATTTAAGACGTTTCATTAAAGATAAACAAATTCCAGTCTGCATAACAGGGATTTTGTGAAGTCATGGGCATCTGAGGAAAGATAGACTGGAATTGAAGGCAGTGGCAGAGCAAGTACATTGGCTAGTTGCCAGTTGTGGAGGGATTGTCTTAGATGGGGAATTCTAGGAGCTTGGGGGTGTACTTACTGAAGTTTCGGCGAATGTGTGTTGAGCATATTGAAGAATCATTCACTCTTGAAGGACATTCCAGTGTAATCGATGTGAGGTCGATTGCCCTTGTGGGAGAGTTTCGAACCAGAGGGCCTCATCTCAGAATCCAGGATCGCTAATTTAAGACAGAGATGAGGAGGAATTGGGTCAATCATAAGGTGGTGAATCCGGGGAATTATTTCACCGGTGGTGAATCCGGGGAATTATTTCTCACAGAGGGTTGTCGAGGTTGAATCATTCAGCCTGTTCAACGGTGAGATATACAGATTTTCAAATACGTAGGGAATCGATGAATTATTTCAAAATGGCGGGAAATGTATGTTGAGAATGATGAGATCTGTCTCGATCTAATTGAATGGCAGAATAGAATCGATGGGCTGAATGGCCTACATTCGCTCTTCCGTCAATTGGTCTGATCTCTGCAAGTGGTTGCATTTGGAAAGCCTTCACAATATCTGCATTCCTCCAAGGCTGGCCTTCTGTGTTCTTCACTGTATAAATAAAACTGCCTTTGTTGTTTACGTCTCAAGATGTCTGTTGCATCAGATCCTCTTTAACAGTAACCACGTCTTCCTCCTCCTTTAATATCGATTGGATACCATACCGTTTTGAGAAAGGCTTATCCAGCTCTCCATCATATAAGAGTCGTGGAATTCTCCAGTTTAGAATGTAACTGTTCGACATATTCGAGCTGCCCTGTTAGCACAATCCCCCAACTCTTTCTTCATATCCTTCTCAAATCATCCATTTCACTTGAATATCCCATTCTCTTTCGAAACCTCCTGTCGAATCTGCCTCCAACCGTGTCCCTTGCAGTGGGTTATATACGCAAACAACTCTCAGAGTAAAAACGTCAGTGAGTTACGGACCTGGGGATCTGTTCACTTTTAACGCAGCAGAAGTTTCCAATAACTTCTTATGACCAAACGCAAACTGCTTGAGAGCGTTACAGTCCCTCGACCGAAATAACTTAATATTTGGAACAACACTGATCATTTCTCAATTGGCTGAATCAATATTAGGCCAGAAATGCAGCACTACACAAAGTTCTCGACTTCACCAAACTTTCGTGCCGACCAATTCTAACAATCTCCACGATTCCAGTCTCAAAATATTCTGATTAGAAACGGAGGTAGGAGGTTCCATTGTTCTGGCTTCGTGTACCGCAGTGAGATCACAGGGCAATATCCGAATGTGTCCGAATGTTTACATTAAAAAAAAATTCTCTTTTCTTCCCTGTCCTAGATCAAATCTTTTCATGTGTGTTAGAGAACAGTTACTGCAGTGAAGTACCATGTGATGAGAATGTTTCAGTACGGACCAAAGGGACATGCCCACTCTTCCAAGTGTGCTGTATGCGTTTCCTGCCAGTGAAGTAAGAAAGACAACATGCAACACTGGAAAGCATCTGAATTTCCGGTTGGAGAGATTTGTTATCTCTTCAATGCAGACTTCATTTGACGGAGTCTGTGCAATGTGATCTGGTGCACTGCTTTCTCAGACACGTGAATAAAACTCAGTGACACTGGTAAATATTAATTGTCCAATCTTCATTTCCGATTCAGATCAGTGTCTTAACATAATGAGAGGAAGGAAGGCTGCAGTCACAAAATATGCGAGATAATGTGCTCGCATTCCCATCGCAGCAGGTTAGCTGCTGTGCTGGCCTTTGGTTACATTGAAGTTGGAGGAGCATGTGCAGTTCTGGTTCTGACACGATCAGAATGATGTGGAGGCTTCAGGGAGGCTGTAAAAGTGGTTTACCAGCGCAGCAGAGGATTACCTGCAACGAGTGTATGACAAATATTGGATCATTTCGTCTAGAGTGTGGGAGAAAGAGGTGCGTCCTTATCAAAGTCCAGAAAATTATGAAAGAATAGCCAGGAGGAGATTTTTTTTCTTTCCCGCGCTGAACTGTCAAATATCAGTGGACTTAGATTTAAGGTGAGGGCAATAAATTTTATGGAGATGTTTGAGGAAAGTATTTTTTATAGCGGGGGTAGTTGGTGTCTGGAATACAGTGCCAGGGAGATGGTAGTGGATATGATAGCAAAGCTTAAAATGAATTTAGATTCACAGATGTACGGCTAGAGTATAGACGGATACACACGATGTGCAGGCAGGTCGCATTAGATTAAAATGGTTTTCATGGTGGGCCGAAAGACCGCTTACTGTGCTGTCCAGTGTTATATCCAACGGAGAAGTTTAGCTGCGAAAATAAGCAAGGTATGTTCGACTTGCTTTCTTTAAGCAGAGAAGGTTGCCGGGAGATGCGTTTGAGATGTGGAATACGATGAGGGCTACAGATGAAGTAAACCGATAGCAGCTGCAGCCATCAGTCAGAATGTCATTAGCAGGTGGGAACAATCTGAAATTGAAAGGCAAAAGGTTTGGACAGTTGAGGGGAAATGTATTCAACCTGAGGGTGGTGGGATCTGGGATAATCTTTCTGGGAGTGCAGCTAATGTGGGAAACCTGCATCTTTTCAAACGCGCTTTTATGAGCCACCTGAACTGTTCAAATATTGAAGGCCACGCTCCATGGTTTAAAATGTAATGCAGCTATAGATTTCACGTAATATTTTACAGTATGGACTCGATAGGCTGAAGTGCCTCTCATACATACTCTGATTCTAAGTTTCTATGATGATAACACCCACACCACATCCCGCAGGCAAAATCACTGGGCCTTTCAGCATCCTTCCGTTGGGAGAGAGGTGGTATTCCACGCAGAGGGAAGTTCGGCATTGCACAGTTGCATCACGCTGAGAATCACCATTGTCTCGCGTTCTGAGGTCATAGATTGGAAAGGAAATTGTCAGCGACATTGTACAGAGCAGGAGACAAAATTTATCCTGCATGCTGGCCGTTTTTCAAGTGACCATCATTCATATCAATTCTTATGCACATTGTGGAATCATGGAGTGAACATTCGACTAACGTTGGCTTGCATCAGGAGATGAACAAACCATTGCGTGGGCAGAAAACACACAAAGAATGTTCGGTATTCAATCAGCAGTTATCTGAAGGATAGTCGGCCAGACATTCTAAGTGAAGTCATCCCAATAAATACAATAATAACAGGTTTAGACCACTCAGCCCCTCACGTTTACTAGCCACCAAAACAATACGATTATTAACAACAGAAATTGCTGATAAATTTCAGCACGTCTGGCAGCATCTGCAGAGAGATGTCAGAGTTAACGTTTGAGGTCAAGTGACCCTTTATCAGATCCAGGCAAGTGAACCTGAGTTCTAATTAAGGGTGACTCGACCCAAATCATTAATTTTGATTTCTCTCCACGGAAGCTGCCAGACACGCGGAGCTTTTCCAGAAATTTATTTTATGTTCTACTTTATAGGATGCGCAGATCTTTCAGTCTTTATTCAGTTCTGTCATGGTTGTTCCAAATGTATTCACAATTCTGCATTCTTTCGTAGTGCTTGATCATCTTCCCTTCACTTGGTCATCAAAACCCTCTCTGAATCTGCCTTAAAGTGTTTGCATCCATTGACTTTTAGGGAGGGCAATTCCAAAGATTCACAAACCTTGATAGAAACGTGATGTTTCTTCATCTCAGTTCTCTCACTTTACTTTCAAATAACGCAGATGTATTTCTTGATTATGGACAGTACATTCACAACGTGAAAGAGAATGCAAAAGGGATAATCAGGAGTTTTGCAGCAAACTCAAAACTTGATTGTGTTGCTGATAGTGAGGAGGATTGTCTCAGGCTGCTTTCTGTTATTGATCAGCTGCTGAACTTTGCAGGTGTAATTTAATTCTGCTCAGAGTGGTAAGAATTTGGCGAGGTCAGAAAATGGGAAATATCTACCCTATGTATGCTAGTTCCACAGGGAGCACTGAGCAACACAGGGATATTGGTGTACGTGTTAATAAATCCTTGAAGATATCAGCACAGTAATAAGAAGTGCTGAAGAATATGTACAGGATGATTGCCATCATTAGGCATTAGAACTTTGGAGCAAGAAAGGCTTGTTACGAAAGAATTGGTTCAACCACACATGGAATGCAACGTGCAGTTCTTCTGCCACCTATCAGAAGGGCTAGAGTACATCGGCGACGGTGTTCCAATTGACCAGGATGTTGCTGGCGATGAAATGTATTAGTTATAATGAATGAATGGACAGGTTGTGTTCTGATACGGGCAGAAATCGCTGGGGGTGGGGGGTGGGGGGTGGGGGGGACCGCGGCACTGATTGATGTATGCAAAATCTTGGGAGTTATTGACAAAGCAGATGATATGAATCTTTTCCCCATTGCTGGTGTGTCTCCGACCAGAGCCTAACAGTTTCCTCCCAGGAATAATTGTTTTAGAAGTGAATATTGTTTTCACTCAAACGAATGGCAGAAATATGGAACATCCTGCCTAAGATGGGTGTCAAGGCAGGTACCTCATCCCATTTGAAACAAAGGACAACATGACATTCGCAGATCATTGGTCACCACTGTGAAGTTGGTCTGGTGTCCCATATGGGAGCAGACCAGGTCAAGAACAAGAACATTTCTGTGCTTCTAGGATCGCATTTGTCTACAGAGTAAGTCAGTGTTAGCCACAATAGTCTGGGTCTGGAGTCACATGTGACAGTAGGCAGATCAATATTAACCATCTTGCATGTGACATGCATAGACAGAGTCAGTCATTGGGACACGTTCTGGGAGGGGGGGGGGGGTGCATCTATTCCAAATTGCACGGTATACACTTCAGCCGGATTGGAACCAATGACGTCGCGGGTATTTTGCGTACGCTGTTAGGGAGGGTTTAAACTCACGTGGCAGGTAAATCGGAACTAAATAAGTAGATTAGTGGAGAGAAATAAAGTTATCGTTCCTTAAACTGAACCCTGGAAGAAACTGGGTAATGAAATCAGCCTGACTAAGGGGGAAGGTTAGGCAGGAATAGATGATGAACACAAAGGGACAATTGATTTTATGTACATTCGTTTTAATGCGAGATTGATAGAAAATAAGTCAGATAGACTGAGGGTTTGTATTAGTACCTGGCTGTGTTGCGTTATTGCAATTACACAGACTTGCTTGAGGGAAGGTCATGAAAGGTAAATAGCATTCCCAGTGTTTAGATAATTCAGAATATTGAGGGACGTAAAATGTGTGGAGGATTTGCTTTGTAGTCAGATAAACTATCACAGCTGTGCTGAAGGAGCGCAAAATAGAAGACTCAGCATTCAGGCAATATGGACAGAGCTCAGAAATAGGACGGGTGTGAATACATTGTTGGGGCTATACTACAGGCATCCTAAGAGTGAGCGTGAGATAGATGTACAAATATTTTAACAGATGATGGAAAGATGGAGGGGGTGATAAGACATTTAAATTTTCCAAAATTGACTGGGATTCACTAAGTGTTAGAGGAACAGATAGATTATAGTTTCTAAGGAGCAACCAGGAGAGTTTTATAGAACATTATAACAGTAGTCCAGCTCAGAAAGGAGCCATACTAGACATGATGTTAGGGGGTGACCACGGCCATTTGCTTAAAATTTCCGTAGTGAATTACTTTGGGAATAATGATCACAAGTCCGTACGATTCAGAATATTCATGACCAAAGGCGAAAGTAGTACGGAAGGAAGAGTGCGAACTATAGCAAAACTATATAGACAACTATAGCACAATTCGGCGGGAGCTGGGAAATGTGAATTGGGAGCAGCTGTTTGAAAGTGCATCCACGTTTGATATGTGGGAGGCTTTTAAAGAGAGGTTGATTAGAGTGCAGGACAGACATGCCATTATGAAATTAGGAGCAGAAAGGGCAAGATTATGGAACCATGGATTTCAGGTGAAATTGTGAGACTAGCTAACAGGGAAAAGGAAACATCAATAATTTGTTGGCGATTAAAAACAGGCGAGATTTGGAAGAATATCAGGTATGTAGGACCAATCTGCAACAAGGAACTTAGAGGGCAAAACGTAGTCATAAAATATCGTTAGCAATCGGAGTTAAGGAAAATTCCACAACATTTTATTTGTATTTACGGAGCTATATGGCACCTAGAGAAAGGGTTTGGCCACGCAAGGGCAAATGAGGAACGTTATTCTTGGAGTCAGGGAAAATGGGCGAGATTTTTAATGAGTAATTTTCATCAGTATTCACCGAGGATAGAGACATAATGTTTTTATCATGTTAATGATAGATAATTGATTACTGTAGTTCACATAGGCATACGGAGGGAGGAAGTGTTGGGTACTCTAAAAGGTATTAAGATGAGGAAAAGTCCTCAGGTTTGTTTGGGATCTATCCCAGGATACTGAGGGAAGCAAGAAACGAAATAGCTGAGGCCCGAACCAAAGAGTTTGATACGGTTATTAAGAAGACATACGTTGTACTAGCTTTTCTGGGAGAGGGCTTGAGTTTCGGAACCACGAGGTCATGCTGAAGCTGGGAAAATTTGTAGTGCAGCTACACTTGGAGTATTGAGTAGAATTCTGTGTACCGGACTACAGGAAGAATGTGGAAGCTTTGTAAAGGGTTAAGAGAACGTTTACTTCGATGTTGGCTGGTATGAAGAGAAGGTCTTACGAAGAAAGGCTGAGAGACTTGATGCTGTCTTCGTCAGAGAGAAGAAGGTTGAGAAGTGACTTACTGGAGACAGGGAAGAAATCATGGGTTCGATTGGGTGGACAGTGAGATTCTTTTTCCTCGGAAGCTGATGGATCGCATGAGGAGACATTATTTTAAATTGAAGGATGATAGATATAGGGCAGATGTCAGCGGTAGTTTCTTTACTCAGACTACTAGATTCATGGGACATACTGCCTGCAACACCTGTAGGTTCGTCAATTTGAAGGGCATTTCAATGGTCATTAGATAGACATATGGGGGAAAATGGGTTAGTACATTTGAGGTGGGCTTCTGATTTGTTTCACAAGTCGGCGCAATATCGAGTGCTGAAGGGCCTGTACTGCCCTGTAGTGTTTTATACTCTGGCTATTCTGTATGTTTGAACACGGAGGAATGGAAAATTGCGACTGTGGCTCGCTCGATAGGAAGGGTAGCAGGGATGATCCAGGTGATTCTAGACCAGTGAGTCTGACATCAGTGGTAGGGATGCTGCAAGAGAAAATTTGGAGCGTTTGGGTTTTTCATATTTGGAAGGAAATGGGCTTAACAGTGGTTGGCAACATTGATTTCTGCAGCGAAAATCGTGTCTTACCAACTTAATCGATTTTTTTGATGAATTGACAAGGTTGATTGATGTGGGAAGAGCTGTAGATATGGATCGCAGTGAGATATCGTATACAGCTCCCTATCGTGGACTGATGGAGAAAGTGAAGTTACATTGGTCCAGGGTGTTCGAGCGAGATGGAGAGAGAACATGTTTGGCAGCAGGAGACAGAGATTATTAGTGAAAGGGAGTTTCTCCAAATGAAGAAATGTGACCACTGTTATTCCACAGGGATCAGTGTTGGGCGCATTGCTGTTTATTATATTGATCTGGATTAAGTCATATGTGGTCTGATTAGCAAGTTGGCAGATGGTGTAGTCGCAGAACGTGCATGTGTCGGTCAGAGAATGCAGCGGAATGATGATAGACTGGAGAGTTGGGTATGGAAATCAGCTGTGGTGTTCAATCCATGCAAATGTAGGGTGATGCATATTGGAAAATCTAATTGAAGAACGAACTATACTTAAACGGAAAAGCCCTGGGGAAAGTTGATACGCAGACAGGTCTGTGTGTTCAGGTACATTGTAACCTGAAGATGAAACGCAGGTCGACAGAATGGTCTAGAATGCCAGTCATGCTTTCCTTCATTGGACGGGGAATTGAGTACAAGAGTTTTCTGCTCATGTTACAGTTATATAGGACTTTGGTTTGGGTTCATTTGAAATACTGCTACAGTTCTGAATGCTATATCATCAAGAAAATGTATTGAACACCCCAAGACAGGAAGACAGGATGAGCAGATGAGGATTATTTTCATTAGAAAGAAGCAGTCTGAGGGTGGACATGGGTGAGTCCAATGAAATCATGAGAGGTATATACAAGGAGGATAGAAAAAAGCCTTTTCACAGAGTGGGGCACTCAATTACTACAGGTAACAAGTCGAAGGTGAGCGGGGAAAAATTAAAGGCTTATTCTTTGCGCAGAGGATTATGAGTTCCTAGAATGCGTTGCCATTGGAGGTAGGAGAGGTCGCCAAGTTGGAGTCATTTAGCATGTTTGTAGACAGATACGTGAATGGGCAGACAGCAGAGGGGTACAGGCCTTTAGAATACATCCGACGGGGTTAGATAGACGATCTGGATTAGCGGAGGCCTGGAGAGCCCAAGGGTCTGGTCCAATGCTGTAATTTTCTAAGTTCTTACTTATTTGTTCTTTGGTGAGTAGTCATCACAACGCTGAGTCGAGAGTCATGAGAACTCACGAGACCTGGAAGAGATTAATGAAAATCAGAGGGATTTGGAACTGTATTATATTTTGAGATGCATCAGGTCAGTGATAAATAAAGTGCAGTGCATCTGGAGTCATATGAAGATATAAAGCAGGTCAGTAGTAATCGCAGTGTTCTGTAGTTTTGAAGTCACATCTGGGTATAAAGCAGGTCAGTGGTGACCATAGTGTTGTTGACCTGGGGAATCACATGTCCAGACACGGCATGTGTGTGGCAACCATAGTGGTATTGGTCTGGAGTCACATGTAGAGATTGTTCAGATCACGCTTACCACAGTGCAGTTGGCCAGAACGTACATGCAACAACGTCGAAATGGTGCATGTCAGTGCCAGCCACAGCGCTTTGGTCTTCATTCACATATAAACGCAGACCAAGTCAATGTTAACCACAGTGATGTTGGCCTGGACTCATATGCAGAGGCACAGCAGGTCAGTGATAACCACAGTATTGTTCGTATCATGTCACATGCAGAGACAGAGCTGGTCAGAAGCAACCACAGTGCTGTGGGTCCACAATCATACGTGAAAACATAGTACAGCAATGGTATCTACAACACTGTTGGCCTAGAATCACACGCGGGTAGAGCAGGTCAACGGCAAAATAAGACTTGTGGCTGGAACAAACGCTAGAAAGAAAAAATATTACATTTGTAGTTCTGTGAGACTGGCATCACCTGGAGGCAAAGATCGGTTGAGTCGTAGATGCAATGCTGTCAATCTGGTGTCACGTGCAGTTGCCAGTGGTCACTATAGTACTGTGGTGCTGTATTCACATCTAGAAAAGAGCAGATTCGTGATAACTGCAGCGCTGAAGATCCGCAGTCGCATGTAGATCCAGAACAGGTCAGAGTGCTTTGGGCTCCGATTTTCATGTCGAAACTGAGCAGGTCCATGTAACCACAGTACAGAAAATCTGCGGGTCACATGTAGGTTCTGGAACAGATCAATTTGAAACACAGTGCTGTTGTTCTTGAGTCACATGCAGAGACCAAGCAGGTCAGTTATAACCAAAAGTACTGTGGATCTGCAGACACATGGAGAGACAGGGCAGGTCAGTCATAAAAATAGTGCTGAAGAAGTGGAATCACATTTGGTCGAGAACAGGTCAATATTGATCACAGCGCTGTTGGTCTGGATTCAGTTGTAAACGCAGACCAGATCAATGGATCCAAATTGCTGTGAGTGTATTGTCATGTGTGGCAACGTAGAGGTCAATGATTGCCACAATACCAAGTGTCTGGCATCATACGTAGACACTGATCAGGCCAGCAATAACGACAGTTCTGTGGAACTGGATTTAACTTTAACGACAGAGCAGGATAGTTGCAACTACAGCGTTGTTGGTCTGCACTTATGTGCTGAGAAACCACAGATCAGTGATAACCAGTGCTGTTGGCCAGAGGTTAGAAGACAAGAGGGAACACATCACAGCTAAAACAGTGCTGTGGGTGTGGAACCAAATGCTGGCACAGATCAGATAAGTGACAGCCAACATATTGTTTCCCATGATTAACATGCTGAAACAGAACAGACTAGAGGGAGCAAGGGTGTTTTGTGTCTGGTGTCCAATGAAGAAAGAGATCACCTCAGAAATAACCGGAGTTTTGCGGATATGAAATCACCTGCTGAGACACAGCAGATTAGAGATCACCACTGTTATGGGCCTGGACACAGAGGTTATCCAGAATACCTCAGAAATACTGGAAGGGCTGTGAGCCCAGACTGGTGTCCATAATCCTTTCTGTCGATGTAACATGAAATCCTAGAACAAGCCAGCAGTATTCACAGTGCTGTGGGTCTGAAGTTACACGTCAAGACTGAAGTGGTCCATGATAACTGGCTATTGGCCAGCTGTTACACTTGGAGACATAGCACGTCTGTAGGAAACACAGTGCTGTGGTCTGCAGTCATGTGCAGAGACAAAGAATGTCAGTGCTCACCACAATGCAGTTGGCCTTGCATCACATGCAGAGATACAGCAGGAACGCGATAACCAAAGTGCTGTGGTCCTGGAGTCACATGTAGGGATGTAGCTGTTCAGTGGTAAGCACAGTGCTGTGGATCTGGTTTCAGATGTACAAAAAAACAGGTCCACATGGGCCACAGTGATGTGCATTTGGAGTCACAAGTAGGATTAAGAAATACCAAGAGCAATCACATTGCTTTAGATCTGCACTTTCATATGGGTCCAGAACAGGGCAGTGGTAACATCAATGTTGTGGATCTGGAGATACATGTGGAGAAAGAACATGTCAATGATAAGCATAATGCAGTTTTGTTCTGTAGTTACATCGAAGACAAATCAAGGTCAATGAATGCTGCAGTTCTGTACTTGGAGTCACATGCAGACACAGAGCAGTTCAGTAAAATCCATGAGTATGGAGGAACATGTCAAAAAGGAGCAAGTCAGTGGAAACCACAGTGCTGTTAGCTTGAAATCATTTGAAAGTAAATGGTGACGACAGTGCTGTGGGTATGGCATAACACGTAGAGGGAAGTGCAATTGAGTTTTAAACACAATTCTGTGAGTCTGGATTCATAAGTAGACAAAACACATGCCAGAGATGGCCAAAGTGCTTTGAGTCTGGAGTCGAACGTCGGTCGATAATGTATTAGATTAGATTACTTACAGTATGGAAACAGGCCCTTCGGCCCAACAAGTCCACACCGCCCCGCTGAAGTGCAACCCACCCATACCCCGAACCTAACACTACGGGCAAGTTAGCATGGCCAATTCACCTGACCTGCACATCTTTGGACTGTGGGAGGAAACCGGAGCAAACCCACACAGACACGGGGAGAACGTGCAAACTCCACACAGTTCGTCGCCTGAGGCGGGAATTGAACCCAGATCTCTAGCGCTGTGAGGCAGCAGTGCTAACCACTGTGCCACCGTGCCGCCCAAAAGTCCACAACGACCCTCTGAACAGTAACCCAACCAGTCCCATTCCCCTATGGTTACCCCTTCACCTAACACTACCGGCAATTAAGCATGGCCAATTCACCTAACCTGCAGATCTTTGGACTGTGGGAGGAAACCGGAGCACACCCACACAGACACGGGGAGAACGTGCAAACTCCACACAGTTAGTCGCCAGAGGCGGGAATTGAATCCGGGTCTCTGGCGCTGTGAGGCAGCAGTGCTAACCACTGTGCCACCATACCTGTGTATAAGCGGTTTTCACGTTGCAGTGAATGGAGGCACGTCAGAGGATAGAGAAGGTTTGTCATACCCAAAATGCTGTGTTTATGAAGTCACCTGGAGTGTCAGGACAAGATTTTGATCACCATGGTGTTGAGAGATCAGAGACTCATTTAGTGCAAGAGCAGGTCAAATTGCATGACAGTATTGTGGGTTTGAAATTACAAATAGAAACGCAGTAGGTCAGTCATGAGCGCAATGCTGTAGACCTCGCATCACTGATCGAGACAGATTGGGTCAGTGGTAACTGCGTTGCAGAGAGTCGAGTCTCCTGTGAAGACAGAAGATTTAAATGAAACCCATATTTAAACATATAAACACAGAAACATGGAAAGTAGAGCAGGAGGAAGGCGGCCATTTGGTTCAACAAATCCACACTAACCCTGCCACCCAGACTACATCACCACTCTGTCACTGTAGCCTGGCACTTCCCATGGTGCATCCACACAATCTGCACCTTTCTACATACGATGGGCAATTTAACTTGAACAATCCACCAAACTTGCACATCGGTGTACTGTGTGCGGAACAGCCAAGCATTCGGAGGAGAATTCCCGTCCCTCCACAATCTGTGTATTTATCCATTACCATAGGTGAGTAATGGATTGATAATCTTTCCTGCAATTAATAACGCTGGGGATGTCCTTTTGGGTACAAACAAAACGTTTAAAGATGTTCTATCAAGACTGCAAACGACAACCACATGTGAAAGCGGGTTGGAACTCCATTGTGGCAGATGGGGAATTCGCAGATATTAGGAGAATGTGTATACACTACACAGACAACCTCCGGAGCGGGGAGTCAAACCGGACTGCCTGCTGTGCAGTGACTTTAGTGCTAATGATTGAGCCACCATGCGGTCCAATGAAGGAATTTGGGATAAGGTCAAGCTTCCTGAGCCTGACGAGATAAATGTAACATAATGTAATGTAATATAAAGTAATCTAATCTAATATAATATAATATAATATAATATAATATCATGTAATATGATATAATACAATAAAATATCGTGTAATAGTCTCCTTATCTGAGGAAGGATTTACCAGACTTGGATGGTGGAAGTGATGAATAAATCCGTATGTGTTCGCTTTTGACGTTGATCATTGGAGTTCAGAAGAATGAGGCCGGTCGGGGGCATGTTCATATAACTTGCCCACAGTTCAGTCCTGATCTCATTGAATAGTTGAACGGGCTCCATTGGCTCAATCGGCTGAATCTATACAATCCAGCAAGACTGGACAGGCGAAAATAAAAAATGATCATCCCCGTGACCAGAGGAGTCCAGAACCGACAGGCTAAGAGGTATAGGATAGGCTATTTAGCACAAAGGCCGAGGAAGTTTCATTTAACCTAGCGAGTGAGAAGCCTGTGGAATTTTCTGCCACTGAAAATGCTCGAGACCAAAACTTGGAATGTTTTTAAGAAAGAGTTAAATATGGTTCTTGGAGCAAAATGGATAAAAGATTATGGGATAATAGCAAGGCGACTTAATTGCACAATCAGCCATGATCACATTGAATGATGCAGAGGGTCTAAGAGCGGAATGGCCTACTCCTACTCCTAGTTTCTATAGTTAAATGTGAAACCGACAGTAAAGTGATTCATCCGTGAACATCTCGATAACTTCATTCCAAGCAGACAGGCAGAATGGCAATCTGTTCCGTGACTGAGGTAAATATTTGACAAGCAGAAAGCACAGTCCAACATAACCTGATGCAGATCAGATTTAAAGTTCAGAAATATATTTTTAAAAGCAATCTTTTTTTATGGCCTGTGAGGCTTGCTGTCTCGGGGAGCGATTTAGTGCCTCTCCCTCGCTGTCTGGAGAGTTAACCGTATCAATGCGGGTCTGTTGTGAGGTGGTTCCTCACTGGGTTAGGACAGCAGAATTCCTTCCATAAAGAACATGGTTGATATGGACGGGTGTTTAGAATGCTTAGAATTGGAATTGCTGTCATTCTTTCCAATACTTGTGCTTTTCTAAATTTTCTGCCTTTGAAAAACTTTAACTATAGCATTGAAAAATTGTGTTTTGTTTCGCATCGAGTATATTGACTAGTCTCACTAAATCTGGGGCACGGAACTTTTAGTTCCCTTTAAAATAGCACCAACGTTCGAGTTTAGGCGACTTTGTGAAAATATTTTGTCGGGTCAGGTCTGGTCTGTATCACAGTTACCCCTCAACCGTCTCTATTCCAGAGAAAACAACCTCAGTTTATTCAACGTCTCATCATTGCTGACACTCAACAAACCAATAAATCTATTCTGAACGCCCTCTCCCCGGCTGCGTAAATGCATACTTCCTGTTGCTTGTTGATCAGAACATCATACATTTTCCACAGTGTGGGCATATTGACATACTCTGTTCGCTGTCTGTCACGTTAACAATTCTAAGACTGTCTGGAAGGATGGGCTGTGCTGATCATCGCACAGAAACTCATAAATTATTAACTGAAGGTGTGTCTCTGAGCAGGCTATGCAGAGCTGCTGTATTGTGGCAATCTCACTGGGAATCTGCAGAGCTGAGTGAGAAAGAATGAAAGCTTTGTTCTTGGCTGTAGTCATGCTGGTGATTGGAGAGGGTGTCGCTGCCCCTAGAAGAGTGAATATGAGGTATCTAGCCACAGGTGGGTGGACCTTCCATAAACTAGATTGGGAAACCGTTACAGAGGAAGGCAAAATTAATCGTTTCTGGATAGTCCCGTCACTGTCATATATCCTGCTGGGTTTGGAGGGGAGCATCCGATTGCGAAATGGTGTCAGAAAAGTGCGATACATGGAAATCAAGGAAGAGAGAGAGAGAGAGAGAAATAAAGATCGACTGAGGAACAAGGGAGCAAGAAGAATCGAAACGGAGATTGAGAGAGCATTGGGGCCAGAGAAAGGCTAAATAACTTTATAACAGAGAAGCAAAGATTGAGATAGCAATGATGGAAAGAGAGAGATGATAAAGGTGTGAAAAACGGAGGTAGTGGTAGAGACAATAGTGAGGGGCAAAGAGACAGGAAAATAAAGCGATTCAATACGAATGAGTAACAGAGTGAAAAGATAAATGTGCTTGAGAGAGTAATAAAATTCAAAGAGAGAGAAGTCGAGGTACAGAAGTAACAATATGGAAATAGTTGGAAAAACAGGTTCAAGAAACAGAGTTTGATTAATAATGGAAAGTATATAAAGCAATAGAGTCGAGAGAGAGAGATTGAGTCCTGTAGGACAGGCATTGTAAATAAAGATATTAGAGAATGAAGTAGGTGTTGACAGATTAATGATGGCAAAGAGCGAGATGACAGCAGGGATAGAGATAGAAAGCACCTTTGTACGATGTGATTTGTTTCTGATATCGTCGAAGGTGGTTGTCTAAACATCATATTAAGTGTTTTACAATCCTCGACTCTCGTCAGGTTCCATGCTCCAACATACATTTCTGAACGCTTGGAGCAACTGAGCAATAGGATTGGGCGGCGGGGTATAACAATTCGAGGGGGTGGTGCTGTCAGAGGGTGGGGACGGGAAAAAGACATTGCAAGGATTCGTACCCGCTAAAACACAGTACCACTGTTTTCAATCACCCTTTATTCCTTTTCACTCACAGCATGTGATAGGCCCTGTCTGGTATATAATTTGTTGCTCATTCGTAGATCACTCCTCCTTGAGAAGATGGTGGGAGTGGGATCTGTCGTTAAACACTGCAGCCTGTATTTTGAAGACAGGCTCACAGTAAATTCTCAGAGTGGGAAGTCCAGGAGTTTGAGCCAGTGATGGACAAGGGTTGGTACGGTGATGGTGATGACATTGAACATCAAATGGCAATTGTGAGATTCTCTCTCAGTCGGAGAGCTGGGATATTGACAGTGAGGTGATACAATGAGGATATGCTATTGGAGATCAAGATCGCTGAAGGAGTGAGCGGAGCCTCACTTGGGAGGCTATCAGAGTGTATTCTGTGACAAAGATATGAAGGGGGAATCTGAACGAGTGTTTGGATAATGAAAGCCTCAGTCAAAGGGAGATGATGTGGGGTAATTGGGAGATGACCGGGGCCAGCAGTGAGCTTTCTTTTTGCTGTTTTCAGGAATGATACTGGGATGTCAAAACCTGGGATGGAACTGCGCCAGACCTCTGTGCCGACCAGGACAATCCCCAACCACACACGGCTGCACGCGTGCTCCACATATTGCCAGATGAGACGAACTGCTCGAAGGGTAGATGTCAACTAACCCAACCACGTCGCAGAGTCTGACAGTTGGCTTATTCAATTCAGTCTTTTCTGTGATGGCACCTATTGACGAACGGCAAATCCCAATAACCCTAACCACCAGGATCCCTCATAAACAAAATCGCATCAGTAACTCACCTGTGCCGAAATTCATGCGCGTTTTGTGGTGCAGCCATAGTGATGCAGATTGATTGCATGTATTCTCTCCCTGTAGGCAAGACAGGACCATTGAGGTGGAGGAGGATCAGAGGGCGTATGCGGGTTTCAGAAGGCTCTCTCCCTCTCTTTGTCTCTGTCTCTCTCCCACCCCCCTCTCTCTGGTGCTGTCACAGACGCCACATTGAAAACACCGATCCCACGTTGAGAACACTGATCTCACACTGAACACACAGTGATCCAATACTGACCACACAGATTCCGTATTGAACACAGAGGCCCAAACACTGATCCCACAGACCTGACACTGAACACAGAGATGCGCACACTGATCGCACTCAGCCCACAATGAACACAGACACCACCACACTGAATACGCTGATCAGCACCTGTATGCACACTGGCCTTATTCTGAACATACAGGCACCATACTGAAGACACAGACCCCAAAAGGAAATCACAGAGTCTACAGTGAACATACAGGCCCCACATTGACCTCACACTTCACATATAGACCCCATTCTGAACATACAGCATCGACAATGACCATACGGACTCAACTCTGAACAAACAGATCATATACTGAACATACAGATTCTAAAGTGAACATATATAGACCCATACCGAGCACACTGAACCCACACTGACCACATTTCTCTACATTGAACACTCAGACTCTATTCTGAGCACAGGCCCCCACCGTGACCCCATACTGAACACAAACCAGACAGCCTCACTGAACAATTCCATCTCCAAATTTGAAGTCACTCAAATAATAATCGGCCTCACTAACTTTACAATCAAATTCGTTCACCGCATATTTCTGAACATTATACCGAATCTGGTCTGCATTTAGCCAATCAGAGCACGTATGTGCATATCCGTGATTCTCGTCATTTTGATGTCTGTGTCTCTCCCTGTGTAGATTAGCATGTGTGTCTGCATTCGTGTGGTTGTCATGATTTACATGTCTGTCAATATGTGCCTGTGCATGTGTGCTTGTCAGTGTGAGTGTGTGTGCATCTGGGTTTTTTTTTTGCACATGCCCGTGTTTATGTTTCTGTGTTAATGCATCTCTCTGTTTCTTTTTGTGTGTTTCTGTGTGCTTCCCTCTCTGTCTATCTCTCTTTCTCTCTCTCTCTCACTCACTCTCTCTCGCTCACTCGCTCGCTAGTGGTAAAACTGATGCAATACCAACCTTTGCTGGCTTCCCCACTTCACTGCAAAAGAAACAGATTTTGTTTTGAGAACGCATCACAGCGCATGAATCCCTTAGAAGCTGGAAACTTCGAAGCTCACAGCAACAGAAGACGTCCTTCATCATTTGATTTTGTGTTGTACATGACGTCAAAATAGTGTAATCGCTTCTTCCTGCCGTTGTCCACATTTTTTCATTCCTTGCATATTCATATGCTTATCAAAGTGTCCCTGAGTATCCTCTATGGTGACTGGATCCAGCATCACCCCTACCAGCGCGTTACCGAATCCTGACACCCTCTGTGTAAAGGAATTTGCCCCACATATATTTTTAAAATTTTCCCCTCTCGCCTTTAAAACATATTCCCTAGTTTTAGACATTTCAACTCAGCGAAGAACGTTATGACCGTCAGCCTTTTCCATGTATGTCATTATTTTTTTTCTATCCTCCGCTGTTGCAGAAATGTTTCCAGGGTGTCCATTTAGTCAATGCCCTCTAATGAAGATCGCTTCCTGTGATAACTCTTGTGCACCCATTCAAAAGCTTCCAAATTCTTCCTTTAAATGTGTTGAACAGAATTGAACGCAATGCTCTTATGTTTGTCCTGAACAATGAAAGAAAGAGAAGAAGGAAGGAAGAAAGAAAGTAAGAAAGAAAGGAAGAAAGAAAGAAAGAAAGAAAGGAAGAAAGAAAGAAAGAAAGAAAGAAAGAAAGAAAGAAAGAAAGAAAGAAAGAAAGAAAGAAAGAAAGAAAGAAAGAAAGAAAGAAAGAAAGAAAGAAAGAAAGAAAGAAAAAAAGAAATAAAGAAAGCAAGGAAGAAAGAAAGGAAGGAAAAAAGAAAGGAAGAAAGAACGGAAGGAAGGAAGGAAACGGTTTCGGCTGTATGAAGGACAGTGTGTGGGAAGGGAAATAAGAGAGATTGAGTTATCAAAGTCAAAACAAGGTCAGGGAACGAAAACAAACTGTTGAGTTCGAACGTGGTCTGCATCCCTTCCCGAAAGACCAGGAGTTGGTCCCGAATCTGTCCCTCTCCAGCTAGCGTCTTAATCAAAATGATAAATTGAATAGTTAGATATGCTGCTGGCACCATTTAATGATCATTTTCCTCATTTATGCACTAAAATTTGAAACAGCATACGTGTGATCGCGTCTGGTCTTCCTGGCCCTGTAATCGAGACAAAAAAAATGGAAATGTGCGCTATAACTTGTGTGACAAGTTTGAACATGCCAGAACTGCTGTAAAAACAATGATAGGAAAGAATTGGCCGAGATCAGAAACAGTAAATATCTTTTTCTCGACATTACATTGGAGTATATTTCTGCCAATCTCTGTTCCTATGGGCCCAGGATGTCCTGTGGTCTTTCTGGTCACTACAATATGTTAGACTGTTAAAATAATGATGAGTAGAGTCAGGGAAATGGAAACGTCAGGATTAGAATGTGCTGGAAGAATTAGGCTGTAACACAGGCACAACAGTAATTGTCGTTGCATCACATAAACACCTTTTGTTCAATCGTTATCTATTTAATGAAACTGACGGAACACACTTTTGAAATCCAGCGTATTGAGATCTTTACTGAAAATGTGTTGCTGGAAAAGCGCAGCAGGTCAGGCAGCATCCAAGGAACAGGAGACTCGACGTTTCAGGCATAAGCCCTTCTTCAGATCTTTAGTCTAACACTCTCCGATATAGCACTCTGAATAATCATGTACAATGTGTCTCAGAGATTTTCCAGTCATTGTAAATTCTAGTCTCCACCATCATGATTTGTACAGCAGTGTCTTCGGTCGCACGTTAGATGGGAGCTAAAGCAGATGGGAAACAATTTGGAATTCATTCAGCAGACATGTCAGAGAAAAGAAAAACATAGTGTTTCAATATTACAAAGCACCCTAGAATTATTGCTCATTTTACACATTAAATTAACTATAAAATAGAGTATGGAAAGCTGCATTGAACAGGCAAAGTGACAACTGAAATTGGGAGATAGTGATTCCATAAAATATAGATCAAAATATCAGGATACACTCAGTTACCTACCGGATTAATTGTACGATTTCTGGAACTGAGCTTTCATTAGAGGCAGTTAGTCTTTCAGTGTACCAAACACTACTGGTCAATTGTCATGAACAAAATAACATCAGACAAAAGAGTCGGTGAAGATACACAAGTGATACTGAGGCACGGGAGAAGGTGATATAACACAAACAAGTGCTGCCTGAGCATCAGCATTCGGTAACATAAAGACCAGCTTGTCCGCGGAAATGCAGGGTAATAAGAAACTGAGGAGATCAGAGAAAGAACTGCCAACAATGTAGGATATTCTCAACAGGCAAGAAATAGGATATTCTCAACAAGCATGGACATCTCAGAGGGTTTTGGCCTGAAGGATATAGTGAAGGTGCAATAAACTATCAGATGATTTTGAGGACCCAGAATGATAACCACACAGATTAACGGGCTGATTCATATGAGACGAAATCCCGTTGCCACTTTAATCGATAGATGTTAAATTTTATTTCCTTTTGATCGTTTTTCTTCATTGCTTCTGTTTCAAACAAACAAAAACGTATCTGCTCATGTGTACAATAATGCACTTAATGTTAGTAATGCAGCTGTTCATTATTTTTTCCTTGTGAATATGTGTTTGTCTGTGTTTGTATATATTCCTTAAATTAAGTGTATGGGTGTTTGCGTATCTGAGCATGTTGGTTGGGGTAATATTGAGTGCTTGCAGCCGTGAGTATGGATCTCTCTGTTTACGTGCATTTTCAGTGCTCAGTGTCTGTGCGAGTTCGTGTGTGTTAAGGTGAGTGAGTGTCTATGTCTGTGGGTGTGTGTCAGTTTGTGTTTATCAGTGCATGTGAATGTCAATGTATTTCAGTACACGGGACAATAAATCAAATAAAGCAAACAAAAACATTTATGGAAGTCGTTTGGAAGGAAGGGCACCATCAAAACACTGACGATTACAAATACACGCCCTGAATGCAAATATTCTTTTTTTATCCACAAGTAGTAGAGATTTTGTCATATATACGTGTAGTGTTAACATTAATTCACATTTGTCAGCTCTCTAGTGCTGCACGTTGTAATCTGAAGATTGGGACTTCTCAGGCCCTGATTTACCAATGGCTATGTTTGCTGGAAGCAAGGAACGTGTGCAGTACGTTCGAGGGGAATATTGACCAGGAGCTCGAAAATTGGATTTGTTGAAATGTGCTTCAGTCCTGAATGGGTACATGACGGGAAAGCCTCTGAGAAGCGTGAAAAATGATCGTTTAGAGAGTGACATATGTGAGCATTTTTGAGTGAAGGTGTGTAAGCCCCAGATTTCGGAAATGTGTTCATTCAGTTTCACGAACCAAACCCGAAAGAACGCAAGGTGAACATCCCCTGGTTTTGTGATGTATCATTTGGTGTTAATTACTATCAGGTCGGGGTGACAATCGAATTTCTTGACCAAATCCAAAATCCGACTCTCCCTTTTCTTCTGATTCTCCTTCAACGTGTTTTCACTGTCAGACACATTTTAAAGAACAGGTTATGGGGTTGTTGGTGGTGGAGGAGTTGAGCTCCTTCTTGCAGTCCGTGTGCTATAGACTGACTCATAACCAACTGCCAGCTTTCAAATTCTACGATCTGGACAGGGCAATATTTACGTAATGACCGATATATTTCCAAGTCAGGATGGTAAATGTGTTGGAGTACGATTTGAAGTGCTCCCGTGTATCTATCACCCTTGCCCTTCCAGGTGGAAGTGAACATACGTTTGTAACGTATTGTCTATTATCCCTCTGCTCACACTTCAGAGATGGTAACGGTGCATTTCGCATTTTGTCTCAACAGTGAATCTATGAAGCTGGCAGGTAAGGAGCTGACAGTAGTGATTATGTCTCTGCCATTTCTGACCATTGCCCCCCGATGGCAACATGGTTCACAATCGTCACAATCTGAAATTAGACACAGGCTACAGGATGGTAGCAATGCACTGATCAACTGTATTGACGTTTCTAAAACAGTGAGTTAGGGTTCATGGAGATGTGCAGAATCTCGAAAGGAGAAAGTGAGGACTGTAGATGCTGGAGATCAGAGCTGAAAATGTGTTGCTGGAAAAGCGCAGCAGTTCAGGCAGCATCCAAGGAACAGGAGAATCGACGTTTGAGGCATAAGCCTTATGCCCGTAACATCGAATTTCCTGTTCCTTAAAAGCTGCCTGGACTGCTGCGCTTTTCCAGCAACACATTTTCAGCCCAGAATCTCGACAGGGCCAGGATACAGAGAATGAAGGTGGCAAAACATTTCACCTTCTTCGATGATGTGCTCAATCTGGGTCTCCTCCACCGCCTAAACAAGGCCACCCACAAACTGGAGGAAGCAACATGTCATTTTTCATCTCGGGGATATAGAAGCACATGGCCTCAACATTGACTTCACCAGTTTCCAAATCTTCCCTAACACAATCACCTTCTATCTATATGCACCTATCGTCATCCAACCTACTTTTATACCGGCCCCAAACCTGGCATTCATTTCTCAGTCCGCCCCTCCATTCCCCTGAACTGTTGAAGAGTCCTGCCCGAAACGTCTACCCTCCTGGTACTTGGGTGCTGCCTGACCTTCTATGCGTTTTCCAACGCCAGATTTTACGGTCCCTGCACCATCACCAAGAATCTGAAAACTAAGAACTGGACAGTTCTCTATCTCTGCTGATTTTCTGCTGCAATATAATCTACTTGGAAAATGAAATTAACTTATTCGATAACGCAGGCTGTCCTGTGGTTAATAACTGTGAAAAACAATAGACGGCTAGAATCTGTGATGCCCATGCGAGGCATTTCATTCAGGACTCAAACAGTAACATGGACAAGCATAGACTCAAATCCAGGACTGACCACATGCACTGACATATACACACACAATGTCAACGATGCTTAGGAACACATGAATATTCGCACAGACACCACCGACAAACACACCCAGATGCTCATACAAACAGATGTCCATCCTCAGTTATGCATTGTAGATCGTGTTGGGTAAGTGATGTTTGAGCCTATTCCTTATGATCTTTACCTCAGCTGATGTCCGAACTGAATCTTCATTGTTGACATCATTCGAATAGTAAAATTGGCAAACCAGGGACCCAACCTCAACATTGACATAATAGCAATGATACGAAGGTGGAAAGTTGAAGCATTTTTCCCAGATGCTAACAGATAGAAAAGGATAATTGGAGCCATGGAAAGCAACTGCGAAACAGAAGTCGAGCAGCTTTATAAAATACTGTGGATAGCGGGAGTGGGAGATAATCCCAAGGTGTCTTCGAATGTTAGATAGACGTGTAATAACAAATTAGTGAGGCCCATGATTTAATCGGGGAGACAAGGCTTGCAATTTTCACACAGTATACTCGCAAGGTTAGCAGGGAAGTTTTGGATAGTCTGATCGAGAGGTTGTTGTAATGGTGCCAGAGAACTGGAGGTAAATCTCGAGGTCTGCTTCAAGGCAGCGTTTGAGGTTGGGTGAGATTCAGTCACTGGTAGAGATGCACCAATAGGAACTGAGAAAAGGCTGATTTGGGGAATGTGGAAAACGCTTTCAAGTTTGGTTAACTGGAACATGCCATGGCAACGAGAACTGGAAGTTCACTCAGTTATACAATATACCCCTGGAAAGCGATATGTAATCAGAAAGGAAAGTCACAGCAGATCTTTGCGCTGAACTGTGAAACCAATCTGAAGCCCATCTAACTAACATTATTCTATTGTCATTTATTGTTTATCCAATGACTGTTAAACGCCCTAAACATTGGAGTGTGGACGACTGTTGGAGAGAAGGTGTTCCAGGCCCTTACTACTCTCTAACTAAAACACCTACTTTTCACATCTGACCTCATTTTCCAAGCTATGTCCCCGCGTGCTAGCCATCGACATTCGAGGGATACAAAGCATTGCGGGTTTTCTTGAACTGACCTGCCAAAGATTTTCATGTCCCCTCATGACTCTGCTAGCTCTCTCTTTACGTCTTTCTGGCTAACCTGTAATTTTCAACTTATTCATCCTCTCACCATCTTTTATGTCTCAATTACATCACCTCGCAACATTCTCTCTAACGAAAGCAGCCTCAAAGACATCAGCCTTTCATCTTAAGACCTCCTGGCAACAAACTGCTAAATGTCTTCTGCGCCCTTTCCAAATTGTCCACATCATTCCTCTCATGCAGCGACCAAAAATGAATGCAATGCACCAATGATTCGTAAAGCAACATGATCTGATGGCATCGCAACTCAATCGCTCGACCAATAAAAGAGAACACACCACACAATAACTTGGTATCCCTATCAAATTGTGTGGCATCTATCAGGGATATATGGACATGCACACTGAAATCTCTCTGCTCATCCACACTGCTAAGAATCTTACCATGCACATTTTTCCACCTAAAGCTCCATTTGCAATCTGTCAGCCGAGCTCTGCAGCTTATCTGTGTCGGTCTGGAATCTGCAACATCCTATCGGCACTGACCACAACTCAATTGACTTTAGTATCATCCACAAATTCATTAACCCACCTTGCTACGCTCTCATCCAGTTCCTTCAAAACAATTGAAAAACAGCACTGGTCCCAAAACAGATCCTTGCGGTAAACCGCTAGGAAATTAACATTTCCCATTAATGACAAACCCTTTGTCTTCTTTCAGCGAGCCAATCTCTGCTCCAAACCGGTAACCAACCTCAATCCCATGCCTCCATATTTTGTGCAACAGTGTACAGCGGACAACCTTATCAAACACGTTATTGAAATTATAGACACTGCTTTAAAAACGTAACATGTAACCCCCTATTTGTTCACCTTCTGAAACAACTCAATAAGGTTTGTGAGGCACGACGTACCCTTTACAAAATTGTGCTGACAAGCAAGCCCGAATCAAATTGTTCCTTGCCAGATGTTTAGAAATCCTATCTCTCGTAATCCTTTCCAATTTTTCCTCACAATTGAATTAAGGTAAGTTCTAGGGTTATCTCTACTTCCCTTCTTGAACAAAGGGCCAACTATTGCTCTCCTCCTGTCTTCTTGCACTATTCCTGTAGACGATGACGACAGAAAGGTCAAAGCCAAATGTCCTGCAATGTCCTCCCTGAACTTCCAGAGAATACTTGAACGAATCCCATCCGGTCCAAGTGTCTCACTTATTTTCACATCTTACAGAATTGCTATCATCTCTTCCTTATTAACTTCAATCCCGCCTTGTCTAATATCATGTATGTCAGTATTCTCTTCGGCAATATTGTCACTTTACAGTTTGAGTAAGGACGAGAAATATTAATTTAGTGCTTCTCATATTTCCTCGAACTCCACACACAACTTCCCATGACTATCCTTGACTGCTCCTCATCTAAACCTTGTTATTCGTTTATCCCTGACGAAGGGATACAAAGCATTACGAGTTTTCTTGAACTGACCTGACAAAGATGTTCATGTCCCCTCATGACTCTGCTAGCTCTCTCTTTAAGTCTTTCTGACTAACTTGTAATTTTCAAGCGCCCTAACTGAGCCTTCACGTGTCATGTATACTTGAGCCTCCTCTTCCTCTTGACAACGTATTCAATTTCTTTGGTAAACTACGCCTCCCTCACTCGACCCCTTCCTTCTTGTCTGACAGGCACTTACTTATCAACAACACTCCGTACCTATTCCTTAATCAAGCTCCACTTTTCAATGATGTCCATACGGTTCACTTTATTTCACTAATTCTTGCCTAATTGCATCATAATTGCCTTATTCCCAGCTATGTATGAACCGCTTCCTTTCCATCGCTCAAGGAAAAAACAACCCAATTGTGGTCACTATCACCGATCTGCTTCCCTAAATTCAAATATCACACCTGGTTTGTTCCATTGTCCGATGATAAATCCAATGTGGCCTTGCCTGGTTCTTTGCTATCTAAATTGGAATCCTGCAAAATGCTAGAGAAGACGTTGCGGGGGGACAGTCTGATACTTTAGTGTTGTCATTTGCCACGGGTGATATCCTGGAAGTTTGCAGGATAGCGAATTGTGCGTCGTTATTCAAGAAGGGCTGTAAATAAAAACCTGGGAAACAAAGACCAGGAAGGCGAATATCTGTGGTAGGTATGTTACGTGAGAAGATTCTGAAATAAGGTAAACACACATTTGGAGATTTAGATTGAATTAGGAACAGTCAGCATGCCTTTTTTTTTGTTTGGGATATCATGCCTCGCAAATTTGTTAGAGTTCATTGATGAAGCGACCAGGATGTTATCGAGAGCGGGGCGGTAGACTTGGCCGATATGGTTTTCAGGAAGGTCTTTGATTAGGGTTCATTAGGCTGCTCTGGAAGGTCAGTTCGTACAGAAGCCAGAGGCGCTCGCAAATTGGGTATACAACTGGCTTGATGGTAGAAAACAGAGTGTAATAGTGGACGGCTGTTTGTCTGACTGGAGGCCTGTGATTCGTGGAGTGCCTCATGGATAGGTACAGGCCACACTGTTTTTTGTGATATGTATCACTGATTTGGATGAGACTGGATATGGTGGGAGGAGTAAATTTGCAGTTGACACTAAAAGAGGCGGAACCATGGAGAGTGAAGAAAGTGACCGAAATTGCAACATCCCTTGAAATGCTGGGGAAGTGGATTGACAATTGGAAAATGGAGTTTGCTCCAGATACACATGAGATCTTGCATTTCTTGGAAAGTCACATCAAGATAGGATTTCATTGTAAAGTTTAGGACCTTCAGGGGTGTCTGAAACAGATGGACTTTGGAATTCAGGTCCATGATTCTCTGAAAATGAAGTCACAGATGGACATGGCAGTGAAGAAGGCTGACAGCACACTGACCTTCATTGGCCAGGACATTGAGTTAATAGGGATTGTGAGAGAGAGAGTGTGCATGTGCATGCATAATGAGTGTGTGGACGGGGAATTTTTTTGTTGATGGAGTGTCTGTGTGTGTAAGTGGTTGCATGTGCGTGTGTGCGTGGGTGAGGGGATTTTTGCCTTTGAAAGGGTGTGTGAATATGTATGTAAGTGTGTGGGTTTGGATGGGTATGTGTGTAGTTGTGAGTGGCTATCAATATGCATAGGTCTGCATGTCTGTGTAACTGTGTGTTTTGGGGTATGCGTGTATGTTTATACGTGGATCAGAGGATGTGGGTGCGAGTGTGTGGCGGTGTGTGTGTTTGTGTGTGCGTGCATGTGTGGGTGTGGTTGGCTGTGTGCGTGTGTGTATGTGGCTTTGTATCTTATTGTGGGTGTGAGTGCGTGGTTGTGTGTGGGTACATGTGAATGGATGTGTTTGTATGTATGTGTTTGTGCATGTGTGTGTGGATGCATATGTGTGCATGTGAGATTGATTCTCTGTGTTGGTGCATGTGATTGCCTGTAAATGTGTGTGCGTGTATGGATGTGTGTGTGAACTTGTGTGTGGGTGTGAGCATGGAGGTGCTTGTGTGTGTATTTGTGTGTGTATCCTTCGTGTGTATGTGTGCATGTGTTCCAGTGTGCACGCTTGAATTGATGTATATGCACGTGTGTGTGTTCCTGTCAGTATTTGTGTGTGTGTGTTTGTTTGTGTCTGTGCCTCTGTGTGCGTGCGTGTGTGTGTGTGTGTGTGTGTATGAATGCACGTGTGTGTTTGTTTGTGTGTATGTGTGTGTGTGCGCGCGCATGCGTGTCGTGGTGTGTTTGAGTTGTTTTATGTGTATCCAAATATACATGTGTGATGATTTATCCAAGCAGACTCCCTTGAGTCCATATAAACATCAGCAGTGTGCCATCCTGCTCATTGTAGCTTGGTGTAGCATGTCTGATGATGTGGACATCTCTGATATTAATTCTTGTTGCCTTCGCACTGGCACAGCCCAACACTGCTGACAGTGAATTGCAAAGAAGGCATTTTTTGGCAGGTCAGGTCAAATTGCCGAATCCACTCTGGTTGTATGGACAGGGGCAATGCAGAGGTGACCATTCTGCCAGTTCAGCCTGTTCTGCCAGTTATTTGGATCAGGACTGCTTTGGGTTTTTTTTAATGCAGGGTCTTATATCAGTACTGTAACGGTCTAAAAACCCATCACTGTCAAACCCTTCTGAGGTCACCTTTTGTGGATCACTGTAAGCTCAGTATTTTGAATCGGGATTTAAAGAGACGGAGTCCTGGATGTCCATGATCCACTGTCAGAGGTTACTGCAGAGTTCCCTTCTCTACATCCTTCCATTGGTGAACACGTGGAGCACGCCAGATAATTCCGCTTTCAATATTCCTCTATTTGACTACACTGCACTTCGATGTATCATTGCTTCGGCCTATTTTGAGCACTGACTGTTTATAATAATGGATCATAATAATAATGTTTTCTATGTTCCATTTTTCTATAAATGATGAAAACGTTCAGGGGCTACGTGAGTAGAGAAGGTTTTCAAGCAGGAGAGAAAAACTATTGGATAAACTACCGTCGATGGAGAATCTACAATCAAAGATTAAAATCAGTGTGACTAGAGTTTGCAATGAAATCAGATGGGTGGTGATTCAAGACAGACAGAAACGGGGTTAGGGAAACCGAGTAGAAGATCGAGTGAGAAGATATAGCGGCATAATGAGTGAGAGATACAGGGTTTCAGAAGGAGACAGGGAGACAAAGGTTGAGCTCAAAAGAGACTTTGTGAGAAGCAGAGAAAGAGAGATGGTAAGAGAATGTGGGAGATACAAAGAGATACAGGGCATGAAACAAAAAGATTGCGAACTTCCCACACACGTAAATGACATAACACACGCCCTCCATCTTCTCCAAGACATCCTTTTCCCCGGCCCCAAACGCCTCATCTTTACCATCGACATCAGTGCCTCGACACGTCCACCACCATGACCAGCGCCAACAAGCCCTCCGTTTCTTCCTCTCTGGGACGTACGTTCCCTTTCACTGATGCACGTATTTGTTTTGCTGAACTGGTCCTCACAATCAACAATTTCTCATTCTAATCCTACCACTTCCTCCAGGCGAAAGGGGTAGCCCTGTGCACCCACATGAACACTGGTTATGCCTATCTCTTCGTTGGTGACGTGGAACAGTCCATCTTCTGGAGTTACAGTGGCACCACTCCCCACCTCTTCCTATGCTACATTGATGACTGCGTTGGCGCCATCTCGTGCTTCCACGAGGAGGTCGAACAGTTCATCACCTTCACCAATACATTCTACCCCGACCTCAACTTCACCTCGATAATCTATGAATCTCCCTCTCCTTCCTTGTCTTCTCTGTCTCTATCCGCGTGGACCTGGACTACACCTCCTCCCACTCTATCTCCTGCGAAAATGCTATCCAGTATACCCAATTCCACCGCCTCTACCGCATCTGCTCCCAGCAGTACTAGTTCCACCACAAAACACAACAGATGGCTTCCTTCCTTAAAGACTGAAATTTCCCATCGAAAGTGTTTGAAGTTGCCCTCCACAGCATCTCATCCACGTCCCGCACCTCCGCCCTCGACGCCCACTCCTCTAACCACAACAAGAACAGAACTTCCCCATCCTCACCTTCCACCCCACCAACATTCGCATAAATTGCATCATCTGCCTACATTTCCGCCACATTCAACTGGACCCTACCACCAAGGATATATTTCCCTCCCCACCCTATCTGCTTTCCACAAGGTTTGTTCCCTCCGTGAATTTCTTTTCTAGCCCCTCAACAAGCCATCGACCACTCCTGGCACATTCCCCTGCCACCACATGAATTGCAAACCCTCCGCCCACACCTACACCCTTACCTCTATCAAGGCCCCAGAGGAGACTTCCATATTCATCAACATTTCAGCTGCAATTCCACATGTCATTTATTTTCTCCATTGCTCCCGATGCAGTCTGCCCTCCATTGAGAAGACTGGACGCCTTCTTTGGGAAACACGCACCAATCAACCCCACCACCCTGTGGCCGAATATTTCAACTATCCCTCCCACTCTGCTGAGGACATGAAGATCCTGTGTCTCCTCAATCTCCACTCCCTCACCACCCGATGCATGGACCAAGAAAGCCTTATCTTCTGCCTCGGGTTCTTTCAACACCAGGATATCAATGTGGACTTCACCAGTTTCCTCTTTTTCCCTCTCTCCACTTTACCCCAGTTCTAAACATGCAACTCAGCACAGCCCTCGTCATCTGTCCCACGTGTCAATCTTCCATTCCATCTATCCCCTCCACCCTCGTCTCCACCTATCAACTTCACGCGCACGTCCATTCAATGATTGCACTTTCGGCTACTTTCTCCCTAGCCCACCCTCTTTCTATTTATGTCTCCACCACCGAGGCTCCAAACCTCAATCCTGAGGGCTCCGAGCAGAAACGTCGATTTCCCTGTTCATCGGATGCTGCTTGAGCTGCTGTGCTTTTCCAGAAATGCACGCTGAACTCTGGTGTCCAGCATCTGCAGACTTTACTGTCTCCTACAGACAAGTACTAACAAAGAGAGAGACAGTCAGAATGTATGACCAGTAAAAGAGGGAGGCAGAATGAGAGAGGCAGATAGAAAATGGGAGAAAGATCGATGAGCGACGAGAGAGTAGGAGCCACATAAATTGATAGAGTGAACAAATGGAACAAAACATACAATGAGAGAGACTGGGTGAGAGACGTTGGATTCTTTGCTTATATTAACAGCCGTTTTATCACTGTTGTCTTCCTGGTACCAGGATGTGGGGCTTCAATTCTCACTTGACCCTTGCTGTGGGTCTTCTGGAGATCATACCCGTAGACTTAGGCTTGTAACTTTTCTCTGATTCATTTTGCCCATTGACATTTCCAGGCTCGGAGGACCTGACCAGAACAAGAAGCAAATAATCTTCTTCATCCTTGGACTCCTGGCCCTGTTTTATTCCATTGCTGCTTCTTTGATATGGAGATTCTCATGAAACCATCGGAACTGGCAGTCGAATTTGGCCAATTGACTCATCGAACCTGAAGTATCGCTCAGCCTGATCATGGCTAGAGAATGAAAGGGACAGAGAGAGGGGGAAACAAACACACGCACACGCGTGCGCGCACACACACATACATACACGCAACCTCTCACACATCGACACAGACAAACATATGCCCGGGACGTATGAACACATACCATGCACACGCGTGCCTCCACACACAGAAAACATACACACTCACAAATAGACCGATATACACAGAGAAACACCCCACATACACACATGCACACACAACGACGCACGCCCGCACTTATGAACAGAAACACCCACACCCTCACTCACTCACACACCCACACACAAACATACACGCATATACACCTATCCACACATCCAGACACATGCGGACACAAACACATGCACCCACAGACACCAACACACAAACGCATGCACACACAAAACCCCAACAGCAGAAATATGTCACGTGTTCCAATGCACGTTCTTCAAACTTCGACATGATCAGGGCTGATCATTTCATTTATGGAAAGATCAACAGAGACACACAGAAGACAAATGAGAATCATTGAATTTGATATCTGGATGGAGGCTGCAGAACAGAATTGGGGACAAACAGAAATTTGTTGGAAGAAATCTGGAGCAGTTTCGCGGTGGTTTTTCTTTCTTACATGGACCGACCAGTCATTTAACTCCTATCATTCTCACTCCGTCCTCTTCAAGAAATCAGATTCAGAACAAAATCCTTTCCACACTTGAATGGTTGTTTGATGCAGAGTTGATTTTCCGAATCGTGAACGGTCCGAACCCAGTTCTCCCAGGCTGAAATGAGCTCAACTCGTTTTCCCTGCGCAATGGCTGCCTTTCGTCAGTAATTTGCTTTCCATATAGTATTCCAGGATGTCCTGGGAATGTGTAGGATAGCAGATCAAAGTCTACCTTCCATTCTCCATCTTTCTGACAGTTTTCACATTTGCTCCCTCTTTCCTTCTTTCCTAATCTTCTTCACTCTCTGCACACTCTCATTTTCAATACTGATCTTGTGTTATGATTTCGAGATGCTGGTGTTGGACCGGGCGTTACAAAGTAAAAAGTCAAATCACACCAGGATATAGTCTAACAGCTCTTTCTTGGAAGCGCTAGCATTTGGACTGCTGTTCCTTTATCAGTTGGTTCCGGAGTATAAAAGCAAAACGCAGGAACTTACAGCAAACGTTTACAGTGTGATGCAATTGAAATTATACGTTGAAAAAGACCTGGTTGTTTGTTATGTCCCCATCCTTAAGAATGAACAAGCTGGTTTCAGTTCTTTCATATGTAAATGGCAAAACTGCTTTAAAGTTACATTCTCAAATGAATTTTGATAATTGGTATCATATCGACCTTAATAATGCATTTAAGGCCTCAGGAGCCCTGTGTGAGATTGACTGTGCTACAATGTTAAGACAGATTCTAATCTGAAAAGCTGACGTACAGAATCTTGCATGGATTCATACAGTTTTTGAGCAAAATAGAATGTAATTCGTCAAATGCAATTCACCCCACAAAATTTATAATGGCGAGTGAGTGTATTTGTGCGTGTCGTGCGGTGTGGAGGGGAGAGTTTATGTGTGTCTGTGGAAGAGTGTGCATATGTGTGTGAATGTTAGTGCATAAGTCTCTGAGAGGGAGCGTGTTTTGGTGTGAGTGTGGGAGTGCATGTGTGAGCGTTTGAAAGAGAGCTTGTCTATGAGAGAGTGTCTGCAATAGTGTATGGGATTGCAAGCGTGTGGGTGTGTCTGAAGGAATGTGTGTGTGTGCAGGAGCATCCGTGTCCTCGTGTGTTCGTCTCTCTGTGAGCAATATCTCTCTTTCTATGCTCGTCTGTGTGTGTCTGTTTGTGTGTGTTTATGTCTCTGTGTGTGTCTTTGAGTATGTGCGTATGTAGTGCAGTGGGTCACCTGTCGTGTGACATGAAACCAGAATCCCAATTGAAGCCTACTGCATGGGGAGCGAACTTGGCAATCAGCCTCTGCTCAGCCCCTTTGCGTTGTTACCTGCCCCAAAGTCTGCCTTGGCGGTCGGTCACCCGAAGATTTTAGGTCTAATGTCCCAGTCCGCTGAAATATTCTCCGATTGGGAGGGAACACTCCTGTCTGTTGATAGTTTTGCAGTGTCCCTTTATCCATTGCTATAATCTCTGCTCCGTCTCACGAATGTGCCATGCCTCACAGGATCCTACCTGCAGTGTATGCGATAGACAACATAGGCTGAGTCGCCTGAGTTATTGTTAAATGTATATTTCCAGTAACATCACATTGTACAAGTTTACTGTAACTTCTGTATCTTACGATCTTTTATGCCACAATCAGCTGAAGAAGGAGCGGCGCTCCATAAAATAGTGTTTCCGAATATACCTGTTAGACTAAAACATGAAGGCATGTGATTATTACAATTTATTTCGTTTTCTCTGCATATTCCTATTCTCCCCCTGTTTCGCAATACCCTCACTATCTTTCGTCTAATCCTCAATATCTCTGTTTCTCTTTCCACTGAGAAAGTTCGCTAAATCAATTGCATCTCCTCTATCCTCCCTCTGCTTCTCCATTTTCCTCTCATGTTTTTGCTGTGTGAATACCTGCGTGTCTGAGTATACATGCGTCTATGAAAGAGTGCGTGCGTGATTGTGTGCTTTCTTTCCACAGAAGGACTCATAATGTTTCACAATCTGTGATTGATTAGACACATGACATTAGACACTTAGTACTCGAGAACCTTTGCAGTGGTTCCGTAAACAGAGAGTGAGCTCTTGGCTCATATTCAACATCAGCTCATCCTTTGCAAATTCACTGAAGGGTGGCAGACAGGTTGCTGACTGGCAACAGGACAGTTTCACTTCAGAGGCGATATTGAACAAACTAACAATGATTTTACATGTGAAAATTAAGTTGCAAACTGGCAAGTAACATCTGTGCCACAGAAAGGCCAAGAAATGACCATTTCCAATTAGAGACACTCCCACCACCGGCCATTGAAGTAATATGGCGTTGCCGTTACTAAATGTCCCCCGCAATGAATATGCTGGAAAATACCATGAAGACGAAATCTAATTCTTGCTCCTTGGCGTTCAATGGAATCCTCACCAGTGAACCAACGCCCTCGGGGTTACCTTTGGGAACGAATTTAACCATCGGTCCTTGGTGTTACCGCCATCGAATTTCCTCACCATTAATATTCTGAAAATTGCTATTGTGAGGAATCAAACCATACCAATCTTGATGGTCAATCGCATTGATATCATTGAGTGCCCTGGATACTAACTTCGATGGAGTTACCAATGACCAGAAACTGAACAAGTTTCACCACATTCATTCATTTCTAACAAGGGCACGTCAGAGACTAGGAATCCTGCATTGTTGAATTTACCTGACATCCTCCAAATCCTGGGAGTAAGTCAGGACTGCAGATATTGCAAATCAAAGTCAAGACTGTGGTATTGGAAAAACACAGCGGGTCACAAAGCATCCAAGGAGCCGGATAATTGACGTTTCGAGCGTCAGCTCTTCGTGAGCCATCATCGAATTTGCACAAATCAGAGGTGCGACAGAATGCTCTTTACTGGATTGGATAGGTGCAGCTCCAATAGAACCCGAGATCCTCCACACCATTCAGGATGAAGAAACCCGCCTGATGGACATGACAACTATGCATCTCATTGAAACCGGTCCTCTTTGTCAAAGATAAACTAAATGAGAACTTGATACTGAAAAACAATCTATTCAGATTTGGAACCAGCTATGTAGACAAAATAGACTGAATGCTTCGGTCAGCATCCACAAATATCCACCGCTTTCTGTGTGCTATCATGAAATGTGCCGTGCAGAAATTCTATGAAGATTGTACGAAAGCATCTCCCCACGACTATCTGCAAGGGCACCGACAGCAGCTACATGGGAACACTACCTCTGCATGTTCCTTTCCAAGCTTACTTACCGCCCTTATTGGAAATATTTTACCATCCCCTCAGTGTCATTTGGTCCAAATCCCGGCACTATAGAACGACCGACTGCACATTGATTCAGCGATTCAACAAGACAGCTCACAGCCACCCTCTCAAGTATCAATTATAAATCGACCATAAGTGCTGGACCAACGAGTAAATAAAATTAAAGAAACATTTGAGGCAGCTGGACACATCAGACAGACAACGAAGAATTGAGGGACACTGTGAGCGGGAGGGGGGAATGAACTGATGATTCAACTCTTGAAACTGCGGAAGGCAGCAGAATACAGAATGTAAGATATAATGAAAATTAAGAGAGGAAAAGGGGGGAAGGTGGGAGAAGAACACAGGAAGAGAGATATAGAGAAAGTGATGTGATCATAGATCGAGATAGAGATGCAGTTAGGCAGGAAGAGAAAGAGAGAGAGAAAAACAAATGATGAAGGTACGAATGGAGTCGATAAGGAGAAAGGAGAAAACTGCGACCAAGGGAACGAAGATTGAAAGGGAAACTTTCCTCCTGCGTCTTGGGAAAAGCAACGAATTACTGGTGAGCTGTGATACTGTAGGAACGGGAGAAAATTCAATGCAAAATACAACAATTATTAATATGGTCTTGGTGGAGAAATTTGATCCACTGATGACGTGCGGTGTGTTAATGTTATCTGCGTCTAAACAAAACACAAAAAATTGTCAAAAACACTGGATGTACTCCGCTTGAAGCAATTAGAGTTGCATCGTGAAGACTCCCTCTTTTGGTCTGATCTGAAAATCTACAGCAACCTCTGGTAGCCAGACTCAGCGAGCGGCATTATTTGGCGCATTCGTTTTGTACATCCTTCCTCCATAAACAGCACAAACCACAGTAAGACTTTGTATTCGTTTTTAAAGGCATAAATTCAGGGACATTCACCAGAATGCGCAAAAGATGGGCGCAGTCATACTGAACGCATGGATGTGAATGGATCCGAATTTGCTAATCCGGATGGACAGCACATGCTGGAGTCCCTGCTCCCAGTCTCGGTGCTGCTGAATAAGTGAGTGACGGCTGTAGTTGGGTGCCCACATCTTTGACTCGTCAAGATTACGCGGAACGAAAAACATAAAGGGAAATATTTGGAGCTGTGTGTGCCATTGGGCCCCAGCTGCATGTATAAGGATCAGCAGCAATTGCCTTTCTCTCACGCGGCCTCTTTATACTCTCTCCCCTCTCGCTGGAGGGAGGATCGGAGCGCAATCCACCGAGTCCTGTGTCATATCAGCTCAGCGTTTGCAATAAAGAGTGGTTCCCCTCCTGACCACACTTTTAAAACAGGGTTGGATCTACGCTTTGTTAGCAACAATAAGTTGTGAACATCACATTGACCCAAATGAAATCAGCTTTTGAACGTCTATATTCTATCAATCAACACAGGAAACCCAGGGGCAACTTAATGTGGAGAAACAGAAGAAGCTCGAAGAGTGGTTAAAAGACAATTCCACAAGGTTTTAGTTTAAGGTTTGTCGAAAGGAACGAGAGAGTTGATCATTTTCACAGTTGGTCATCCCTATCTTTTAACCCAGGCAACAGAAGAAACTCACAATAATGGGCACACTGTTAATCTCTTGTAATTCATCTAAAATACAGAGGGTTGGGTACCTTGAAGTGATTTTTTTGGGGACTGGAGGTGATTGCAGAGATCTGAAGAGGCGAGTCAACGTACAATTTGAAAACCTTTCCGTGTCCAACGTTTGAATGAGGGAGCTAAGGGCAGCTCCTTGGCGAATACTATTGAGCAATGGATACCTTAGAATATTATATTGAGCAGTTCTTTGATTAGCTAAAAAAAAGGGACAACTTTTAATTTCGAACGGAATTGACTGCATTCAGCACAAATCTAATTGAATTAAGTTTAATAAAATCGATCAAAGTTCAATTTCAAAGCAGTATATCCTGCACTTGCAGTTAGTTTTCACGGAGATGACAAAACAGGAAATAAAAATCTTGGTCTCTATTCTCTATCGGTCTTGATGGACTCAATACGCACAAGATGGATCAGCAGCAAAAGCAATACTTTCATCTTCCTCTGTAGAGTCCCTTAGAGACACGGTGAGATAGGCAAACACTGATGGAACGGGAATGAGTGCAAGGTACTTTACTGGATGTGAGAGCATCCCTCTTTATCTGTAAGGACAACTGAAGGAACACCCCGACGTTCCCATTAATTATGGATAAGGACATGACTTAATGGCTAACGTAACGCCTGTTTATGAACCACTCAGTTCAGTTTTCGGAGGGTCATAGAATTTTTCATTTTGACTGTACTGTGAAAATGGGTATTGGTAGTCTAATTTAGTTCTACTGGCTATCTCCACGTCGTCATTTTATTAAGAATATCTTCAGGAGAATTCATTTGCCCCAAAGAACTGTTCGAGTTTGGGAATTGTTTTGCCAGTGGATGGTGGATTCTCCGAACCTTTCAGGATATTCAATGTTGAGCTGATCCGATTCTGTTCAGTAAAGGCCTCAATAATGATCAGCTGCAGACAGCATTGTGGAGCTGAGAGGTCAGTTCTGATATCGGTGAAGGACGAATGGGATGAGAAATATCAAGCAGTTTATTCCTGGTCCGCTGTTACGAATTTACCAGGACCGTAACGAATACTCTGAATGTAGCGTAAATACTATACTTACCTCTGAATAAATCATGTTTCAGATTTAGTATTAGTTCACGGTACTGCAATTCATCGAGTCATAGAGTCATAGAATCCTAAAACATGCAGATAGGCCCTTCAGCCCAAACTCGTCCATGCAGAACAAAACGTCCATCAACCTCAATCCCATTTCCCTGCACTTAACGCATATCTCTCTAAGTGTTTCCGATTCATATATTTGTCCAAATGCCTCTTAAACGTTGTCACTGTACCTGCCTCCACCACTTATGATGGCAGTTCATTCCATATGCGTATCTCCTTCTGTGCAAAAAGGTTGCATTTCAGTCTTCATGTATTGTTTCTCGTCTAACATGAACCTAACTGCTGGTCCTCGATTACACGACGCTGAGAAAGAGACCACTTCATGCCTCTTATGATCCTATATACTTCATAAGATCCCACCTCAATCTTATAAACTCTAAATCAAAATTTCTGAGGTTGTCCAAGCTCTCCCTCTTACTCAGATACTGACAACATTATTGTAAAGCAGGTCTAAACTCTTCCAATAACAGTAACATCTTCATATAGCAAGTTGTCCAAGATTGAATGCAGGACAAAGCAGGATAGTTTTGATAACAGTGTTGAGGGAGTGGAATCACTAACAGAGACAGAGCATATCAGTGCTGTTGGTTTGGAGTCATCTGTAGAGACAGCAAAGCAGTCGTCACACTGAACTGGTATGATGGGATTCCAAACAACATCCCCAATCAGGTTTGTGTATGGACCGGCCGGAGAACTGTCTGCGTAAATGTGAGTGAGTGTGTGTGTGTGTCTCTGTGTGTATATACGTGCATTTGGGGGCGGGAGTGGTTTCACGCAAGTATGATTGAACGTGTAATTGTGTGAGTCTGTGAATGTGGGAGCATAGTCTATGTATGTGTGCGAAAGAGTGTGTCAGAGTGTGTGACAGGTTATGTGCAAGAGTGTGTGAGAATACACGTGTGTGTATGAGGGAGGGATGTCTGTGTAAATGAGCATGTGTGTGAGAGGGTGGAGGATATGTGTAAGTAAGTATGCATGTGTGTATGCGAGTGCGTGTTGGAGAAGGTCTGTGTAAGTCTGTATAACTGTGTGGCAGTGTTGATAGTGACTTCGCGGGATTGGATGTGGGAGGAGTGGCTGTCTAAGTGTGAGTGATCGTGAGTGTTTGTGTGGGAGAGTGTCTATGCAAGTGTGTGAGTCTGGGATACAAGTCTGTGTATTTCTGAGCGTGCAAGTCTATGTGTGGGAAAGTGTCTGCAAAAGCGTACATTCGCAATGTGGGAGTGTGCAAGGACGGTCTGTGTAATATTGAGTGTGTGCGCATGTGCGAGGACAGTATGTTTAAGTTTGAGCGTTTGCATGTGTGAGACGGTCCGTGCAAGCGTTGGAGTGGAAGGGAAATATGTACAAGTGTGAGTCTGTGGGTCGGAGAGGGGCTATACAAGTTTGTGTGAGTTTGTGTGAGTGTGGGTATGTGCGAGGACGGTCTGAGTAGGTGTGAAGGCGCCTCAGTGTATGCGTGTGAAAGGTGGTCCATATAAGTATGTGTAAGTGTTTGTCTGCGTGAGGAGGAGCTGTGTAAGTATCTGCAATGGTATGAGTGCGGGAAAGGACCGGTCTAAGTGTCCCTGAGTGTGTGAGTGTGGGAGAACGTCTGCGTAAGTGCATGCATGTGAGAGTGCGGGAGAGGGTTTGTTTAAGAGTGGATGAGTGTGTGAGTGTGGGAGAATGTCAGTGTAAGCGTGAGTGTGTGAGTGGGGGACAGTTTCTGTCTTTAGTGTGTAATGTTGAAAGGGTGGGAAGGTTTCTGTAAGCGCCTGTGCGTGTGTGAGTTTTTCGGAGAGGATCTGTACTATTATGTGTGAGTGACACTGTGTGTGGGAGGAGTGTGTATGCATAGGTGCGTGTGTATATGTGAGTACCTGTGTGGGACAGAGTCTGTGTAAGTGTCTCTGCGTGAGTGAGTGTGTGAATGAGGGTCTGCGTAAGTGTGTGCGAGTGTGTGTGCATGTGTGTTGAAGTACAGTTTGTGTAAGTATGCATGAGTGTGAGAGTGTTGGAGAGTGCCTGTCATTTTGTGTTATTGTATGCGAGAGTGCGTTATTGTGTTTGAGTTTATGCATGTGTAGAAGGAGGGGTTGTATAAGTGTGCATGTGTATATGTGAGTGCGTGTGGGAGAGTGTATTATTGTATGCAAGCGTGTGCGTGTATGTGGGGGAGAGCGTCTGTGCAAGTGTGTATGTGAGTGTCTGCGCACGTGTGGGAATAGGGTTTGTACCAGTGTGTGTGTGTGAGTGGATGGAAGGGCTTTTCATGTGACTTGGGTGTTTGAAATGGAGGGGAACTTGCCGAGGTTGGTGTTCCTTAATACCGGCAACCCTTGTACTTCTAGTTGAAGATGGGGTAGTGCGTTTGGAATGCGTTGTTTAAGGGATAATAGTGAATTTGTTGTGTAAGTGCGAGTGTTTGTGTGTTTTTGAGTTTGTGGGTGGAGCTCCTATGTGAGTGCGTGTGTGATTGGGTGTTTTACTGTGTGAGTATCTGTGTGTGCGTGTCCATGCGTGAGGATGGGCTTGCGTGTGTGAGCGGAACTGTGAATGTGTGGGTGCCTTTGATACTGTAAGTGTAAGTTTGTGAGTGTGTGTGAGAGGACGTCTGTTTTTGTGTGAGGAGAGGAGTTAGTATGTCGAAGAAGGGTCTGTGTAAATGGCTGTCAGGGTTTGGGAGGAAGGTCTGTCTTAATGTGTGCTGGTGAGAGTATGGAAAGTGTTCTGAAAGCGCCTGTGCGTGTGTGATTTTGTCAGAGAGGATCTGGGTTATTGTGTGTGAGTGACACTGTGTGTGGGAGGAGTGTGCATGCACACGTGCGCTTGTATATGTGAGTGTCTGTGTGGGAGAGAGTCTGTGTAAGTGCGTGATTGGGTGAGTTTGTGTGATTGGCTGAGTGTGTGTATTTAGGTGTGAGTGTAACAGTGTAAGTGTGTGAGAGGGCGTCTGTGTGAGTGTGTGCGCGATTGTGTGAGGGTGAGTGTATGTGTGGGTGTTTGATTGTTGTAAGAGCGTGTGTGGGGGGGCGTTGTGTCGAGCTTGTCTGGTTACCTGCCGTGTGACAAGCAACAGATATCATGGTTGAGGCCATCCTGGCGGTAGGGGAACTGAGTTACAGCGTCTGCTGAGACACATGCATGATTATTACCCACGGGTGACTGTTTCTATCTAAACAAAAGCGGGGTGTTGTGTGTGGGAGGTGTGGGTGTGTGTGTCTGTGCGTGCTTGTCTGTGCGAGAGTGTGGGAGTGAGGGGTAGCATGTGTGTGAGTGTGTGTCTGGGCGTGTGTCTTTGTGTGACGGTGTATGTGTGAGGGGGTGCGTGTGTCAGGGTGTAAGTATGTGTGTGTGAGGGTGTGTCTCTGTGTTGGGTGGGGTTTATGTGTCCGTGTATGGGTGTTTGTGGGTGTGAATGTGTGAGGTTGTGTGGGGAAGGTGTAGGTGTTTGTGTATCTGGGTGAGTGGGTGCTTGTGTGTGTCGGTGGTGTGTGTTTGGGTGTGTAGGAGTGTGGGCATGTGGGTTTTGTGTGTGTCTCTCGGTGTGTGTCTGTGTGTATGTGGTTGCAGGGAGTGTGTGTCTGTGTATATGTGCGTCTGTGTGTCTGCGTGTGTGTGTATCCGTGTGTGTTCGTGTGTGTGTGGTTGTAGGGTGTGTGTGTCTTGGTGTTTGTCTGTCGGTGTGTGTTTCTATCTGTGTGTGTGCGTGTGCCTGTGCGTGTGTGTGTGTGTGTGTGTGTGTTAATATATATTAGTTTATACATGTGTGATGATTAACCATAGCAGACACTTTGAGATCGTATAAACAACAACAGTGTTCCAGCCTGATCATTATAACGGGGAGTAGCAAGCCTGATGATGTGGACACCTCTAATCTTGCTTGTTTGTGTCTTGTTGCTGGCACAGCCCAACATTGCTGACAGGGTACTGCGAAGCGGCATTTATTTGGGAGGTCAGTGCAAATCGCAAGGCAACATTCTGGGTGAGGGTGTCGGGGAGAAAACGAGGAGGTCACTCCGCCCATTCAGCCTGTGCTGCGTTTTATTTGCATCAGGGCTGCTTTGTCTTGTTTTTGCGGCATCTCAGGTCGGTTCTGTTAATGTGAAAAAGTGCAACGCAATCAAAACCTTCCTTACTAATCTTTCCTGAGTCACCGCGTGTTCGGTTTATGAACGAGGATTATAAACTATTGGGCTCAGGGAAGTGGCAAAGGAGGCAGAAATACTCAGTGAGGGAGGAAAACCTCCCTCACTGAGGGTTTTGGGAAGCGAGCGTCCTGCCAGTGGGAGTTGGGTTGTGCGAACAGAAGCCTCCGGGATGTGGTTATGTGGAAAAGAATGACAAAGAAGCTACGGAATGGCGCTGGGTGAACTGCCCAATTGCAGAGCTGGCATGGACAAGCCGGCCGAACGGCCTCCTTCTGGTTGCGGGAGATTCCGTGTCTTTGTAATTAAAAATCCGTTCAGACTTCCTTCACTCCTTCCTCTCTCTCCTCCCCCCACCCACAGAGAGGCTGCGGTGAACATTACCTTTCTAAGATCATTAGGTGTAGGGAGTACAAATAGGTTGTGTGGCCCATCTACTCTGTTCCGCTGTTGAAGAAGATCCTGGCTCTACTGATCATCTTCAATTCCACTCTAAGGACTCTCCGTAACAGCTCTGATTTCTTTCCTGATTACAGATCTCCCTATCTCAGACCCTTCAACATATTGAATGACGGTAAGCGTGAGGCGCTTCACTTGTGGGGAGATCAAGAGTTAAGTAGACGTGTACAGGGACCTGAACAGCATTGATGTACGGAGGGATCTTGGGATTCAAGTCAATGGCTCCCTGAAAGTAGATGTGCCAGTAGATAAGATCACAAAGAAGGAATATGGCAGGATCGCCTTTATTGGTCTGGTAATTGAGTACAAGAGGCAGGATATCATGCTGTAGCTTTATAAGAATTTGTTTGAGCAACACCTACAATGTTGCATTCAATGCGGATCACCACAATTATTTGAAAGATGTGAAAGCAATGGACAGGATGCAAAAGTGGATTGCCTGGATGTTGCTTGGATTAGAGGTTATGAACTATAAAGGTTAGGCCAGAAAACTCAGTTAAACATCACACACAAACAGGTTAATATCTAACAGTTTTATTTGAAGTACTTAGATCAAATAGAATTCATTCTCTATCCTATGATCCTGCCCGACCAGCGAACTGTCGAAGGAGTAACGCTTCGAAAAACAAGGCTTTCAAGTAAACGTTTTGGACTATAACATTGTGTTGTCCAATTTTTAACTTTGCCCACCTCAGTCCAACATTGACACCTGTACATCATTGATGAATGTTTTCCATGGAGCGGCGGAGGCTGAGGGCAGACGTGGTCGAAGTCCATAAAATCATGAGATGCATAGATAGAATTAATGGTCAGAGTCTTTTTTTCCTGGAGTTGAAATGTCTGATATCAGAGGCTATGCATTTAAGTTGAGAGGGGACTACTACAATGAAACTTTATCCTCAAATCTCCTTTGAACTGACCCCCACACCTCTGTCTCTCTCATACACAATTTTCTTCTCTCTCTGTCGCCGTCTTTCTCTGTCTTTTTTATCTCCGTTGCTCTCAGTCTCTCCATTTGTCTCTCCATTTCTATCTCTATCCCAGTCTCTGTCTCTGCTAAACTTCATGATCTTTCTTTCCGTCCATCACTGTGCTTAGCGCTGTTTCTGCATATCTGCAATTTCTCACTCTCTTTCTATCTGTCTCTATCACTATCTCTCTCTGTTTCTCTTTAAAATCTGTCACCATCTCAGTCTCTGCTTCTCTATCTGCCTGCCTTTCTCTGTCTATCTCTCCCTCTCTCTCTGTATCTCGCTCTCTATTTCTCGCTCTCTATCTCTCTACCTTTAAGCCATTTCTTGAAACAAAATAATGTTTATGCAATGCCTGATGCCCTGTCCCAGAGTTTGTTACACATGGTCTCGTTAGACACTATGGCAGATTTCTTGACATCCCTGATTTAAAATGAGCTGGTATGTCCTCTCAGAATTTTGCTTCCAATCGTTTGACCACGCGCGGAGAACTGTGCACTGCTCTGATCTACAAATTGAAATGATCCCAGCTGTGACCATACAGGAAATCTTAAGGTCCCAGACTGAAACCGAGCTTGTTAGGCCAGAAGTGCCAAATTGTTCTGTTTCTGTTGTCATTGAGGCTTATCCGTGGATGTATTCAGAAGATGTTCCAAGTATACAGTTAACACAAAGAACGTGGACATTTCCAAAAAACGTCAAGTAGCTTTCTTACAGCACAAGAATCGTTGGGAAGTTGGATAAAAAGTTTCATCCTTTTAGATGTCACAATAGCAGATGGATTATCATACCTCAGGTAACAGTCACCCCGTCTCCAAACTGAACCTTATTCAGCCGATTGAAAAGTTGTTTTCCATTTGGCATAAGGGTACATCTCCACTTTATGTATCAGTGCTGATATCCATAAACAAGCACCACATTTCTGCTCTCGGTATCCCTCACTTTTACAGTACCGAAAACACAGTGCACAATTCTGCTCGCAATATTTCTCCATTACACCACATATAAATAACCGTGCACAATTCTGCTCTCAATATCTCTCAGTTAAAACATACAGAAAAATAACTATGCAAAATTATGCTCTCAATGTCCCTCATTTACACCACATTTAATGTTCAATACACAAATCTTCTCTCAACATTTCTCAGTTGTACTACATAAAATGCGCAATGCAGAATTCTCCTCTCAATATCACTCAACTGCAGCAAATATAAGAAACAGTTCACAATTCTGCTAGCTGTATTTCTCGTTACTAAATCATTGTGCACAATTCTGCTCTCGACTTTACTTAATTACACCACACATTCGCACAGAACACAGTTGTGTTCTCTGTATCGGTTAGAACAGACTTCGAGCACTTTGGATAGCTCTTCTTTCCCTATCCCTCTGTGGAACTACACTGCACTGTTGGCTGCACCCTACTTATAGCACTGACAGTTGATAATAATGAAAGGCGTTTTCTTTTCCCAGGTTTCTTCAGCGATTGTAAGAGTTTGGGTGCAACTTGTAAACAAAGGCAGTGTGACAACAGTGAGACTACCCTCAATGGGATATGTGCCGGGAACAAGTACTGCTGCTGGAAAAGCTGAGGAAGGGAAAACCAAATGTGTCACAGGGTGAGGGATAACTGAGGTTCAACTAATGCTGTCTGCCCATTCTGAAATTCTGTTTTAGCTCAATCACGTAGACACGATGATATTCTGACACACTGTTTTTTAAAACAAGTAAATAAAACTCATTGCATTGATCTCTGGGTATTGTCTGTCTCTTATTACTCACCAGGATCAGGATGTGCTTAGTGACCAGATGATAGGGGGCGTGGGTGGAGAATGGTGGAAGCGGAATGCCAGAGAATGGGGATGTACACTGATTTTTTTTTTAGCTCCTACTTCGTCACAATCACAGTGCAATCGTTACATGGCAAAATGCCATGTTCACGCATTGCTTAGCATGCTCAGTTCCAACAGGAGGCACAGGCTGGAAAAAATCATCAAGATGTCTGGAGGTTCTAATCCTGTCAGAGGTCAGTGTTTAGGCATCTGTGCACTATTGGACAGTCAGTGCTTAGGCAGTCAGGACTGTCAGAGGGACAGTGCTGAGGAAGAGGGCTCTATGAGAGGGTCAGCACAGATGCAAACGGCTTCGTCAGACACTCAGTGTTAAGGAAATAATCTTCCTTCGGGGTTCAATGCTGGGAAAGGAGGCTCTGTCGGATGGTCAGTGCTGGGCATTACGGCACGGTCGGAGGGTCAGTGCTGTGGGCGTGGGCTCAGTCAGAGGTCAGTGGTGAGGCAGAGTGTGCTGTTGGAGGGTCAGTGCTTCGATAGAATGTTTTATTGTAAGGTTAGTGCTGCAGGAGCAGTGCACTTTCGAACTGTTAGTAGTGTGGGATCACAGTACTGTCAGAGGGTCAGTGCTGAGAAAGCGGGCATTGATGGAGGGACACTGGTGAGGGAGCGGCCAGTATTGGATGGACAGCACTGCGGGAGGCTTAGCGCTGAGGTGGTGTCACACTGTCGAGGGTCAACGCTGATACAGTGGGCACTGTTAGATGGTCAGTGCTTGTAGAGTGGGCACAGTTTGAGGGTCAGCACTGAGGGAGATCCGCACTGCCGAGTGTCAGTGCTGACTGGGTGCCGCTATGTCGGTGAGTCCGTGCCGAAGGAATGGGCACTGTCAGAACTTCAGTGCTGAGGGAATGCAGCACTGTTGGGGGGTCAGTGCTGGGGGAGTGCCACATGTTCAGAAAGTCAGTGTTAAGTGTGTGTCGCACTGACGGAGGGTCAGTGCTGAGGGAATGATTCAATGTTGGACACTCGCTGTTAAGGGAGTGCCACACTGTCAGGGGCACAGTGCTGCGCGATCTCCGCACTGTCGGAGGATTAGTGCAGACAGAATGCCACACTGTTGTAGGGTAAGTGCTTAAAGAGCAGGAACATTCCGAATGTCAGTTTGGAGTGAGTTCGCACCGTCAGAAGGTCAGTACGGAGGGAGTGTCATACTCTCAGAGGGTCAGTGCTGAGGGAACTGGTAATGGCGAAGTGTCACACTGACGGGGGTTCAGAGCAGAGGGAATACCACGCTGTCGAAAGGTCAGTGCTGCTGCACGTTCTGACGGTCAGTGCTGAATCAAATATCCCACAGTCTTATTTACAGTGCTGCAGTGGCGCCGCTCTGTCGGATGTTCAGTGCTGTGGCAGTGCCACATTGTCAGAGAGTCCATGCTGTGTGAGTGCCACACGGTCTGACAATCAGTGCTGACGGTTGTCTGCATCTTGGAAGTATCAGTGTTCAGGGTGTAGGCACTTTCAGATAATTCACACTGAGGGAGTGTGGTACTCTCAGAGGGACAGCCCGAAGGGTATGCCACCCTACTGGACCAGCTATGCTGAGGGAGCGCCGCAAGGTTAGAAGGAGAGTGCTGAGGGAGCGCCGTACTGTTGGATGGTCAGTGCTGAGTGGATGTGGCACTGTTAAATGGTCAGCCTGAGGGAATGCTTCTCTGATGGAGGGTAATTGTTGAGAGGGTGCCACATGTTGGAAAATCAGTGGTGAGGGAGTGCCGCACAGTCTGATGGTCAGTGCTGACAGAGGTGCACACTGTCAGAGGGTCAATGGTGACGGAACCAGCATTGTCGGAGGGTGAGCACTGAGGGAGTGTCCTACATTGGAGGGTCAGTGCTGTGGGACTGCGGTACTGTCGGAGGTTCAGTGTTGATGGAGCTTCAAGTAATTGGAGGGTCAGTGCTGCGGAACTGTTGCACTCACAGAGGGTCAGTGCTGATGGAGTGCCACACTGTCAGAAGGTCAGTGCTGAGGGAGAGCTGCACTGATAGTGGGTTAGTGCAGACAGAGTGTCGCACTGTCAGAGGCTAATTGCAGAGGAAGTGCAGCACTGTCATTGGATCAGTCCTGAATGATTGTCGCACTGTTCGAGGGTCAGTGCTGAGAGAGTGACACATTGTCGAAGATTCAGTGGTGAGTGAGCCCCACACTGTTAGACTTTCAGTTTTGAGGGATCTCCGCACAACTGGGGAGTACATCCTAACTGAGCTCCAAACTGTCGGGGTTTCAGGGCTGAGTGAATGTGGCACAGTCGGAATGTCAGTGCTGCATTGCTGGAGGCTTTGTGCTGTGGAAGTATCACACTGTCGAAATCGCAGTAGCGTGCAAGCTCTTCATTTTCTGACTGCCAGTGTTGAGGGACAGTGGCACTATCAAAGGGTCAGTGCTGAGGAAGCTACGAACTGCTGGTGGGTCAGTGTAATGCGAACTCCACACTGTCGGAGCGTCATTGCTGAGGAAGCACAGCACAGTTGTATGGTTATTGTTGTGTCAGTGGGCACTCTTTAGCAGTCAGAGGTATGGGTGAGGGCTCTTTCGGACGTTGAGCAGGCACGAAGTGGGCATGTTCAGAGGGTCAATTGTTAGGGAGTACCGCACTCTCGAAAGTCAGTGCTGAGAGGGTGTCCCACTGTTGGGATGGTCAGTGTTGAGGAAATGTCTCACTTTCAGAGTCGTCAGGGCTGAGGGAGTTCCACAATGCCGAAGAGACAGTGCTGAGGGAACTCTGCAGTATTGGAATGTTAGTGCTGAAGAATCTCCACATCGTCAGAGATTCAGTGCTGTGGGAGCACCGCACCATTGGAAGTTTAGTGCTGGGGAAGAACAGGTCAGTGCTGATAGAGTCCAGCACTGTCAGAGGAGCATTGCTGAAGGAGTGGGCAATGTTGGAGGATCAATGCTGAGGGAGTGAGCACTTTCAGAGCGTCATTGCTGATGGGGTCCCGCAGTGTGAGGAGAAGTGCTGATGGAGCTCTGCATTGCCAGACGGTCAGTGCTGAGGCAGACTCTCACTATCAGACGGTCAGTGCTAAGGGTCCACTGCTCGGTCGCTGGATCAATGTTGTCAGAGTGGCCACTGTGGGAAGCTCGGTGCTGAGGGAGCGCTGCATTGTTGGAGGGTCAGTGCTGAGGCAGCGCCGCGCTGTCAGAGTATTAGTGATGAGGAAGTGCAGCACCGTTGGTGCGTCAGTGGTGAGGGAGCTCGTAACTGATGGATGCCAGTGTTGATAAAATACTACACTATCGGAGGGTCAGCAATGATGGAGCTCCACATTGTCGGTGGGTCAGTGACCAGGAAATATGGCACCATTTAAAGTTCAGTGCTAAGGGAGCTCTGCGTTGTCAGAGTCAGTGTCCCACTGTCAGTCGGGCAGTCGTGATGTAGTGGGGCGCTGTTAGAGGGTCAGTGATGAGGTAGCGGCGAACTGATGGATGGAAAGTGCTGAGTGACGGTGCGCCATTGTCGGGCTCGTGTTATGGGAGCACCACACTGTTGGAGGGTCAGATCCAAGAGAATGCTGCACTATTGGAATGTCAGTGCTGTGGAAGCTCGCATTATCAGAGGGTCAGTGCTGATGGAGCTGCACATGGTCGGATGGTCAGTGCTGAGGGAGCACAACACTGCTGGAAGGTCAGTGCTGAGGGAGCGCTGCACTGTTGGAGGGTCATTGCTGAGGAAGCACACACTGTCGAGGATCAATGCTGTGGGACAACGCACTTGGGAGGATCAGTGCTGATGGAGTGCTGCACTTTTATTAGGTCAGTGCTGAGGAAACGTAACGCTTTCCATGGCTCAGACAAGAGGGTTTGCTGCACGGGCACAGGATCAGAGTGAGGGACATCAGCTGTATCAGTGGGTCAGCGCTGAGGGAGTGTCGCACTGTTGGATGATCAGTCCTGAGGATGTGTGCCACTGTCAGCAAATCAGTAAAGGGCTAGCACGTCTCTATCATTGATTTGTGTTGAGGCTGCTCTGCTCTGTTGGACGGAGTGTCCCACTGTTGTAGGATCAGTGCTGTGGGAGTGCCATACTGTCGAAGATGTCCGCACAGTTGGAACGTAAGTGCTGTGCTGTTCAAGTGCCAGCGCTGAGGAAGTGTCACACTGTTGGACTGTCTGACCTGTCTGACCTGAGATTTTTAGAGCGCTGAGAGGGTGGGCACTATCAGACCATATGTACTGAGGGTGTCCGCACTGTCAGTGACATCGTTGAGGGAAGGCCAAACCATCGCAGGGTCTGTAATGGGCAATTGTCACATGGTTTCTGGATCAGCGCTGTGTAAGTGGGCACTGTTGGAAGGTCACTGCTGAGAGAATTCTGAACTATCAGAAGATCAATGCTGAAGGAGTGCTGCACTGTTGGAATTTCAGCCTTGAGGTAGTGGGTACATTAGGACGTCAGTGTTGAGGGAGTGCCGCACTGGAGGAGGACCACGCTGAACTAGTTTGACACTGTCAGAGGGTCAGTGCTGAGAAAGTGTCCGATGTTTGGTGGAATTGTGCTGAAGGAACACCGCATTGCCCGAGGCCCAGTTCTCACAGGGCTCACAGTCGGACGGTAAGTACTGAGGGCGTGTCGCACTCTTGAAGTGTCAGTGCTGAGGCAGCTCTGCGCTGTCATAGGGTCACTCCTGAGCGAGTACCGCACTGTGGGAGGTTCAGCACTGAAGAAGTGCCGCACTGTTGGAGTGTCAGCCCTGAGGAAGTGTCACACTCTCAGAGGGTCAGAGCTGAGGGAGATTTGCACTGTCGGATAGAGTGCTGAGAAAGTGCCATACTGGTAGACGGTCAGTGCTAAGGGAGAAGACACTGTCGGAGGATCAGTGCTGAAGAATTGCTGCACTGTTGGAATGTCAGCGCTGAGGCTGTGGGTAATCTCGGACGGTCAGTGCTGAGGGAGCGCCGCACTGGAGGAGGACCACGCTGAACTAGTTTAACGCTGTCAGAGGGTCAGTGCTGAGAAAGTGTCCCACGGTTGGTGGGACTGTGCTGAAGGAAATCTGCATTGCTCGAGGCCCAGTGCTCACAGGGTTCATAGTCTGATGGTAAGTGCTGAGGGCGTGTCGCACTGTTGAAGGGTCAGTGCTGAGGCAACTCTGCACTTTCATATACTCAGTGCTGAGCGAGTGCCGCACTGTTGGAGGTGCAGCACTGACGAAGTGCTGCACTGTTATGTGTCAGAGCTGAGGGAGTGCTACACTGTTCGAGTGCCAGCGCTGAGGAAGTGTCACATTGTTGGACTGTCTGACCTGAGGGAGTGACACACTATTAGAGGGTCAGTGCTGTGGGAGATTTGCACTGTCGGATGGAGTGCTGAGGTGGTCCTGTACTGGTCGGTGGTCAGTGCTGAGGGAGCGCTGAACTGTGCGAGAGTGAGTGTGAAGGAGTGGGCAATGTCGGAACGTCAGTGGTGAGTGATTGGCCACAGTCAGAGGGTCACTGCTGAGGTCGTGGAAATATGGAAAGGTTAGCTCTGAGGGAACATTGCACTGTTGGAGGGCCAGCGCTGAAGGAGCATTGCACTGTCAGAGGATCAGTGCTGAGGGAGCGCTGCACTGTTAGAGAGCCAGTGCTGAGGGTACTCAGCACTATTGGACAGTGAGTTCGGAGGGAGCACCACAAATGTGAAGGGTCAATGCTGAGTGAACGCCGCATGTCGGTGGGTCAGTGCTGAGGGAATGCCGCGCTGTCAGAGGGTCAGTGCTCAGGGAGTGCTGCACTGTTGGAGGATCAAGACTGAGGGTGAGTCACACCGTGAGAGAGTTATTGCTAACTGAAATCCTCACTAGTGGAGTTTCAGTACTTAGGGTCGGAAGGTGAGTGCTGAGGGACTCGGCACTGTCAGAAGTTCAGTGTTGAGGCAGTGGGCACTGTTGTAGGGTCAGTGTTGAGGAAATAGGCATTGTCAGATGTCAGCACTGAGGGTGTAGGTAATATCCGAGGGTCAGTGCTGCGGGAGCTCCAAACCATTGGAGGGATTGTGCTCTAGGAGGTGGGTGAAACAATTTAGTTGTTTACCACAAAGGCCCGATGATGCTGGGTTATTCAATATATTGAAGGGTGACAAAGAGAGAGAGATCTTAAACAGTGAGGGAATTGTGGGTTAATGTGGGAAGACAGGGAGATGCAGCAGTGGTTGGTCAGATCACCTGTGGTCCCATCAAATGGCACAACAGATGTGATGTGCTCAATGGCCGACTACTGCTCCCGTGGAGGGAAGTATTCCCTAGATTTCTGTCTACCAGGAATGCGTGTAGCACTTTCACTCAGTGGTTTGCACTGCAGCCTCGCAGCACCCTGCAGACGGGTTCGATTCGACACTTGATGACTGTCAGATTGGATTTTGCAGATTCTCCCTGTGTCAGTATGTGTTTCCTCCGGCTGCTCCTGTTTCCTCCCACAGTTCAAAGATGTGCAGACTCAGGTGGACTAGCCATGAGAAGTTTCTCGGCAATGTGACAAGGCTGTGCAGGCTGGGTGGATTAACCCTGCAAAACCACAGGCTAGAATGCTGCTTAGTGTCGGTGTGGACTCGATCGACCGAATAGACAAAAGACATAGGAGGAGAAGTTAGGCCATTCAGCCCTTCGAGTCCGATCTACCATTAACTCGTGGCCGATAGGGTTGTCTGCCCCATTCTCCTGCTTTCTCCCCATAATCCTTGTCCCCCATAATACTCAGAAACTAATTATCTCTTTATAAACTATATTAGATTTAGATTACATTACAGTGTGGAAACAGGCCCTTCGGCCCAACAAGTCCACACCGCCCCGCCGAAGCGCAACCCACCCATACCCCTACATCTACCCCTTACCTAACACTATGGCAATTTAGCATGGCCAATTCACCTGACTTGCACATCTTTGGACTGTGGGAGGAAACCGGAGCACCCAGAGGAAACCCACGCAGACACGGGGAGAACGTGCAAACTCCACACAGTCAGTCGCCTGAGGCAGGAATTGAACCTGGCCTGATCTCCACAGTCGTGGTGGCAATGAATTCCATAGATTCACAAATCTCTGGTTGAAAAAAAAATCTCACTGTCTTCGTTATAAATGGTCGTCCCTTTACTCTAAGTGTATGCCCTCGGATCCTCTTCTCTCTTACCAATGAAAACATCCTCCCAACATCCACTCAGTCCACGCTATTCAGTATTATACTGCTCTACCACAGAGATTCAGAACAGAAACCTTCGAATAGTCATTTCTCCAATGAACTGTGGGATTGGGGAAAATGATTAGCAGTTTGACGCAGTGAAGAAGGTGGTGAAATGTCGACAGTCTCTGAAATGCGATACAGTGAGGTGGAGCAAGCCCAGGTTGTATCGAAGGGTGAGAACACATGTTAATTATTTAAAGTGATCATGGATTCCGCCTGCTGAGTTCCTGCCAAGGAAGGAGGGCACTCTAAACATCTTGTTGTAGAGCTTTGCGATTCACAATACGTCAGCTCCAGGGAATTAGGACGGACCATGCACTGATTCGCTTCTCACAATATCTCGGCGCTGAACAGCACCACCCAAGACGAACCCTCAAACACGAGCCGTGCACTTCGGTGTAAAGAAGGTGAAGCAGGGGATATAATCCTAACGTATGAGCAAGGAAAATGTTTCATAGGAAAATCTACTAGAAAAATTCAGTGAGAGCAGAATCCGGAATCAGAAGTGCAAATCAGTGTGAAGGCTGTCGACAAAGAAACCAGACAGCAACAATGAAAAAGTGAGAGAGACAGACAGAGACAGAAACAGAGATCGAGAGCACGAGACAGTGTGTGTGAATGTCAAAGAGAGGAATGAGAGAGAATGAGAGAAGTGGAGAGAGCCAGGCAGCGAAACAAAGAGCACGACAGACAGAGACAGAAAAACAGAACGTTTGAAAGAGGAAGAAACTACGGGGAAGAATGACAGACACAGAAAGTCAAAGATAGAAGGAATGCAGAGACAGTGAGAAGCGGTAAGTGAAAGGAAGCGATTCAGATTGTTACATAGGAAGTGAGACTGAGTTGAGAGAAAGTGATTGAATCACTGTGAGTAATTGTGAGAAGCAACAGTGAAAGAGATGAGAGAATGAGAAATACATGCATAACTATACATAGATGTTGACGGAGTGACAGCAAGAGTGACAGTGAGACAGTGAATGACAAAGATTCATCAATATATGAGAGAAAAGAGAAATTATGAGAGAAATGAGGGAGTAGAAGTCCGAGAGACAGGGACATACAAGCAGAGCAAGATAGAATGACAGAGTGAGAAATATGAGAAGGTGTATGACAGCAAGACAGAGGTACAGCACAGTTAGAAAGAAAAAGAGAGAGAGAGCAATAAAAGAGGGAGACAGAAGGTGAGAGAAAGACAAAGAGTGAGAGACATAAGAATGACAGAGTGAGAGAGAAATAGAAACAAGATTGAGAGTATGAGGACAAGACAAAAACAAATTGAGAGACAGAGAGAGACGTTGGGAGCCTTTGCCGATGTTGACAGTCCGATTGTTCTTACTATCTTTCTTTCATCAGGTTGGAAGGCCCCGCTTCTCACTTGCCACTTGACGTGGGGCTGTTAGAGACCATTCCCGTGGAAGTAGGTTTGTAAACGGGGTCAGATTCGCTCTGACTTCTCCAGGCTCCGAGGGGCTGAACCAGGAGATGAAGGGAGTATTCTTCCTACTCATCCTTGAACTGCTGGCCCTGTCTCTGTCTGGGGCCGGTCTTTTGCCACGGAGGCATTTCATCTATCAAGGTGAGTCGCTACCACGTGGGGGCATGTGGGTGGGAAGTTATCAAAAGTCTGGCTCTCGGATTAAAAGGAAACTGCTGGCTTCAGCTAATTTCACACAACCCCACTGGCCCCATGCACCCTACGATCCCTGTCTGTCGGCTTTCTGGCAGTGCCTTTTCGTTGCTTGATACTGAGGCTTTGTGGACCAAAGAAACAAACAGACCCACAGCCAGAGAGAAACACAAATACACACACACACACACACACACACACACACAAACACACACACACACACACACACACACACACACACACACACACACACACACACACACACACACAGAACCAGAAACATATGACCTAAGAGCAGGAGTCGGCCGATTCCGTACCTCAATATGCTGAAAGGTGATCATCTCACTCAACGTCAATTTCCCACTTGCAACCCACAACCTTAATGTCTTTAAAACTGCAAAATAACAACTCATTCTCTTGCACATCAGCACAAGTCACTGTGACACACTCGCATCCGCCCACAATATGCTGCCAGATCCTACCATTCAGGCACAGTCCATGTGAATAGATAGCAATCATTGAATTCGATATCTGCGTTGAAGCTTTAGAACAGAGCAAGTTGGAGACACAGGTTTGTCAGGCGCTCTGTGGAGCAGGTTTAGAGGTTTTTTTTCTGGGCGTGGTGGCAGCCTCCAAATGCCTCGGATCCACACTCTGTCCGAAACTAGAAAAAAGATGCAGAGTCAAAAACTTTTCATGGGTGTTTGTTTGCAGAGACGAAAGACTCACGTGCGCGATCCCCATGACCCTATTTGCTCCCACTCCGGGCTGTTCAGGTTTCACCATCGGTAATCCTGACGTGGTGCCTGAGTGGGTTGAAAGGAATCCTGGATAATCCTTAGCCTCGCTGGTTTCGTTCTCAGAGACTGGAGCCGCATGTGTTAAGTTGTGAGGCCTGTGCCGAGAGCAGACCTGCCGAGGGGACGAGCTGAAGATCAGAGCCAAGTGCTACCGGGGCATCCATTGATGACGGTCGAAGGAGTTGGTGATGTTGGATATGCTGATGACCTAGACGCTCTCCATCTACCATGGGTGAATGCCCAATGGCGTGGATATGGTGGGAATGGGGAGATGGCAGTCCCAGCTCCCAAGTATTCCATTTTGACTCAGCTTAGGTTGGCATTCAAGACTCCTACAGCCTGATCACGCTGCCCTCTCTCATACTGGCAATAAATATTGAGGACAGTTCCAGTCAATCGATCTCTTCCTCTTTCTCTCTGTCTTATTGATCCATTCCGAATGCTCAGAGGTGGGGAAGAATTGGATATGAACACACAAGCAGAAACAGAGATAGACACGGACACACACAGACACGCACACACACCCACACGCCAAGACGCACACCTAGAAACAACACACACACATTCATCCCATACATAAACTCACATCTACACACACACAATGACATACCCTCACACACCCACCCACATCTACACCCACCCAACCACACATATGTACACACACTCACGCTTTAACACAAACTACCACAAACACACACCGGTACCCACATACGCACTCATATCTACTCATACACATGCACACACACCTACACACACACCCACACATTCACGCACACTCACAAACACATACTCATACACACACCCGTACATGCTCACACTGATATCCACACAGATGCACCCTCAAATATCGACACGCACACACACTCACACACTTCCAAACACATTCACATGCACACAGACACAAGCATACACATCCACGCACATGCACAGACAAACACACCCCACAGCCACTCGCACACACGCCCACACACACCAACGCACATGCACTCAAATGTATATACAAACATATTCACACACACAGACACACCCACCTACCCAGATACACACACACCGACAAATGCGTGCGCACCCACTCACACACGGACACCCACAAGCGCATGCACACAAACACAAAACACACCTACAGACACACAACTGCACACCCACACACACATCCCCACACACAAACACACAAATACAAACTCACATACACCCCCATGCCCAATCACACACACCCACACACATCCACGCACTCACCTAAACACAACCACACGCACACCTACATTCACATCCAATCATCCACAGCCATTCATGGACACAGCCCACACACACCACAAACCCACACACTTCACACACACACAACACCAAACACCCCATACACACCCACAAACATAGCCACGCACACTCACTCAAACTGACACGCATTCACTCACACCCCGCCCCTCACTCACACCACACGTTAAGAACACACAGTCATTGTCATACACCTATTAAACCCACACCATCCCACACTCACAATACAACCCCACAAACGCACACCCACCCACACGCATTCACAGCCATCCACACAAACATACACACATCCATCCACACACCCACACACACCTACAGACATTCTCACGCACACACCACACTATCACACACCAAACCACACCCATAACCATTCTCACACGTACACCAGAACTAAACGTAGACACACACACACACACACACACACACACACACACACACAGACACACACACACACACTTTTATCCGTGGTTTAGAATTGATGGAAATCATCCCCAAATGCTACATGTTCGAGGGAGATACAAGGGGACTAAGGATAGATCGTTTTTGATACTCTATTAAAAATTATCGTGTAAATCATCTTTTGAAAATGCTTAGCACTCTGATTGATAGTTTTCCATCTGGAAAGGATGTGTTTTTACAAATCCTGGAGCTACGATTTGCTGATGGTAAGACGAAACAGCGCAACCATGTTTCACTTACATGTCAGTACAGGTTAAACAGGCTGAATGGACATCCCCGGGCCAATCATTGGTTTAGCAGACTCTTCACTCAGAGATGTACCCGGTAAAAGATAAATATGATATATTTTGTTGGAAACAAAACTTTCCAGTGGCATCAAGTTTGCAAGGATGAAAAGCATCGTTTAGCCCACCTTACACTGTGCTCCTCTAATGAGCACTTTATGTGAGAATTCAGATGATTCTATAATGTGGCAGGTGGCAGACATGGCACACGTCTCCGCTGGCTCCACTTGCTGGAAGTGCACGCAATTCCAGCTCCTTGAAAACCGTGTTAGGAAATTGAAGCTGGATGAACTACGGATCAGTCGGGAGGCTGAGGGGGTAATTGAGAGGAGTTACCGGGTGTTGGTCACTCCTGGGTCTCGGGACAAGGATAGATGGGTTACAGTTAGGGGGAGGAAAGGGCACAGACAGACAGTGCAGATATCCTCTGTGGACATTCCCCTCAGCAATAAGTATACCGTTTTGGATACTGCTGGGGTGGATGACCTACCAGAGGAAAGCCACAGTAGTCAGTTCTCTAGCACTGAGCCTGACACTGTGGCAAAGAAAGGAAGGGGGCAGAATAGAAAAGTACTCGTTGTGGGGGACTCGATTGTTAGGGTAATCGACTGGAGATTTTGTGTCAGAATCGGGATTCCCAGAAGGTACGTTGCCTCCCTGGTGCCAGGGTCCGGGACTTCTCCGATCTGGTGTATAAGGTTCGAAAAGGGGAGGGGGAACAGCCAAAAATCATGATACATATTGGCACTGATTATATAGCCAAAATACAAAAGGATTTAGGATATAAAAAGTGATTTCTGGGAGTTAGAATGGAAACTGCAAAGCAGGACGAACAGTGTAGTGTTCTCTCGTTTGCTACCGGTGCCACGAGATAGTGAGAAGAGGAACAGGGAGCGGGTGCAGCTTAACACGTGGCTGCATAGCTGGTGTATCAGGGAGGGCTTCAGATATGTAGATAATTGGGAAGCCGTCTGGGGAAGGTGGGACCTGAACAAGAAGGACGATTTGCATCTGAACTGGAAGGGGACCAATGTCCTGGGTGGAAGGTTTGGTCAAGTAGTTCTCGAGGTTCTAAACTAATCTGGCAGGGGGTGGGAACCTGGGCTGTGTACCGGAGGTGAGAGTTGATGCAGATGAGGAAATAGCAAGAGGTAGACCAGCTAGTGGGAAGGATTTTCCTGGAAAGAAACAAAGGAATCATTTAGTGTGTTTGCTTTAACGCAAGGAGTATCAGGAATAAAAGTAATGAACTTAGAGCATGGATCAGTACCTGGTGCTTTGATGTTGTTGCCATAACAGAGACATGGGTTTCTCAGAGGCAGGAATGGTTGCTGGATGTTCCAGTGTTTAGAGCATTTAAAAATAATAGGGAGGGGGGTGAAAGAGGAGGGGATGTAGCACTACTAATCAGAGAGGGTATCACAGGTAAGGAAGCTTCCATTGTCGAGGAAGATCTGCCTACCGAGTCAATATGGGTGGAAATTAGGAGCAGCAAGGGAGCAGTCACCTCGTTATGAGTTTACTACAGGCCTCCCAATAGCAGCAGGGAGATTGAAGAAAGCATAGGTCGGCAGATTTTGGAAAAGTGTGGATGTAGTACGGTTGTTGTAATGGGTGACTCTAACTTTCCAAATATTGATTGGAAACTCATTCGAGCAGAATATTTAAATGGAGCTGTTTTTGTAAGGTGTGTTCAGGAGGGTTTCCTAACTCGGGACGTTGACAGGCCGACGAGTGGAGCGGCCATTCTAGACTTGGTGCTCGGAGATGAGCCGGGGCAGGTATCAGATCTTGTGCTGGGAGATCATTTTGGTAGTCGTGACTATAACTGACTAACATTCTGCATAGCTTTGGGGAATGAGAGGATTAGGCAAAATGGGAGGATAATTAATTGGGGAAGAGGAAACTATGATGCGATTAGACATGAGTTAGGAAGCATGGACTGGGAGCAATTGTTCCATGGTAAAGGCACTATAGATATATGGAGACTGGTTCAGGAACAGTTGTTAGAACATAGAACTGTAGAGCACAGAACAGGCCCTTTAGCCCACGATGTTGTGCCGACCACTGATCCTCATTTTTGCACCCTCAAATTTCTGTGACCATATGCAATTTCTGTGACCAATTGTTGCGAATGATGAATAAATATGTCTCTCTGAGACAGGCAAGAAGGGGTAAGATAAAGGAACCTTGGATGACGAGAGCGTTGGAGCGTCTCGTCAAACAGAAGAAGGTACCTTACATAAGGTGGACGAAGCTCGGGTCAAGCTCAGCTCCAGAGGATTACAGGCAGGTGAGGAGAGCTGGGGTGGGGGGCACGAGAAAGGCTTGGCAGAACGGATTACGGAGAACACAAAGGCATTTTACACTTATGTGACGAATAAGAGAATGGTCAAAGAAAGAGTAAGGCCGTCAGGGATAGCATAGGGAACTTGTGTGTGGAGTCCGAGGAGGTAAGGGAAGCCCTAGATGAGTTTTTTGCTTCTGTCTTTACGAAAGAAACGAACTTTGTAGTGAATGAAACCTTTGAAGAGCAATTGTGCATGCTGGAATGGATAAAGATAGAAGAAGCTGATGTGCAGAATATTTTGGCAAACATTAAGATTGACATGTCGCCAGGCCCGGACCAGATTTGTCCTCGGCTGCTTTGTGAAATGAGAAATGCGATTGCTTCGCCACTTGCGAAGATCTTTGCGTCCTTGCTCTCCACTGGAGTCGTACCTGAGGATTGGAGAGAGGCAAATGTAATTCCTCTCTTCAACAAAGGAAATAGGGAAATCCCAGGCAATTACAGACCAGTAAGTCTCACGTCTGTCGTCTGCAAGGTGTCAGAAAGGATTCTGAGGCATAGGATTTATGACCATCTGAAAGAGCATGGCTTAATTAAATACAGTCAACACGGCTTTATGAGGGACAGGTCATGCCTCACAAACCTTATCGAGTTCTTTGAGGTTGTGACTAGAAAAGTTGATTAGGGTGGAACTGTGGATGCGGTGTATATGGATATTAGCAAGGCATTTGATAAGGTTCCCTATGGTAAGCTCATTCACAATGGGATACAGGGGAACATAGCTGTCTGGATACAGAATTGGCTGGCCAACAGAAGACATCGAGTGGTAGGAGAAAGAAAATATTCTGCCTGGAATTCAGTGGTGACTGGTGTTCCACAGGGCTCTGTCCTTTGGCCTCTACTGTTTCTAATTTTATCAATCACTTGCATGAGGGGATTGAAGAATGGATCAGCACGTTTGCAGACGACACAAAGGTTGGAGGTGTCATTGACAGTAGAGAAGGCTGTCAATGGGTACACAGATGGGCTGAGAGGTAGTAGATGGAGTTCAACCTGGTTAAATGCGAGGTGATGCGTTTTGGATGGTCGAATTTGAAAGCTGAGTACAGGATTAAGGATAGCATTCTTGGCAGTGTGGAGGAACAGAGGGACCTTGGTGTGCAGGTACATAGATCCCTTAAAATGGACACCCAAGTGGACAGGGTTGTTAAGAAAGCATATTGTGTTTTGGCTTTCCTAAACAGGGGGATTGAGTTTAAGAGTCGTGAGATGTTGTTGCAGCGCTATAAATCTTTGGTTCGACCGCACTCGGAATACTGCGTTCAGTTCTGGTCGCCCTATTATAGGAAAGATGTGGATGCTTTGAAAAGGGTTCAGAGGAGGTTTATCAGGATGCTGCCTGGACTGGAGGGCTAATCTTATGAAGAGAGGTAGACTGAGTTCGGACGTTTTTCATTGGAGAAAAGGAGGAGGAGGGAGACCTAATTGAGGTATGCAAGATAATGAGTGGCATAGAAAGAGTTGATAGCCAGAGACAATTTCTCAGGGCAGAAATGGCTAACACGAGGGGACATAGTTTTATGCTGGTTGTAGGAAAGTATAGAGGGGATGTCAGAGGCGGATTCTTTACACAGAGAGTTGTGAGAGCATAGAATGTGTTGCCAGCAGCTGATGTGGAAACTAGGTCATTGAGGACATTTAAGAGACTGCTGAACATGCATATTGTCACAGAAATTTGAGGTTGCATACATGAGGATCAATGTGTCGGCACAATATCGGGAGCTGAAGGGCCTGTTCTCTGCTGTACTGTTCTATGTTCTGTGTTCTATAATGTATTGTCCCACAGGGCGTCAGAGGATTGGGCTCCAACCGTGGTCATAAGAATGGAACAGTCCACTTTGTTGCATTCACCGAACGAAATCAGAATCATTCTGCATTGCTACGAAACATTCAGCTCACCGTGTGACAAACTTTTACAGCTACCCACACAATTTCCTTTTTGCTACGGATTAGCCGACGCCTAGTGATGCAGTCACAGATCTCTCACTGTTACCTAGGCAGCAGTAGTTACCCCGTCAGTCGCAAGATGAGCACATATTACAATTCGGCTGTTTGTGTGAGCTTTCCGTGTGCAAATTGTTTGCCATGAGCAGTCAAAGTGATTTGTAAATAGTTTTGTTGCTTAGAATTCTGGGATGCCCTTGGTCTGTCATAGAAAACAAGTCTTCTGTTCGCCTTTCCTTTTCACAATTGTCTCTCTTTCTCTCGTAATCCCGTGTTCTTCATTATCCTCATCCTCTCACTCTCGATGCTGCTCCTGTCTATTTCCAATCGTTCCTGTTCTCCATCACATTTCTCAATTCCCTCTATCCCCTCCTCTCACCAAATATATAACATCCCTCCTTCTGTATTGGCTGTATTCCTTGATTTCTCGAGGTTTGTCTCCTCATTTCTTCGCCTCCATCTCCAATTTTCTCTCATGTTTTCAATCTGTACCCTGTGTGGGCTTTGGGTGTGAGCGTATACGTATGCCTGTGTGAGAATATGTACGTGCATGTCTGCTTTTTCTTGCCATGTGGACACATAACGTTTCACAATAAGTAATAGATTGAACCTTGGGAGTGCTATTTCAGATAGGTAGGATAGTGAGGGTTGCGTTTGGAATTCCTGCATCGCTGCATAGAGTATAGCCGTTGGGAGGGCATATTATGGTTGAGCAAGCCATTGTCTCGGTCACTTTTGGAAGGTAGTGTGCAATTCCGTTCTGCTTATTAACGGAGGAATGCTGTGAATCTTAAGGGTTCAGAAAAGATTTACAAGGATGTTACTGGGATTGGAGTGTTTGAGGTAGAGGGCGAGTTTAAAACGGCTCGGGCAAATTTTCCTGGTGAGTCAGGAGCTGAGGTATGAACTTAAATACTCCTGTAAAATCATGAGAGGCACGGATAGGGTGAATAGACAACGCCTTATCTCCAGAATGGGGTGTCCAAACAAGCGGGCATTTGTTTAACGAGAGAGTAATAACATTTAACAGGGACCTTGTTCACATGGAGTTGCTGCATGTTTGGAATGTGCTGCCAGAGGAAGATTTGTAGCGAAGGGAATGCTTCCATGCTGTGCATCTCTATGACGCTGTGATTCTATGAACCTATGATATTGAACGCAGAATCTTATCAAGAGCGAATGAACAGTCAATATCCACTGCTGATGCACTGTTCCCGTAAACAGACAATTAGTGATTGGTGCATACTCAGCACCAGCACACCCTTTTGAACTTCACTGAGGGATGTCATACAGAATCGTGACTGACAGCAGGACAATTTCCTTTCGTGGGTAAATATTTAATTAAACCGGCAATGACTGTTACACGAGTACTCTGTGCTGAAAACTGGCAGGGGACCATTGTGTCATACAATTGCCAGGCAATGGCCAAGTTAATAAGACACTCTAGAATCATTACCTTTGATAGTGAATGGCGTTACCATCCCTGATTCCGCCCACCCCCCACAACCCATCTATCCACATCCTGGGGTTACCATTGACAGCAAATCGCCTTATTGCCTCATGTCATTCAATGGGATTACCATCATCGAATTATCCAATTCCCTGACGATTAACATGCTGATGATGACCACTAAAAGTGAAGCTGATCATTGTCCTTTGAAGTTCAGTGATGTCACTGTCACAGAATGCTGCCCATCCGACAACATCTTGGGGTTTTCCATTGAGAGTGAAACTAACCATAGCCCGTTGACATTCAATGGCATTACCAACATTGAATTCCCTCTAGATGAAAACCTTGGGGATTACCATTGAATAGAAATTGAACTGGTGTCATCAGATCAGTAGAGTTACTATAAGGGAATCTAGCAGCGATTAATCCACCTCCTGAATCACTTCCTAATGCCGTTCTACCATCGATAATCAAAAGTCCGGAAAGTAATGAAATACTCTCTAAAGTTCTGAATGAGTGCAACTTCTACAATACCCCAGAGAGTTAACATTATCACAGGTATATCAGTCCACCTGGCAGACCCGACATTCAAACCTCCTCTCATTTATCTTTCCACCCTTCAAGCACTCTACCTGTATTCCTGATGAAGTGTTTTTGCCCGAAACGTCGATTTGCCTGCTCCTCGGATGCTGCCCGAACTGCTGTGCTTTTCCAGCACAACTCTTCTCCAGAATCTGGTTTTCAGCATCTGCAATAATTGTTTTTACCACATTCAACAAACATTCTTCAAACTGAAAAATGAAATTGCTGGATAACTCTGCAGGTCTGGCACCAGTTGCGAGACGAAAACAGGACGAATGTTTCGGGAACCCATCTACAGGTACATCCTTCCTCCGCTTGAAAGGCACAGTAGCAGTCATGTATATCAACTACAAAAAGGATTACATTCTCAAAAGATCTTCAGGCAGCACTTTCCAAAGAAATGACGACTTCCATCTCGAAGGACAAAGTAACCAATGTATGGGAACACCACACCATGCACGTTCCCCTCCAAGCCACTCGCTGTCCTGACATGGAAATTTATCGCCGTTTCTTCATAACTGCTGAGTCAAAAGTTTGGAATTCCCTCCGGACTGGCACAGTGGACTCTACCTACTCTACATGGAACATAACATTTCACGAAGGAACTAAAGCTACCTTCTTAAGCGTAAATTAGGAATGGCGTTAATTGCCAGATCCACAAGCGAATAAAATAAAAGAATCATTTACAGAAGGGTAACTGTTTAGAGAATACAGCCCCTCAAAGATCTGCAAGGCGGCATTTGTGTGGAGGCGGAGAGGATGAAGGAGACACTAAACGAGTATTTTGCATCAATGTTTGCTGAGGAAAAGGATATGGGAGATATAGCATACAGGTAAATGGAAGGTGACATCTTGAAAAATGTCTTTTCCAGACGACGAATTGCTGGATGCCTTGAAACGCATAAAAATCGATAAATCATCAACACCATATCAGGTGTAAGGTGGAACTCTGCGTGGAGGTAGGGAAGTGATTGCTGGGCCGCTTGATGAGATATTCATAGCATTGATCATTACAGGTGGAATGGCGAAAAGCTGAAGTTTGGCGAACTCGGTTCCACTCTTTACGAAAGTTGGTAAGGACAGGCCAGGAAACTGTAGACCAATGAGCGTGACGTCGAAGGTGAGCAAGTTGCTTGAGGGCATCATGAGAGAGAGGATGCACAAGTATTTGGAAAGGCAAGGAGTCATAGTCAACACAAATTGGAGCATGGGATTCCATGTCACACACACTTAATCGAGTCTTTTGAAAAAGTAACAAGGAGGATTGATGAGGCGAGAGCATTAGATGTGATATCTAAGTACTTCAGTCAGACGTTCGACCAGGTTCCACATGGGAGATTGGTTAGCAAGATTACATCTCTTGGAATAAATGGATAAATAACTGGCTCAAAGGTCGAAGACAGAGAGTGTTAGTGGATTTGTGTTTTTCAAACTGGAGGTCTGTCACTAGTGGCGTACCACAGGAATCGGTGCTGGGTTCACTGCACTTCGTCATTTACGTAAATGATTTGGATGTAAGTATCAGAGGCGTCGTTAGTAATTTTGCAGATGAAACCAAAATTGAACATGTAGTAGACAGTGAAGAAGGTTACCTCAGATTAAAAAGGGATCGAACTCAAATGGGCCAACGGGCTGTTAATTGGCAGATGGAATTTTTCTGAGATAAATGCGAGGTACTCCATTTTAGGAAAGCACAACTTAGCAGGATTGATATACTTAATGGTAAGGTCCTAGAAAATGTTACTGAGTAAAGAGACCTTGGAGTGCAGGATCAAAGCTCATTGAAAGTGGAGTCGCAGGTTGATACGATGATGAAGAAGGCGTTTTATATGCTTTCCTTTATTAGTCAGAGTATTGAATACAGGAGTTGGGAGGTCATATTACCGCATTCAAGGACATTGTTTCGGTCTCGTTTGGAATATTGCTATCAATTCTGCTCTCCATCCTATGTCGAGGAATTTGTGGAAGTTGAAAGGGTTCAGAAAAGACGTATGAAGATGCTGCCAGGTTTGGAGGTTTCTGAACTATGGGGAGGGGTTGAATTGGCTGGAGCAGTTTTCCCTGAAATGCCGGATGCGTATGGAAGTTTACAAAATAACGAGGAGTACAGATATGGCAAATATCCATTTACCTGGTGTGGGGGAGTCTAGAACTGGAGGGTATAGGTTAAGGTTGAAAGAGGAAAAGGGTAAAAGAATCTAAGGCACAACATTTTCAAGCAGAGGGTATATCTATATATCGAATGAGCTGCCAGAGGAAGTGGTGGTGGCTCGTACAGTTGGAACATTTAAAAGGAACGTGGATGGACATACGACTAGGAAGGGTTTCGATTGATATGGACCGGGTGATGGCAGGTTGTGTAAGATTGGATTGGGATATCTGATCGGCATGGAAGTGGTGGACCGAAGTGTCGGTTTCCATGCTGTACAACACTATGACTCTTGACTCTATTTCAGCATCTAAAGCATTTTGATCCAACAGGGAAACAGAAAGAGAGAGAGAGATTTTGAGAGACAGCAGGAGGTAAAAATGTAAAACACAGAGAAAATCAACGCATGTATCTTCAAGATAGAGAAAGAGAGATACAATGACAAAAAAGACAGGAAAAGGATGTGGAACGGGGAGGAAAGAGAGATGGAGAGAGATTCACGGAGAAGTCTGTGAGCAGGTGTACGGATAGGTATGGAGGGAGATAGCGATAGTTTAGGAGAGAAAGAGAGATGCAAACAGATGGTGAATGCATGAACAGGGAGGTCAGGAGAAATGAGAAAACAGACTACAAGGAAATGAAGGGTGGAGCTTTCTTCCTGTGACTTGGAGCATCAATAAATTGCCGATGTGACACTGTTGAAGCAGTGGAAGAAATAAATGCACAGCAAGATCAAAAAATCAACATCCTGTAACGATGTGCAAGATCTGTTGCACTGATGTCATTCTGTGTTTAAATGTTAAATGCCAGCTGAATGAAATACGGAAGATCATCAAAGGAGCAGGATTGACTCCGGTGATGCAAATTGAACATCCATGGTCAAGGTTGCCTCGTTTGGTTTCTTTCGCCAGACACTATAAGTGGTATCTATTGGAGCAAAGCCTTCCAGTAATCCCTTGCTCCATCCGATAGGGCAACCCAAAGTGGAGGTTGGAAGCTAGTTTTCAAATGTATAAATTAAGTGAAATCTGCTTGAACACACATTGGTTGGGTTGTGCCAAATTGAATGAAAGGACATGGAAGGGAATTATCTTTCAGTTCTCGATGACCAACGCATTGGAGTCCTTGATTTCAGAGTTTAGGCGTTGGTCAGTGAGTGACTGATGGCTCTTGATGGGGTCCCACATTTTTGACTGGGGACAGAAAAGCATAATGTGAGACACGTCGAGCTGTGTGTATCTTTGTCGTCAGAGCTTCATAGCTGAGAGTAAGCAAATTGGCCTTTCTCTCCTGCGGCCTCAAAGAAGCTTCTCCCTTCTGGCTGGGAGGGAAGGTAAAATGGACATGCAGAGTCATATTACCATTAAGCTTAGCCTTTGGACTGGAGAATGCTTCATCTCCTGCCGCTGGAGAAGTTCGAATCTTCACTATTGACCACAACAATCAAGCTCAGAGAGAGATGCATTTCACAATGGCGTGGGATTGTGGGAGAAGAGACTGCCGTTTCTTTATCGATTGCACAGTGTTCAATTATCAGCTCGATTCGGTGGGACTCATCTCAATATCAGTAGAATTTGAAAACGGCCTCGTTGCTCAAAGATTAACAAAATGGGAAATGTCTGGAGAAACTCAGCAGTTCTGGCAGCACATGTATCTGGTCGGCATGGACAGGTTGGAACCAAGGGTCTCTTTCCATGCTTATTGACATCTATGCCACTCTATGTATACATAAAAGTCCCGCATATGAGTGGTTTCATTCCGGTGCTCTAGTTTCCTTCCACAGTAAAAGATACGCAAGTTAGGTGAATTGGCCATGCTAAATTGCTTATCCATTGTAGCGTAATGTAGGTTACTGCATTACTCATGGGAAATGTACTTCGTTGGCTAATGGATTGTTTTGGGATGGGATACTGATCAGATATTTGGTGTGGGTTCGTTGGGTCTAATTGTTTCCACATTGTAGGGTTTCTATGAAAACAGAGTTAATGCTTCAGAGACACATTCAAAAAAGGTCTGCTCCCACACCACGGACGTTCAGAGCAACAATGTGTGCCACGTGCATGCTGAATTCAACAGATGCGCCAAATCTCCCTGACGATCTCTTCACAAGGCCAAGGTCAGATGAATTGCATGGATCTTTCAGGTGAAAACCTCAGGGGATTACACATCAGGAACATACTATGCCGTGTTTTAAGAGATTGTGATTAAATTGAACTCCACTGGCGCCAGATGGCTGCCAGATCGGAGATTCCAGATCTGTCCAGAATCTGCTGCATTTGGCACAATGACTGTAACCAATAACAGAACTGTATTCTCAGTGTGGAAGTAATATTTCATTTTCACCAGGACTGTGTGGTCTTCAGTTGTAACAATGGTGGTGTGGACAGATGTGTGCGAGGCAGGAAGATTTGTAAGAAGGAAGGCAAGGACATTATTTCCCTTTCTGCTTGTTCTACCGCCACGACCTGCAGGCAAAATTTGGCGATGAAACCTCGATCAATTCGACTAGTCATCGGAAAACCCAAGACCTTCACAGTGAAAGCGGTTCAAATTCGAAAGCCAGAACAGAATCGATTGTTGAATCTTCTCCAACAGTTTATTCCTGTTGTTTTACTTTGTGGAGGACAAGACCGACAGATGAGGATGACACAGTTGGAACGGCAAGATATGAAAGATTCTGCCTGTGTTTTTGTGACCCTCTCTCTCTCCGATCATATGAACGAAAGAATCGGGTTTATACAACAGACATTGCAACAAATTTTATTGATACGATTTACAAAGCAGTAAGTCAGGGTCATTGGATCCACACAATGGAACACAGTCGGTTTACAGAAGTAACAGCTTGCATCATTTGATGTCTCAGACGGGTCTCACTTCAGATTTTTTTTACTGTACATCAATTTTCTCTTGCAGCAGTTTAGCCCAATTTAAGAAATCCCACTGGAACGGAGTTCTTGTGGAAGACAAGGGGATTGCTTGCAAGTTCCTCTCTGGAGTGCACAAGATTTGAAGAAACCCGTAAAACAGGAAAATATACTTAAATATACTGTTTGTCATTTTTCTGTTTGTCATTTTTGTAAATGACCTGGAGGAGGGGCTAGAAGGTTGGGTGAGCAAATTTGCGGATGATACGAAAGTTGGTGGAGTTGTTGACAGTGAGGAAGGATGTGGCAGGTTACAGCGGGATATAGACAAGCTGCTGAGCTGGGCAGAAAGGTGGCAAATGAAGTTCAATGTAGCTAAGTGTGAGGTGATTGACTTTGGTAAGAGTAACAAAAAGATGGGGTACTGGGCTAATGGTCGGATACTTGGTAGTGTGGATGAGCAGAGGGATCTTGGTGTCCATGTACACAGATCTTTGAATGTTGCCACCCAGGAATAGTGCAGTGAAGAAGGCATATGGCGTACTGGCTTTTATTGGTAGAGGAATTGAGTTCCGGAGTCCTGAGGACATGTTCCAGTTGTATAAGACTCTGGTGCGGCCGCATGTGGAGTATTGTGTGCAGTTTCGGTCGCCATACTATAGGAAGAATGTGGAGGCACTGGAATGGGTGCCGAGGAGGTTTACCAGGATGTTGCCTGGTATGGTAGGAAGATCGTATGAGGAAACGCTGAGGCACGTGGGGCTGTTTTCATCGGAGAAAAGAAGGTTTAGGGGTGACTTGATTGTGGTCTTACTGAGGGAGATTGAGACATTATCTATGTTCAGTGAACAAAGTATAGTCTGACTAAGGGATATGGCGTGAAAGACAGTGCACAGTGCTTCCAGTTTGGACTAAGTAAGGGACTTACACATTGCTTCTACTGTGACGAAACGAAGGGATCTCCAGTCCATCTTTGTGCACAGTGCTCTCATTGTCGTGTAACTAAGGGATAAGGAGTGTATAACGATTTAAAGTGTTATACATTTGTCTTACCAAGGGAAATCGCTACGCACAGTGTTCAAAGTAGTGTCACACTGAATGATATTGAGATCAGAACTGTCCTCTGTGATTCCAATATGAGTTAACCAACGGAAATGTCGATCAGCTCTATGCACAGTCTTTTCATTCCTCTGAAATCAAAAAAGAACAGAAGGATATATACGAGTACGTTACCAGAAAAAAATGCAACATGATTGATTTCAAGGAATCTTTGAGGCAATTGATTGCATTTATACGGAGTACATTCCACAGCTCTCTGCTCAGGCAGCTGAATAAAATCCGAAAAAAAAGACAAACTGTCTGATCTCTTGGATTGATCAGCATAGGATGAGTTTGAGTTTCACAATTAGAGTGGCATGAATATCACGAAATGGTGTCGATCATGAAGGATATTCAAGAGATCGGGGGCGGGCGGCTCAAAGAGACATTTGAAAACGTTTATACTGAATTAGTGGTGCTGGAAGAGCACAGCACTTCAGGCAGCATCCAAAGAGCAGCGAAATCGACGTTTCGGGCAAAAGCCCTTCATCAGGAATAAAGCAACGTGCAAACAGTGCAGCTAAGGACATCACCTTGTGGGATAGTTTTTGTGGGTAAACAATTAAATTGAACAGTTCTTCGAAAATTATCCAAAATGAGACCGTAACTTCATTTCAAAGCAGGGAGGAATGAGAATCTGGGCTGATTGAAAGAAGACATAAAACCCCAGTCAAGTTCCAATACAAATCAGCAAACACTTGATAAGCTGATGGTGCTACAATTCGTTTAAATAGAAATGTACTAACCTGGAAGGAAGAACCATGGTCTCAATTCTCCATCTCCAGTGAAGGGTTCGACAAGCACCTGGACGATGAGAAGCAAAAGCAGTGATTTCATCTTTTTCTTTAGAGTCGTTCTGTAGTGACTGTAACACCGAGGCTCTTTATTACAGATGAGTGACTACCCTGCAGTTAATAATCACAGTTCAAAATTGAAGATTGGATCCACGCTGTGCTCTTAGTGAGTGAACTGTCCCATTAACTGTTACAACGTAGGGGTAACGTCAATGAGCCTGAGGTCAGTATAAACCACAGTATGTTCTGCAGATTAATAATGACCTTCTCTTCTCCAGCAGGTCACTGTGTCTGTGAGGGGAAGAGGAATGAATGAGGCCTTTTCTCTTTGGGTGCCTGGCACTGGTGATGGTACGTACTTTAATTGCTGCTGGTGTTGTGCCCTTGCTTGATCTTCTGGGGCATGAGTTTATCTCACCGTGCAATACCGGTCGGAACTTCCTGGGAAAATGAAGACTCCATTCAGGTCCGGAACCTTGTGCAAATGCAGCACCATCGTGGTTGATATACTTTCATATCCTCCAATGTTCTCTGTCCATTCCAGACCACAGGATCCTACGACGTGAGAGCAGAATTTATGCCGTTAAACATGTCGAGTCATTCCTCCATTCAATCATGGCTGATATGTTTACACCTCCTTGCACCTGCTTTCTATAAGTCCCCTTAATACTCAAGTAACTATATATCTCAGTGTTACATGTACTATTATGACACACCTCGAACACTTCCGTTACTTAAAACAAACACCCAGAAAACTCAGCTTGGGTTGTATCTTTTTAAAAAAATATGAGTGACAGAGAACTTCCAAGTTCCACTATTTAATGAGAATAATAATAATTTATTGTTTATCACTAAAAGTGATTATTAAACAACAACTATACACGACTCTAAGCCCCTCTCTTAATTGCTTATTATTTGCCTCTAGCTCTGTACCATTATACTGATCCAATAAAACACTGATTAAAATTATGCCAACTTAATTGGAATCCATACAGCAAGTGTCGTTTTTGGTGCCTTTCATCCTTCAGCTGATATATCTATGGTTTGTCATAATGCGAATATGTTTCATATGGAAAGGCACTTTTGATAGGATGTGTTTCAAACTGGCAGCATTTTTAAATGTTCAACACCAGATCGTCATCTTGGTTCGTCATTGACAAAACAATTAATTCAAACTTGATTGGGTTTTAGTAGACAGTCGACAACAGACAATAGACAATAGGTGCAGGAGAAGGCCATTCTGCCCTTTTAACCTGCACCATCAGTCCATATGATCATGCCTGATCATTCTTCATCAGTATTCCTGTTCCTGCCCTATCTCCACAACGCTTGATTCCATTGTCCTTGAGAGATCTATCCAACTTTATCTTAAATGAATCCAGAGACTGGGCTTCCACTGCCATCTGGGGCAGAGCATTCCACACAGTCACCACTCTCTGGATGAAGACGTTTCTCCTCATCTCTGTCCAAAATGGTCTACCCCGTATTTTTAAGCTGTGTCCTCTGGTTCGGCACTCACACATCAGCCGGCAGATGTTTCCTCCATCCAGAGTGTCAAATCCTTTCAAAATCTAAAATGTTTCAATCAGAACCCCTCTCAGTCTTCTAAACTCAAGGGTATACAAGCCCAGTGTCTCCAGTCTTTCAGCGTAAGTTAGTCCCGCCATTTCAAGAATTGACCTCACGAACCGACGCTGCACTCCCTCAATAGCCAGAATGTCTTTCCTCAAATTTGGACCCAGAACTGCACACAATACTCCAGGTGTGGTCTCACCCGGGTCATGTACAGCTGCAGAAGAACCTCTTTGCTTCTATATTCAATTCCTCTTGTTATGAAGGCCAGCATGCTATTAGCCTTCTTCACTACCTGCTGTCCCTGCATGCTTACCTTCATTGACTGGTGTACAAAAACACCCACATCTCTTTGTACTGCTCCTTCTTCTAAATTGATACCATTTAGGTAGTAATCTGCCTTCCTGTTTTTGCCACCAAAGTGGATAACCTTACATTTACTGAAATTAAACTGCATCTGCATGCATCTGACCACTCGCCTAACCTGTCCAGGTCGCCCTGAAATTTCCTTACATTTCACCCTGCGACCCAGCTTAGTATCACCAGCAAATTTTCTGATCTGATTACTAATACCATCTTCTATATAATTAATATATAGTAAAAAGCTGCGGTTCCAGCACTGATCCCTGCGGTACCCTACTGGGCCCTGCCTGCCATTCCGAAATGGAGCCGTTTATCACTACTCTTTGTTTCCTGTCAGCCAACCAACTTTCAATCCAAGTTAGTACTTTGCCCCCAACACAATGCGCCCTAATTGTGCTCACTAACATCATATGTGGGACTTGAACAAAAGCTTTCTGATAGTCCAGGTGCACTACATCTACTGGATCGACCTCGTCCACCTTCAGAGTTACATCCACAACAAAAACCAGAAGATTAGTTAAGCATGATTTCCCCTTCATAAATCCATGCTGACTTTGACCTATCCTGTTACTACTATCCAGATGTGTCGTAATTTCATACTTTATAATGGAATCCAGCATCTTTCCCACCACTGAAGTCAGACTAACTGGTCTATAATTTCCTGCTTTCTCTCTCCCACCTTTGTTAAAACGTGGCAAAACATTACCCACCCTCCAATCCGCAGGAACCGATCCCGAATCCATCGAACTCTGGATAATAACCATCCACGATTTCTCGAGCCACATCCTTCAGTACCCTGGGATGGACAGCATCAGGCCCCGCGGACTTGGCAACCTTCAGACCGCACAGTCACGCCAATACCAATTCCTGGCAAATATAAATTTCCTTAAGTTAAGGTCCTTCAGCCGCTGTTACCTCAGGGAGATTGCTTGTGTCTTCCCCACTGAACACAGATCTGAAGTACCAATTTAATTCTTCTGCCATTTCTTTGTTCCCCGTAATATATTCCCCTTTTTCTGTCTTCAAGGGCCCAATTTTAGTCTTAACCATTTTGTTGCCGTTCACATCCCTACAACAGCTTTTACTATCCTCCTTTATATTATTGTCCAGTTAACCTTCGTACCTCATTTTTTTTCTCTGCGTATTCCTTCTTAGTAATTCTCTGTTGTTCTTTCAAAGCTTCCCAGTCCTCCGTTTTCCCACTTATCTTAACTATGTTATAGGTTTTCTCTTTTAACTTTATATCTTTCTTAACTTCCCAAGCCAGCCACGGCCACCCATGCCTCTTCCGAGGATTTTTCATCCTTTTTGGAATGAACTGATCCTGCAACTTCGGCTTTATACACAGAAATATTTACCATTGTTCCTCCACTGTCATCCCTGCTAAAGCATTGCATCATTGACTGTTGGCCAGCTCCTCCCTCATAGCTCCATAGTTTCCTTTCATCAACGGAAATACTGTCACTTCCGAATGTACCCTCTCCCTCTCAAATTGCAGATTGAAGTTTATTGTATTATGGTCACGACTTCCCAATGGCTCCTTCACTTCGAGGTTCATGATTAATTCTGTTTTTTTGCACCATACTAGATTCATAATTGCCTTCTCCATGGTAGGCTCCGGCACCAGCTGTTCTGAGAATCCATCTCTGAAGCACTCCAAAAAGTCTCTTTCTTGAGGTCCAATACCATCCTGATTCTCGCAGTCTACCTGCATGTTGAAATTGCCCAAAACAATTCTAGCAACATCTTTGCGACAGGTAATTTCAGCTCCTTTTTCAACTTACATCCGACATCCAGATTACTGTTTGGGGCATGAAGGTAACTCGCAAGAGGGTATTTTTACCTTTAGTATTTCTCTGCTTTATCCATAGTGACTCTACATCACCTGATTCTAGATCCCCCCGCACAATATCTTCCCTGACCAACATGGCCACCCCTCCACTTCTGCCCATCAGTCTGTCCTTACGATAGCACATGTAGCCTTAAATATTCATTTCCCAGACCCTGTGCAATTGAAGCCACGTCTCACTCATCCCCACAATAACTTATCTGCTAATTTCCAAAAGATCCTCAAGCTCATCCATTTTATTTCTAATGCTTCGTGCATTCATATCGAGTATTTTTAATTTGTTACTGCCCTCACCCTTTCCATCAATTCCTATTTCACTCAAACTTACAACTTGATCCCTTTTTGAGTTTTCTGCTTCATTGATACAGTTGCCTTTCTTGACTTCCCTTGTTCTAACTTTCCCTGAAATTTTCTTCTTCAACAACTAGTTTGTCCCCTTCCCGCCCTCCACCCCCCCCCCCCCCCCACCCACGTTATTTAGTTAAACGTAGTTGCAGTAGCAAACCTGCCTGCCAAAATGCTGGTCTAAGCTATTAATTTGCAAACCGTCTCTCTTGTATAATTTATGCTTTCCACAAATGATACCCCAGTGATCCAGGAATTTAAATCTTTGCTTCCTGCACCAGTTGCCCAGCCACACGTTCAAGTCCATTATCTCCCTGTTTCTGGCCTCACCTGCCCGAGGAACTGGAAGCAAACCGGAGATAATGACCCTGGACGTCCTGCTTTTCAAACTTATTCCTAGTTCTTCGAAGTCCCGCTATAGTATGTTCCTCCTCTTCTTCCCGACATCATCTATGCCAACATGTGCCACCACCTCTGGCACTTCACCTTCGCCTTGAGGATTTCCAGCACTCTGTCTGTGATGTCTTTAACCCTGGCAACAGGAAGGCAACACCCCATCCTTAAGTCCCGCCTGCTACCACAAAATCCCCGGTCAGTTCCTCTCACGATGGAGTCCCCTCTCCTATTACCATGGCTCTGTACGATGTCCGACTCTTCCACTCTGCCTGCACGCCAGCTTTTGATTGACAGACCTGGCCGCCTCACGGACTGGCAGTGTCATCTGTCTCTACTGTTTCCAAAAGATTCAACTTGTTCCTGACAGGTACTTCCCCCATGGTCTCCTGCACCTGTCTCCTCTCTGCCTTCCTCATCGTCTGCTCCCTTCTGCTCTCTTCTGGTATGGTCGGTGTAATTATCTCTCTGAAGGTTAAAACAGAAAGATCTCGTTCTCTCGGATGAGCCTAAGGTCCTCGAGTTCTTTCATCAGTGCTGCAGTATGCTCTGTCAACAGCTGAACGTGCACACACTTTCCACAGATATATGAGCCAGACACACAAGAGTGTTTGACCTCCCACATCAAGCACGTAGCACACTGAACCAGCTTGGCAGTCATGTCTTCACCCTCTTCAACTTGGCGTCATCACTTCACACAACCTCCTTGTCAAAGACACCTGAGCTAAAGTCTCACTCTTCAATCCACAGGAACTTCCTTGTACCCACTTCATGGGGCAAGACTGTGGACTTTTAATTTAGGATAGAGGAGGAGGGTGGGAGGGAGGCCCTACTTTGTCGGAGCTGAGGTCTAGAACACTCCGACTCAAATAACAATCAGTTACCTTCCCGACCACCTTTGCGCTCCGACTTCACTTCCGCCCAGCTCCCGCTGCTCTCTGCTGCAAAAAGTCCTCTGAGGCATACATTATGATGACTGGTTAATTTCGAGTTGTTGTCAAAACAGCCTTTGGCATGTATGACATGCACGCCAAATTTTTCAACACATCCCAGTGCATTCCTTGACAATAAAAATGTGTTTGTACCTTAACTTAGTCCTCTTCACTCTTTGATAACTTACCTCTCAAAATTCACCTGCGACAATACCACTTCCTGAATGTATGCTGCTGGCAGCACAGCCTGGTGCATCTCCGCCCATTTCCCCTCTGTGTTAACATGCTGTGGTTTCCATTTTCTGTTTAGTTTTTGCTTCCTCCAGTGAATTATTATTGTTGGATTTGGTTCGTACACAGGCTGCCAGATTTTTAGTTTATTTTTCTTTTAACTCCTGAGTTTTCTGGTCTTCCTTTGGCTTCACCACAATAAGTACTGCCACTCCCATCATTGATCCTAATCCATCGTTCACAAGAACAAATTGCATTGCTGTAACCGACTCTCTGTCACTCATTCCCACTGTTAATTCGTCAGTCTTTAGTTGGCATTCCACCGTTTTCTTACATTGGGGACCGCTGTATTACTGTACATCTATCCAACAAACTACCACTCTCTCAGGTTACAGGTCCGAAAGATTGCACGTGTTCATCTCTCACTATTAGAGTATGAATATATCCTGTATTTCTCAAAATTATATCTCTTTCCCTTCATCCCTGTTCTTTCTGAATAAACTTTATCCCGAAGTTGCAGTCTTTATGGTGATTAGGCACTACCTCAAATAGTGCCTCTGCCTACGCTGTGCACTCTCCTGCAGCTCCTCGATGTCTCTTTGGGATTTCCTTCACTATTTTCACTACTGCCAATGGAAAGGTCTCTTCTCCAAATCGTTTCCCAAAGATAATGTCTTTTATGAGAAGCATTGTGACTTTACATATCCGATATTACTACAGTGGAAATACTTCAAATTTTCAACTCCTTCTCACTGACTTGGGACTCTTTTTTCTCCTGTGGTAAACTCTTACCAGTGTGTTCAAATTTTTGTTTTGTCGTGGAAGATCTCCACTTCTCCCAATTTCTATCCCTCGCAGGATGAAAGTCTTGCCGAAATCTAAAATTTACGTTATGCAACAATGCATATACATCTGTCATCTCCGTCTCTCTGCTAATTTCTTAACGTTTCCTTAACATCCACGTGAATTCTTATCATCTCTGGAACTGAATGTTTAAAAAGAAATGTCGAAAAGAATAATCTCGCTTAGATCCTCATAACTTTTATCTATTTTTAAGATCTGCATCTATGTGTGAAATCTAATTTTTAAAATTCTTTCGAAATCAATGTAAATCTGACCTGGTTCCTGCTTTGTGTTTCTGAACCACTGCCTATTGGTTTCTGGCATTAATTCATAATCACTCAAAGTAACCTATTGTAATCTGCATAAACACTTGACCCCTCATCTGAAAGAGCTGCAAATACTTCACTCGCTCTGCCGACCAGCTGACCATGAATCATCATTAACCACATGTTCTCTGACCACTTCATATGCCTAGTCACCTTTGCAAACGAAACAAAGAAGGTTTTAGATTAGATTAGATTAGATTACTTACAGTGTGGAAACAGGCCCTTCGGCCCAACAAGTCTACACCGCCCCGCCGAAGCATAACCTACCCATCCCCCTACATCTACATCTACATCTACCCCTTACCTAACACTACGGGCAATTTAGCACGGCCAATTCACCTGACCTGCACATCTTTGGAGTGTGGGAGGAAACCGGAGCACCCGGAGGAAACCCACGCAGACACGGGGAGAACGTGCAAACTCCACACAGTCAGTCGCCTGAGGCGGGAATTGAACCCGGGTCTCCGGCGCTGCGAGGCAGCAGTGCTAACCACTGTGCCACCGTGCCGCCCACCATATTTTGTCATCATTCTCATCAAAATGTGGCAATTTAAAGAAATTTATAGAGATCGCTACCTTCTCTGATCAACACCATTCTGTTAACTTCTCTTTCCTGACAATGTTGTAACTTCTGAATTGCAAATTCTCTCTCACACTCTCTCTCCTCCTTCTGTCTCTCTCTTTGCCCGACTAAGAACCGTCTCTCTTTGTTTCTCCTCTCTCTCTCTATTCTCTCTTGCTGTTCTCTATCTTTCTGTCGATCGTTTCCTCCTCATCTCTCTATCTCTCTGTTTCTTTTTCTTCTAAGTTCATTTACCTCAGTTACATCTTAAACTTTTCTAAAACAACTCTACTTGCCTGTTTCCCTGATACACTAAAGTGTTTTTCTAATCCAATTACGTATTCAGCATTCATTTTGTTTCTGGTTAGACTCAATTCGAATCTATTTTCGAATTCCATAACTATGGCCGACTTTTGTCTTCGTAAACCTTCTTGGTAAACTTGGCAATCATCTTCAAACCTCAGAATCACTTCGGTAATGTTCAAACCCGGAGTAAGGCTTGCTCACTATCCCATGTTCAGGTGCTTTGTCTCCATATGAGGTAACATCTTCAGTGTGCCTCCGGACAAATCAATGCTGCCGATTTCTGCATTTTATTTAAATGTTTGTGTTCCTTTGTGTTGGTGATGTCATTTCCTGTAGCGATGTCATTTCCTGTCGTGATGTCCTTTCCTGTTCTTTTTCTCAGAGAGTGGTAAATGGGGTCCAAAGCAATACATTTGTTGAGAGAGATCCGGTTGGAATCCCATGCTTCTAGTAATTTTCGTGCGTGTCTCTGTTTGGGCTTGTCTTCGGATGGATGAGTTGTCCCAGTCAATGTGGTGTACTTCCTAATCTGTATTTAAGGATACTAGTGAAGAGGGTCATGTCGTTTTCTGGCTCGTTGATGTCTATGAATCGTGGTGGTCAGTTTTCTTCCTGCTTGTACAATGTAGTGATTGTTACAGTCGTGGCATGGTATTTTGTAAAGGACCTTCGTTTTGTTTGTTGTTTGTATAGGGTCTTTCAAGTTCATTAGATACTGATTTAGTGTGTTGGTGGGTTTATGGTTCATCTGATCATCCTTGCCGCCAGATTCTGCTTTTACCTGTTAACCCACGATTCACTTCCTGTTTTAAAATCTGTCTCTGCATCTCAGCCTTGAATATACTGACTGGCCTAGACTCGACTCCTCCTTGTGATAAACAATTCCACAGATTCAGGCCCCTGGGACTCAGCCCCTCCAAGAGTCTTGTACTCCTTTAACACTGCCCCTAAACATTCCCCGATAGTGCTCACTCCCTCAACACTGAACCTCCGAAAGTCCGGCATTCCCTCAGTATTTACTTTCCGACAGTGTGCCACTCATTCAGCCCTTACCCTGTGACAGGGCCCACTCCTTCAGCAATGACCCTCCGACTGTGGAGCTCTCTCAGCATTAATCCTCTGACAAGACTGCACTCCTTCAGCACTGAACTTCGGATAGTTCGAATCTCCCTCAGCACTGACCCTCCACAGTGCAGAGCTCCATCAGCACGGACCGTCTGACAGTGTGTTCCTCTCTCGGAAATGACCTTTTCCAGTGTGGCACTGTTGGAACACTACCTTTCCGACAATGGAACTCTCTCAGCGCTGACACTCCAGCAATGCAACACTCCCTCAGCACAAACCCTCTGGAAGAGCCCACTTCCTCAACAACGACCTTCGAACAATGCCCACGTTCTCAGCACTGACCATGCAATAGTGCTTGCTTCCTCAACACCAAGTCTCTGACAGGTCAGCGCTGACGCTCTGACAGAGTCCACTTCGTTCACACCAACTATGTGACAGTCCTTTCTCCCTGGCATTCTGACAGTGCCCTCTTCCTTAGTACTGAATGTTCAACGGTGCGAATGTTTGCTGACGCACCGCCCCTCTGATGGAACAGAACATCTCTCGAGATCGTGATGAGCGTGACCTTCGTGTTGGGGTTAGTTATACGAAGCAATGCTGTTGCTTGAACCTGGAAGTTTGGCACTGAGCGATAACACGGTCATTGTAACGGAAAACGAGAAACAAGATATCAACGAGGGCATTTCTACTTACCAATTGCCCCTCCACACCATCACCACCCAGCCCCACCCCAAACGCTCCCCGTAATGGTGAGAACACCCTGATTCCAGTGAGAAATACGAGTCAGACAAGATGCAGTGATCAATGCATCGAGCTTTATTCTAATTTTTTTTCAGAAGTTGTCGTTAATAATCGTAACGATTCCATGGAATTCAGCAGAACACGAATCATAGATTTGGCAGCGAGCATCAGTCGGATCTCAGTCATGCCTCGCTCTGTGACACACTCTGTGTTTTCATCCTCAGTTTGGCAAACAGCAGAACATGCCGGGGACGCATAACCCTTTCAGTGTAGTCTCACTTCCGCTGCAGGAGTTATACTTACACGTTGCACCTGAACGTTTACATCCGTCGTAGAAACCTGGAAAACAGAAGACATTACTTTTATGATTCATTATTATAAACAGTCAATGCTCAAAATAGGCCGAAGCAAGCATACATCGAAGGGAACAGTGCAGTGTAATCTAACAGAGGAATATTGAAAGCGGAATTATCCAGCGTGCTCCACGTGTGCACCAATGGAACGATGTAGCGAAGGGAACTCTGAAGTAACCTCTGACATATTGATATGAATTTCAGGCAGAGCAGCTCGGGAGGTCCGAAGCTATGAAGGCAATTGCAAACATGTACGCACTTTACGAAACAGGTCTTCATGTGGTGGTATGTAGATGGCAATACAAGGTCATAAAGATAGCTCTTTGGTGGGATAACGGTTCGGAATAACAGAGACCTTATTGATACACAAAATTCAAAGGGGAACTTGGCAGGAGAAATGTGGGGAAAGTTTTTTTTTCCCCTCGTGGGACAGTCCAGGACCAGACGGCATCATCTCATAATTATAGGACAATGATTAAAAACTAATTGAAAAGATGAGGAAGATTTTTGTCTTTCTAACTGGAATTAACGCATGGAACTAGTACGGAGAGCCGTGGAGGTTTGGTCATTCAGTAATTCAATACTCTGAGGGAGAATTATAATCAGGAAGGAATTCAAGGGTCATGGGAAAATGACCCTTGAATAGAGCAGAGCATGATCGGATCCAGCGCTTAAATGGCTGAGCACAAACATGGGGCTGAAAAGCTTAATTCAGCCTCTATACCCTATATCCTTTGACCTTATAAAGTTAAGGTTTACAGTTGTCTTCCAGTGGGAAAGAAAGAGCTTTAAACAGAGAAAACATGAAGATTTAAAGGCAGCGTCAGTCTGCCCCGCGCTATTTTGCTGCTCCTTCTCATTTCTTTTAAATGAATCACTTCCGGGAGGTTTTGATTGAACCTGCCTCCAGACCCCATGTCCCTGATTCTCTTCGCCAAACGTTTTAATTCCCTTGTCACCATACTGCGTGTGGCCTCCCACTTTTTAAATCCCACTTAAAAATACTGAGCTTCCAGTGATCCACGAAAGGAGAGCTCGGAAGGGTTTTAGACCTCTCCAGTAACAATATAAGACGCTGCATTAAAAAATCGAAAACAGTCCTGATCCAAACAACTGGCAGAACATGCTTAACGGGCAGTATGGCCTCCTCTGCATCGTCCCTGTCCATACAAACAGAGTGGTTTCTGCGATTTGAACTGACCCGCCAAAAAAAGCCTTCTTCGCAATTCCCTGTCAGCAGTGTTGGGCTGTGCCAGCGCGAAGGCAACAAGAATCAATATCAGAGATGTCCACATCATCAGACTTGCTGCTCCGAGCTACAATGAGCAGGGTGGCACGCTGCTGATGTTTGTATGGACTCAAGAGAGTCTCCTGGGGTTAATCATCACACATGTACGTTCGGATAAGCAAAAAACAATATAAACACAAACACACTGAGACATGCATGCATGCGTGCGCGCACACACACACCCACCCGCCCTCACACACACACACACACACATATACAAACAAACACACAGGTGCTGACAGGCACACACACACACGTGCATACACATTCTTTCAAGCTCACACACAGGAACACATGCACACATGCACACCGAACAATACACACAAATACACACACCAGCACCTGCACCCACACATTCACACACAAGTTCACACAAACACGCATACACGCGCACACATTCACAGGCAATCACATGCGCCAACACAGAGAATCGATCTCAAATATGCACATAAGTATCCACACACACATGCACACACGCATACATACAAACACATCCATTCACATACACCCAAACACAACCACACACTCACACCCACAGTAACTTAAAACGCCACACACACAGCCAACAACACCCACACATGCACGCACACACACAAACACACACACCACCACACACACTCGCACCCACATCCTCAGATCCACACATAAACATACACACATACCCCAAAACACAAGATACTCACACATGCAAATCTATGCATATTGATACCCACTCACAACTACAGACATACGCATCCACACCAACACACTTACATACATATGCACACACACTTTCACACACAAAAGCCCCCTCACTCACCCACACGCACGCATGCAACCACTTACACACACAGACACTGCCATCATCACATCCATTCCCCAGTCCACACTCACACACATTATGCAAGCACATACACAATCTCTCACACAGTCACACACACACAAAGACACAAACATCATTAACACATAAACACACGAACTCAATAACATCAACACACACACCTACACCACGCATACCCACACACACCCACATCCAGGCCTACACCTGCACACCTACATGTACCAACACACACTCGCCCACAGCCTCACACACGCATAGACGAGCCCCCACACAGACACAAACGCATACCCACAGACACACACAGCCACAACCACAGACATCCATACACCCCTACACATGCCCACGCACACATCCACACACACAGACATTCACATGCCCTCCCACCGATTTACACACACGCACGTGTGCGCGCATGCACGCACAAACGCACACTCACACATACGTGCACACACACACACACATATGTTGGGCACATTAAAATGGTAGATTAATCACTGATACTACCTAGGATTGGAGACAAAAGATAAATTGGCTCTGACGCCATATTTCTTTTCATTCAGCACGGTTATGCAAATATATTCTCTGTCTCTCTCTGTCTTTCTTCCGCTCTCTCTCTCTCTCTCGTTTTCTCCGTCCCCTCTTCTCTCACTCACACACACTCACACTGACTCGGACAGTCTGACTTACACACAGGCTCACTCATAAACTCAAACTGGCACAAACACGAACTCTCACAGTTAGACATACAGTCTCTCCCACTTGTTCACAGACACATATATTCTCTCCCACGCAGTTACACACACTGATTCATAATCTCCCTCATGAAAACACATATTCTTTATCTATCATTCACTCACATACATATATACAGACGCGTGTAGACTGTCACACGTGCACGCATATTTTCTCACTCAAACGAATCATTTCTACCTCTTGCACCGAAATACATTCGTTCTCTTTCACTCTCTTACATATACACACAGACTCACAAACTCTTACACTGACACTCAGTACTTCAGACATGCGGGGACACATTCTCTTACACACATGGAGATTGCCTTTCTAACAAAAACATTCTCTCTCGCACTCATATACATGCTATCGCTCACTACAAGGTACACACTGACACCTAAAACATCTTCTGTAGACTAGCTCATGCATACATTCGCTTACTCACACATGGACCGTTTCTCGGATACGGATTCGTTTTGTCTCACTTGCACATACACGCTCAGTCATACACACTTTCTCTCACGCACACAATCTCTCGGTCTGACAAACACATTCTCTCACTCACATAGTCACTCTCGCTGTCTATCACACACACATTTTCTGTCTTACGAACACAGTGGAAGCATTAATTTCCAATGGCATTACTATTGCTGGTTTCTATACTATTAAAGTTCCAGGGGTAACTGCTAACTAGAAATGAACTAAATCAATACGGTGGTTACAAGTGCAGGTGAGAGACTGAATACCCTGTAGCAAGGAACTCACATGCTTACTCACTTTTTCACTCCACCGGCAAATCCTGTCCACTATCGCCAAAGCACCAGTTAATAGTGTGTTGGGAAAACTCCCACCTTGTTTGAATGGATGTGTCTTCGACAACACACGAGAAGTTTCCACAAGAATGATTTAGATCCCTTGTCAATACTACCAATTTTTGTTCTCCCGGCTATTGAAACCTCCACATTTTAACATTCTCGTAAACTTGAATTGAACAGGAGTTAGAGAGCTCCCATTGGTATCCAGGAACAAACAATGGCCCCAGTGACCAATCTCACCAAAACCAGACATTCAGTCATTATTTCACTGATGTTTCATTTACAGGATTTGCAGCATTCACATCAACTCAATTGCCTTTTCAATACTGTGAGACATCCTGGGACTGAATTATATTCCTTTCCTTCGTAATCTTCCCGAAATTTTCTCTTCCCACAGTTTTCACGCTATCTCCTCTTCCTTTCTTACATTTATCTTTTTCTCCCTCTCCAGCTCTCCAGCAAATTTCCAAATTGAATCACGGCTCCGTTCTGTATGCTTGGGCCATCCTGCCTTCCAGCGTATTCTTCCCACCTCTTAACAACAAAAAGATAAAAATGCTGTCCCTATAATCAGTGAAGATTGGAAGAATGGGAGGTCATATTGTTGAAGCAAATAAATAATTCTACAGCTGCTTGACAGGGTAGAAGCTTCGAGGATGTTTCCACATCCTGGGAGAGTTTATGAGCAGAAGACATCGTCTTAAAACAAAGGCACGCAATTTTAAAACTGAAATAAATTTCCTGCAATTGCCTCTCTGAATGTTGAGAAACATTTGAACTCTTTACGGGTATGCGGTCAGAGTATGCGGTCAGAATCCTTGTATATATTTAAGACCGAGGGAGATAGGTCTTTCAGCAATCGGGCCATCGAGAGCTACATGGGAAGGGACGTGAGGAATTTCTGATCAGCCGTGATCCTATTAAAATGTCGATATCTGCTTTTATTTCGATCAGGCTTATTGTCTCCTCTTTTGCTCATGCTATTTCTCCATATCTCTCCTTCCCTTGATCCATCTCCTTGGTTTCACTGGCGGCCAGGTGATTAAATATTTCTAAATTTTAGCTGTTGTTTTGTTGTTAAATATTTTCTTCTGAACCTGAACTGTCCGATCACGAGTCGCCATCCAGACTGTAACACATCAGCACAGTTGTAAAGAACGAACTGTCCCTGAATGTGAGACTCACTGTCTTTCTGTATGGACAATATATAGACTCGCAAATGCAGATTCACTAATTATCATCAATCTAAATCGTTTGGCATCTGAAGTAAAGCATGGAAATTGCACCAACGCTACATTATCTGAAAAGAAAAGGCAACACTGCCAAACTGGGTCAATCACAGAGATTGTGACTGCTGTTCACGTGACGTCTGAAGTGGTTGAGGCGGGTACATCAATAATATTTAAAAGACATGTGGACAAATACATAGACAAGAATGGCTTAGAAGGTTATTGGTCAAGTGCAAGGAAATTGAGTTCACGTGAATGGACATTTTGATCTGCATGGACCATTTAGGGCAAAAGGACCTGTAGCCGTGCTGTGCGACTCTATGAATCTCTGACGAATGTTCAGCCAGTTCTTTCCCCCTTTAGCAGACCTATTAATTCGCCTGGGCCGAAGTGCATACAAATGCGTTAAAACCAAGATAGGAAGGGATACTGGATGTTCCCTGAACAAAAGGCAGCGTTTGGCTGATTGTAGAATCCCTATAGAAAATCGGAGTCTATTGGAGACTTTGGAGCGGAGGGTTTGTGATAGTGTGTTCGTATGAACAATCTCTTTACATATTGAAGTGAAACTGAGGACAAAATTAAAAAGTGCTTGATGGGTAATTTTGGGGAGGCTCTGTAGAGCGTTTTGCAGACGATACACACTGCTGTCACTGCATGTCGGTGGTGCAGGGAGAGAGTTTTGATGGTGGTGTTTAGTAGGACGTCGAGCAAGAGGCTGCTTTTTACTCGAAGGAGTTGAACTTCGTGAGTGCTGCTCTCATACAGGCAAGTAAGGGGCATTTCATCACACCCCAGACCAGTGCCTTGTCAATCGTGAACAGGCTGTAGGGAGTGGGGAAGTGTGGGGAAAGGAGGTAAGGTAAATGCTGCTGGATTTGGGAATCTATGGCCTACTCTTAGGGAGACTGCATAAGTGTATCTGGACCAGTCTGTTTCTTGTCGATGATGAAACCAATAATCTTCACTTAAAGATGATTATAATATTCAACATCAAGCGGTGATGATTATAATATCTCTCAATAACTACCTACAGGATATTTACAGTGGGGATTCAATGATGGCAATGCCATTGAACATCAATGAATAATGTTAATTTGTCTATCGTTGGACATAATTATTGCCTGGCATTTTTTGTGAAGAGAATGTTACTAGCCAGTTTTCGGACAAAACCAGGATATTGTTCAGGTTTGTTACTTTTGCACGCGGACTGCTTCAGTATCTAAGGAGTCCCAAATGGTGATGTACATTGTGCCACCATTCGTGAACATTCCACTTCTGGCCTAATGATGGATCGAAGGTCATTGATGAAGCAGCTGAAGATGGTTGAGCCTAGCACACCACTCTGAGATAATCGGACAGAGATGTACCTCGAAATGGTATTTTGGCCTTCACAGTGAGGGGATTCAAGTACATAGGAGGGATATCTTCTGCGGTTGTTCAGAACCTTGGTGGGATGACATCTACAATACAGTTGTTAACCGTTAAACGGGTGACACCTAATGTTGCCTCCAGCCCCAAAGCACTGACTTTACCAGTGAGCAGCCCTGTCTCTTCATGTGATACCAGACCCACAGCACCTTTGTCTCCACTGATCGGCTCTGGTTCAGCGTGTGACTCTGAAACCAAAACACTGTGGCTATCACTGACCTGCTCCGTCTCTTAATCGGATTGCAGTTGAATCCTGCCAAACAGCACTTGTCGTTATCACTGATCTTTTGTGTCCATGTCCGTGATTCTACACTCACAGATTTGTGTTTGCCTCTGACGTGTCCTTTCCCTGCATGTAACAACTGACCAACTGCATTCTGGTTAGCACTGCCTGCTTTTTCTCTGCATGTAATTCCTGACCAATAGTGTTGTGTTATCACTGACCCGTTCTGGCTCTGTTTGTGACTCCTGACCCAAATACTGTGGTTAGCAATATATTTTTGTTTCTCTACGAATAACTCCAGACACACAGCGCCAGAGCTGGTAGTAACTTGTTCTATCTATGCATGTTATTACTGGCCAACTGCACTCTGCTTGTCAGTGACCTCTACGGTGGCGACAAGTAACCCCAAAACCCAACGCACTTTGTTTCCCACTGTCCTTCTGCTTCTCTGCATTGTATTGCAGGCCAACCACAGTCTGGTAATCGCTGATCTGCTCTGTTTCTTCATGTTACCTCAGTTTCACAGCACTCTGTTTAACACTAACCTTTTCTGTCCTGTCCTGCGACTCCAGAAACAAAGCACTATCGTAAGCATGAGTTTTTGATTTGCTTCGATTTGATTCATTGTTGCATGTACCTACTTACAGTGATAAGCTTTATTTACTCGCATTACAAGTAGGGCATAGTCACGAAGGACATACAGTTCAGAAGGTGAGAATACAACAGAGGTATTTACAGGCTATAGAGCCTGCGCTAGGCAGTATCAATGTTCGTTCCACTTCAAGTTACAGAGTTCATTCATCATCGAGTCATAGAGTCTGATAAGGCGTGGGAAACAGTATGTTTTGTTTGAAGTTGCAGGTGTCTTTGTGTGTGTACGTGTGTGCATGTGTTCAGACTTCTGTATCATTTCTCTAACGAAAGAGGTTGTAGGAGATCATTACTTGGGTTCAACGGGTCTTTGATGATGTTAGCAGCTTTTCTTTGGCTGTAAACTGCATATATGTGGTCCATGGATGGATGGTTGGTTTTCGTGATGGTCTGGGATGCGCACATCACCTTTTGTCGTTTCCTACGTTCCTGGGAAGAGCGGTTGCAAAAGACTTGATGGGAAGCGTTTTCAACCTGTCGTTCTGGAGGGCATGTGTTGCAGAGCAGCCCGACGTTTTGCTATTAGTGTGCTTCAATACAGTTGGTAATGGGCCTCATAGACATGCAAAACCTGAGGGAGAGACAGTTGTTTTGCCTTCTTTACTGTGGCATCCACGTCAGAATCTCAGCAGATATTGTCATTTATTGTCACTCTGATGAGCTTGATGGGGCATCCTGACCTCAGCTCCGTTGACGTTGATGGGGCATGTTCTCTTTCATTCTTTCTGAAGTCAATGATCAGTCCTGTACTTTTGCTGCCGTTGAGAGAGAGAAGTTGTTATCACCACTTCGCCATGTCCTCTATCTCCTTTCTGAACTTTGACTCATAGTTTTCAGATATCTCTCCTATCACAGTAATGTCGTTAGCAAACCTGCAGATGACGTTCGTTTGGAACTGCACTGTCGTGGGTGTATAGAGAATAGAGTAGAGGACTGAGGTTGCATCCATGGTGGGCTCCAGTACTGAATGTTAACGAGGACGAGGTGCTGTTGTCTATGTTCAATGATTACAGTCTCTCAGTCAGAGAGCTGATGATCCAGTTGGAGAGTGTGGAGATGCCCATCACAGTGTTTTGCAATCAGTCTGGACGATATTATGATGTTGATGGGGGAGCTGTCGTCGATGAGCAGGAGTCCGACATCGATGTCCTTGTTGCCCAGACGTTCCAGGGATGACTGCAGGGTTAGGGATATGACATCTGCTCTGTACCTGTTACATCATTTGGGAAATTGTGTAAACACAATTTCCGCCCAGGCAGGACGACGTAAGAAGATGTGAGCCATGACCAGCCTCTCAATGTACTTCATCATTATTGAAGTCAGAGTTACTGGGCGGAAATTATGAAGGCTCTTTGTATTTGCCTTCTCAGTTGCAGGGATAATAGTGATCTTCTTGAAGCACTTGTGGGCTTCGACTTGTAGGATGAGAGGTAGAAGATGTCATTGAAAAGCTTCGCCAGTTGGTCCACAGACGATCTGAGTGCTTGGCTGGGAACGCCATCTGGGGTCATTTCTTTTGGTTGATTCCCAGTAAGACGGATCTGATGTCTCAACGGTGATGAGGAAAACAGATATGTGTGGAGCTTTTGGGGCAGGCATCACCATATTGCTGACATTGTGCCCACACTAAGCTTAGATGTGTGTACGTCAAGGAAGCATGTGTCCTTGACTTCTGCCTTGTTCTGTTTCATGTTCTCACCTGTAATGCAGATTAGGCCTTCCCACAGACGGCGGGAGTGTAGTTGTTTCCTTTGGGCCTTTCACGTGATCTGGTACTGAATGCCAATATCCCTGATGGTTCTGCAGGGACATAGCCTGACCTCCTGTGTCGGTCTTCGTCATCCGACCTGAATGCTAGACTTCAGTCAGAAGTGGATTCCTGGTTCAGTTAAGTTTTTCGACGGGAGAACAACTGGATTGGCATTTATCTCTGCACAGTCCTCCACACATGTTCTCATGTAGTCCATGATGGTAGCTGCATGCTCATCTAGGTTTTCCGCCGATCATTTGAATACAGACCCTTCCACCGATTCCAAGACCTCCCAGAGAAAGTTCCACCTTCACAAAATGGTTTCAGCTTCTGCTTGGAAGCTGGGAGGAGGAACACAGCGGTGTGATCTGGTTTTCCGAAGTTTATTGCAGGTTATGGAGAGGTAGAACTCCAAACCCAAGGCACTGTGCTTACACCTGCTCTGTATATACAAGGGACTCCATGCTCGCAATACGATGGTTCATATTAACCTGCTCTACACTATATTATATTTCAGAGCCATAGCACTGTTGGGGCCACTGACATGCTCTGTCCCTGCGTGTGATTCCAGACCCACTTTACAACTTTTTGCTTTGACTTGCTGTGAGCCAACATGTGCCCACAGAATCACTTCAGTTAGTTCTGATCAATGGCGATTAAACCTGAAATGTTAAATTGACATCTCTGCACAGATGGTGCCAGATCCATTGAGCTTTACCCGTCATTTCTGTGTTTTTGATCGATTAAGTTTGGGGAGACTGGCGTCGGCGGCTGACTGACCAACTGTTGCTCTTGTTTAGTGTGTTCGAATTACTTCATGGAGTGTGACGAGCGGCCTCTCCGCCATATACATAATGCTTGTAACAGGACATTTCATTGTGCGACTTATGCCCACGAAATGGTAATTCACCTCCTAGTCAAGCCAAATCTGGCAGATATTTCCCTCCATGCTTGTACAATGCGAAGATGAATTGATGTGATTGATGGTCTCTTGGTGTTTGGTAACCAAGCAGAGAGAATTTTGTCTGCTGCTCCGTCCCAGCACAGATTTCAATTTACTTTTGAATCTTTGAACTCAGATGTGAGGCATTGGAGATTCTCAGAATATTGTCTCAACCGATCTCTGATCGGAATAACATGCCCTCTCCAGCCGAAATTAACGGTGTAAAATAAAGGAGTGCACTTGATTGTGGGCTATTGTTTCAGTGTGTTCGAGCACAGAATAATGTAATCCAGAAATCCGGGAGAGCCCATTCAGCCCATCGAGTCCATAATACGAGGTACTATTCGAAATATACACCAGCCCCATGTCCCAAAACTTGCCTTTGGATTTGAATGTGAAATATCCAATGGCCTTTTAAAGATTGTGAGTGCCCTGCAACACATGCCCTCCAGACCGCCAGGTTGCTAACGCTTCCCATCGACTCTTTTGCGACATTGTTAATCCAGAGACTCAGACAACTTTCTGGGGAACCTGGGCTCGCATCGTGCTCCAGAAGATTGTGGAGGTTGAAGTAAAATATTTAAATAACTATGGACTTATGATGCGGCGGATGAGTTTCAGTCCCCTGTCGATGGTCAGAAAAGCAAATGTGGTTCACTAAAGTCCTTTAGGCAAGCAAAGTGCCATCCTTACGTGGTCCGGCCTACATGTGGCTCCAGACACGTAGAAATATTGTTGACACCTAACTTTTGTCTCGTTGGGCAATATATGCTGCCTAACCAGCGATGCTCTCACCCTGTGATTAAAATATCCTCGACATGTCAAATATATATTGTGACTGTTTGTCATTGGCCCTTTGAATATGGGGTGCAGCCGCTTATTGTTCACTTTCTCCATGCCTCTCTTGATCTTATCCTCAACAAACAGGCATCCCTTGATTGTTGAAGGCTAGGCTCAGTCTGGCTAGAAATATCTAGAAATATGAGAAGTGAATTTGAGAAACATTTTAGCTCAGGTTGTGGTTCTGGACTTAGGTTTGGTTGCTGAGCTGGGATGCTCAGCTTCAGAGGTTTCGTCACCATACTAAGTAACATCCTGAGTGAGAATTCGGATGAAACACTCGTGGAATGGCTTGCTTTCTATATGTGTGCTTAGGTTTCCTTGGGATAGGTTGATGTCATTCTCTATTGTGACGCCATTTCCTGTGGTGATGACATTTCGTGTGGTTTTTCAGAGCTGGTCGTAAATGGGATCCATTTCGATGTGTTCACTTTCAGAATTCCGTTTGGAATGCAATGTTCCTTGTAATTCTCGTGCTTTTCTCTCTTTGGATTGTCCTGGAAAGATGTGCTGTCCAGTCGAAGTGATGTCCTTCCTCATCTGTATGAAGGATAACGGTGAGATTGTGTCATGTCGTTTTGTGGCCAGTTGAGAAAAAGGACAGGAACGGCCAACACCACTGGAAATGTCGTCCCAGCAGGAAATGATATCTCTAACCCAAGGAGACCTATTCACATATATCGAAAGTGGGCAACGTCACCAGTGATTCGTCTGGAGGATCACCGATGATGTTACCTAGTGTGTTGACGTAACGTCTGAAAATGAAACTTCCAGATCTGTGAACAAATCTGCATCCAGAATTATGAGAACCATGAATAAATTACTCAGCCGGAGACCCCGCCCACTTTGGTTTATGTTCAGAGAGGAATAGTGTAAATGAAAAGTGCCAGGAAAAGTATTAACACAGAGAGTGGTAGTTGTCTGGACCACACTGCCAGGCGCGATGCTGGAAATAAATGAAACAGCAAGGATGAAGAGCCATTTCAACAAACGCAGAGAATAGAGAGATAAAGTCCACGTGCAGGAAGATGTGATTGGTTTGGCACAGACGTGCATTAAGAAGAATCAGTTCCTGATTTCTATGTCATATGGAGCAATTTGTCTGTGAAAAGAGACTGGATACGTCGGCATTCTTTGCTTTAGAACAGAGAATTTCTCTGGGAATTCTGAAAATGAACACATCGAAATGGATCCCATTTATGACCAGTTGTGAAAAAGCACAGGAAATGTCATCACCACAGGAAATGGCGTCACCATAGGGAATGACATCAACCTATCCCAAGGAAAACTAAACACACATATAGAAGGCGAACCATTCCAGCAGTGTTTCATGCGAAGTATCACTGAGGATGCTATCTAGTATGGTGATGAAACCTCTAAAAAAGAGCGTCCCAGCTCAGGGACCAAACCTTGGTTTAGAACCACAACCTGAGCTACAATTTTTTTCAAATTCACTTATTATATTTCTAGATATTTCTAGCCAGACTGAGCCTAGCCTTCAACAATCAAACGTAAACCTCATCTGACAGTTGATATACTGTAACCAGGCAACATCCTGGTCGAAATAACTGCATAGAGAATTGCACACTAAGTCACTCTTCATTTATAGAGGAGCAGTATACTGGTTGTGGCCAGTCATCTCGGAGAAAGACTCTCGAGTGAGGAGACATTGGATCCCCTGCCTACTTCTTTCTTTTAGGGCTCCCTGAAAGCCCCAGTTTGACAACCGGTATCAACGGTCACATATTAATACAAACACTGTTTCTAACCACTAAATTATCAAAACTTTTTTGCACATATTTTCTACAGTACCATGACCAGAACTGCACACAGTTATGTCGCTGTGACCTCATCAAAGCCCTGCAGAATAGCAAAACTCTGGCAATGAGAAGGCCGTTAATGTACCGTGCCCATTTACTGATCTTCCCCTTCCACGCTGTGAATATGTGAAGACACTGATCTGAATGGGAAATGAGACACGGACACTGAATGCTTGTCAGTTTAACGAAACTTTTAATCACATGACCGAAAATGAACAGTGGTTAACTTCAGTTGGACAATCAGATACTTTGCAGCATTACATGGTATAGTTTCTTCTTCGATGTCAGATATGTACACAGCATATTTCAAAGTACAGGCCAGAACCTTTGACCATCATTAAAACACTGGTGTGACATAACACTTCACTGTCCTAACTTCCTTGGAAAATGCATGCAATAGGTCGATCAAGAAGAGAGAATAAAAAGAGAAAAAATGTTCATTAATGTTCACAATCAGACGTCCACATCTTCTCTCACTGATCAGCATAAAACCAGAAAAAAATGATATTGCTACATCCCGGTTAGAACCAGCGTTTATTGGGAGTCACAACAGTACATATTTATTGAAGTGGGTTGTAATAGCTGCTGTTAGGAACAGAATTGTGTGCAGGGCTGCGTTCTGGCCTACTTTTGATTATACCAATTCAAATCGATGCAGGGTGCATCACTGTGAAGATACAGAGGGATTGTAACGTCTTCAGTATTTTGCCAACAGAGGGTGACATGATACCAGTGGCTTTGGCGGGCTTAGAAGGGCACAGATCCCGACCGATGTCAGGAATTCCTTTCCTCAGAGAATTGTTAGAATTTGGAACCGCTGGTTGAGTGGCTGGTCGAGAGAGGTCCCACAGAAGGTTTCAAAAGAAAGCTGGAAATATATTTCAAAGGGGAAATCTGCGAAGGTTAGGGAGATACAGTTGTAAAATTGGAATGGCTGAGTAGAACTTTTAGGGACAGGGACAGACACAATGAGTCAAATCGCTTCCTGCACCATAAATCTCGACTGAGTATAGCTGACCAAATCTTGCTCAAACAGGGATGGTTTCAAGACCCGTCTTCAATGTGGACAGAATTTGGAGGAGCCGTTGTTTGACTGGGGTAGGCAAACTTGAAAAATTCGTTTCACACCAGGTATCAGTCCAACAGATTTATTTGGAATCAGTAGTATCCTGAGCGCTGCTACTTCATCAAGTATTTTTGAAGTAAGAGCATAAGATGCAAATGCAATCGTTAAAATAAGAATTAAAGCGAGCGTCCAGTTTTTGGACAGGCTAGGAACTTCGATGGATGGACTTCTGAGTGGAATCCTTTATCTCTTCTGGAATTAGTGAAGCAGGATACGCTGATGGAATGAACAGACATGATCTTCAAAGGAGTAACACTGAGCCATTCATACCCTCAAGTCTGCCCAGCAACTCAATAAACCTATCAATGATCTGTAGGATAACATTATACGCCTGCTCGAAGCCCATGACCATTCTATCCATGCTGAATAAAGAAAAAGTATATTTCATATTTAAAATAAACAATTGGATTAGCATCCATTACGACATGAGTAAGAGCACTCCAAACCTCCACTATTCTTTGAAATTGAATTGTTTTCTTTCATCTTTCCTGAATGATCTGAACCAAATGCTTAAATTGCAATATGCGTTTCACCGGTTGAGCCCAGCATCCTCCAGTTGCCCTTGAGAAGGTGGTGGTGAGCTTACTTCCTGAACCACCATCGTTCACATGCTAGAAGTTGACCCACACTGTCCGTACTAAGGATATTACAGGATTTCATTCTGGCACATCTGTGACTTCAATTTCAACCTGTGGAAATTGTTTATATTCATCAACACGGTCTTTCACTGCTAATAACCTGAAGCTTCCTCAGCGGCACCATGATTGTTTCAGATCTTTCCTATCGAGCTGAATGACAGACTGAGTCTGGGACAGAGCCCACAGCAGCTGAGCATAAAGTCTGAAAAACAATGCTCGTTTTACTTGGAGACCTGGTACAGCATGTGAATAGCTAAGGGATGGACCACACTCCTGACCACACTCACGGCCTCTCAGCCCAATTACCAATCTTGCTTCCCAGAAGGTTCACAAGGCTGAATTCAGGGAGGAGCGGCTATTCATTTGGAGTAGATTCCACCGAAGCCCTTGAACTTTAATAGAGAAAAATGCAAGGTTTTTAAGGGACGCAAAAGGATATATGCAGAAACGCGGTTTCCCTCATGGTATAGTCTCGGACCAGTGGGCATCATCGCAGAATAATAGGTCAACAATTGAGGTGGAATTTCTTGTCTCAGAGAATAGTGAATCTTTGGAATTCTTTACCACAGAGAGCTACTGTGGTTCGGTCTTCAAGTATATTTAAGTGTGTGCCAAAGTAAGTTTAATCGGGATGGGAATCGAGAGTTATGGAGAAAAGTGAGGAAAGTCGATTCAAATGAGCTGAACTGTCACGTTCTCATGGAGTGCCAGTTCAGTCTAGATAAGCGTGAAGATCCTCTTTGGGTTAGCGAGTCCAAACTACACAGAAATACCGAAGTATAGTCTTGCCAACGCCCTGTATAACTTCAGTGAGTCATCCCGACTTCCCATTGCAATTAAGACCAACATATCATTGGCTTTGCATATGGCTTGCTATAAAGCAGGCAGTAAGTAATTACATGTTGATTCAAAGCAACTTGAGAATGAGGGTCCGACAGGATAGTGACTATATCCGTTTCGAAGAAAATAACATGCACACAACAAAAATGTTTAAACATTGTGTTATGGAGCAGGCCAGAACCCATCAAGATATTTCAAGAAAGTGGCCCAGACACGAAAATTGTTAATTGTTTGAAGCAGGTTCACATAACATATTCCAGGAGTGATGCTGTTGGCCCAAACTCTTAATTTTAAACCAACCGGAATTAATTTGCAAGATCACCGAATGAAACACAAAGAATAGCGAACAGAGCATAGAATGGCATAACCAATCCGAAAACTGAGCAGGTTATCCCAACTTAACGATATGGCAAATTACTTCAACAATCCCCATAAACACGGCCTTGGAATTAAAGAGAGAAACATACAACGTCCACAGGCTAGAGAGGCAGATAGATTCAGCATGGAACACCTTCCTCCATATACGTGTTAGTTTGACCAGCAGACTTAAAACTGACTTGTTACGTTTTGAACAGCCAGACTGCTCAAACCCAAACCAAAACAACTACAACATAACCGTGTTAAAGGAGTGATATCGTGAGACTTGGGAGACAACTAGTGGTAGTTTATCCTCACAGTCATCACATTCCTGACAAGGGGAGATATTGAGAAATTTCAACCAGCACAGTATTAATGACTTGGAGCAAGGAAGTGAACATCCATTCCCAAAATTGCAGACGACATAAAGGTTGGTTAAATGACATGTTTTGAGCGGGATCTAAACAGGTAATTGAAATCTATTAATTGTTGAAGTCAGTGGGTACAATATTAACAAATATTGTATAACGGTGAAAATTTAAGGCCTTCGTTTTGGAAGGGAGAAAACAAACAGCAGATGATTATTGAAATGAGGAAAACTGCAACAGAATGTGTCTTTGGAGGATTTGTTCCCAAAACACAAAAAATATAGCACAGAGGTGCAGCGGGCAACCGCAAAGGCTGATGGAATGTTGACCCTTTTATCAAGGAACTGAAGTATTACAAGAGGTAAATCTGACTACAACTGTTGAAGGTGCTGGAGAGACAATGTCTCGAAAATAGTGAACAGTTTTTTGTTCTCGAATTGAAGGAAAAGTTTCGTTTTATTGGAGTCACTTCAGAGAAGGTACACGAGGATGCTTTCGGGTTTGAAGAGAGGATCACATATTTAAAGCCTAAATCTGTCGGGATCTATCCACTGAAGGTTTAGAGAATGAAGGTTGTTCTCAAATGATTCTGAAGCGTACTTGAAAGGGCAAATGCTGATTGGCGGTTTTCCTGCATTGGGGAATCTAGGACCAGACGGTCAGAGTAAATAAGCATCAATTTAGATAGAGATGACGACGAATTTCTTCTCTCAATAGGTTGTGAATATTTGGAACGCCTTGTCATAGAGAGCTATTGTTGTGAGAATTGTCGTGTAAATTTAAGACTGAGATAGGTGGACTCTTGATCCGTCGTGGAATCACGGGTTACAGAGAAAGGCAGGAAAATAGATGAGTAGACTTTTGGAACAAAGACAATCCTGTTGAATAGCAGAACAGGTTTGAGATTCAGAAGGGCCTACTCTTCATAGAGTATGGATTGAATTTTATTTTTTTCACAATCACACCTTCCGTTATAATACTTCCACCGATCAGATAGCAACAAATTTAAACTTTGGAAAACTGCAGTGCTTTTGAATAACCCGACTAGAAGGCGGAGGGGGAGGGGTTGGGATGGGCTTGGAGGAATGACAAGAATTAGGAAGGCAAAAGGAACCTGTTCACCACTCTCTAAGCAATAATGAGATCCAATGAGTCACTACATTGTAATCAGACAGGTTATTCAGTCATATGGGGGCACCCAACAATGTTCAGTTACTAGATTATCGGTATCAATACGATGTGTGCTCTGTTGGGCTGCTGATATTTGGATACTGAGACCATCTGCAGTATACAGCATCTCAAGTCATACAATATGCATGGTCAAGTAATTAATACATGGACACTCGACATTACACATGTATCAAATGTATTTATGATGTGATTCAATGTCTACAGTGCGCGACACTGATACTTGAACATTCAACTGTGTGTCGCCTGTGTATGGAAAACACGAGAGCAGAATGAGACGCTGGATCTTTTACAGTCTTTACCATATGAAAATGAAGCCTTTTTTATGCATGGGAGATGGAAGTGAGCTTTGTGACCAGTGAGTCCGTGTTATAGGAACTCAACTAACAATAGTAGGCAGTCTGCTGAGGGCTCTAATCTTAACATGGAAGTATCCTCATCTTTTATCCAGTTCATAGAGATGCAGAGCCATAGAGCACGGAGACAGATACTTTGGCCTAAACTGGTCGACACCAATCAAATTGTCAATCAACGTTAACTCCATTTTCCTGCACTTATCCAATATACTTCGAAACTTTTCCTATCCATGTATTGCGTCAATTATATTATAAATATTGTTAATGAACCTGGTCAACCACTTCTGCTGTCAGCCCATTCCATTCATTCCATTTCTAATGCTTACCCCCCTCTGTGGAAAATGTTTCCTCTCAGGCTCCCTTCATTTTTTCCCCTCTAAACTTAAACTCATTCCATCTCATCTTCAGTTGGACAACCCGTGTGAAAGAGACTGAGTGCATTCACCCTATCCATGTTTCTCAAGATCTTCTGCACTTCGATAAAATCCCCTCACAGTCTCGTGTGCTCTGATGAAAAGAAGTACTAGCTTGTCCAATCTTTCCCTATCAAACAGAACCTTGAGTCCTGGCAACATTATTGTGAATTTCTTCTGCACTCTTTGCTATTTAATAAAACTGAACAGAATTCGCGAAATGCGACCAGAGCAAAGCCCCTTTGCAAATGACACATGACTTCCAAACTTCTCCACTCAATGCCCTGGCTGATGAAATTAGGTGTGCTGCAAGGCTTCTTCACTGCCCTGTCTCTTTTTGACGACAATTGCAGTGAACGGTGGACCTGAACTCAAAAGTCCATCTGTTCCACAAGCCCTTAAGGCCCGAACCTTTACCATGAAAATCCTACTTGATTTGACTTTCCATAAATGCGAAACCTCATGTTTATCTATAGTAAACTCCACTTGGCATTTCTCAGCCCATTTCCCCAGCTTATCAAGGTCCTGCTGGAATTTCTATTCAACGTTCTCGCATACCATGATGCCACCTATTCTAGTGTGAACTGCAAACTTACACAGACGCCTTGTGCAGTCTCATCCAAATCATCATTAGAGATAACAAATATCAATGGGCCCAGCACTGACCCATGACGCACTCCACTAATCACAGGCCTCCCTTCCGACAAACGTCCACCCACTATTATCACTGTTTTCTATCATAAAGCCAATTGCGTATAAATTTGCCAGCACCCTCTGTATTACATTCCGCTCTACCGCCCCGCACTCAATAACTTTCGTGGTCCCTCCATCAATGAACTCGAACAAATTTGCGAGGTATGATACCCAAAGCAAACAAAAAGCCACGCTGATGATGTCTAATCAAGCCCTATGTTTCCAAATGCTCGTAGATCTTGCCTTAGAATTTTCTCAATTAACGTATCTACCACAGATAGTCGACTTACTAGTCTTTCTTTCCAGGCTTTTGTTTTCAGACCTACTTGAATAGCCGCACAGAATTCACTGTCATCCAGTTTCCAACACCTCACCTGTAATTAATGATAATGCAAAAATATCAGCTAGGGTCCTGTCAACTTCTCTATCATCTTGCAGGTGTGTAATATAGATAGGCCAAGAAAGGGCGAGGCCACACTGGATTTCATACTGGGCAATGAAACAGGACAGGTTTTAGACTTGGTGATAGTTAAGCAATTTGGTGATAGTGACCATAATTTTGTTGTGTTTTCTTTAGCGATGGAAAGAGATATATATCTACCGCAGGGCATGAGATATAGGTGGAAAAGGCAATTATGATGCGACTAAGCAAGGTTTTGTGAAAGAAAGTGCAGGGTTTGGGCACAACTGTAATGTTGAGCTTGTTCCAGGAACAGCTACAACGTGTCCTTAATAAGTAAGTGCCTATCAGGCAGTGAGGAAGGGGTCGAACGACAGAGATGTAGTTTACTAAAGAAGTTGAACCTCTTTTCAAGAGGAAAAAGGAGGCTTAAGTAAAGATGATACGTGAAGGCTCAGTTAGGGCGCGTGAGAATTACCAGTTAACCAGGAACGACCAGAAGAGAGAACGAAGAAGAAGCATCAGAGGACCTGAGAACATTTGGGAAGTCATGCCAAGAGAAACACCCTAATGCTTTCTATAAGTATGTCAGGAATAAAAGACTGAAAAGGTTTAGATTATGGGAAGTCAAGGTTAGTCCAAGGAAGTTGAGTGTGGAGGTCGAAGAGATTGGAGAGGGAAAGGTGTTGGCAAGGATTATCGGAGTTAGAACTGCTAATCATCTGGAAAGGAACAATTTGATTCGGCATAGTCTGTATAGTCTTGTAAAGGGTATGCTATGCCTCACAAGCCTTATTGAGTTATTTCAGAAGGTGACCAAACAGGTGGATTCAGGTAAAATGGTTAATGCGGTGTATACAATTTCATAAAGCGTTTGAGAAGGTTCTCTGCGTTGGCTAATGCACAAAATATGGAGGTATGGTTTTGAGGGTGATTTAACGGTTTGGATAACATATTGGCTAGCTGAAGGAAGACTGAAAGGTGATAGTTGATGGGGAAATGTTCAGTTACTACCGCAAGGATTTGTTTCGGGGCAACTGCCGTTTGTCATTGAATGAGCTGGATGAGAACGTAGAAAAATGGGTCAGTAAATGTGTGCATGACACTAATATCAGTGGAGTTGTGTTCAGTAGTGAAGGATGTTGCAGGTTCCAGACAGACACAGGTAAACTGCAGAGCTTAGCAGAAATATGGCAAATGGAGTTTTACACAGATAAATGTGCGCTGATTCACTTTGGAAGGAGTAATAATAATGATAAGGACTACTGAGTTAATGTTATGATTCTTAGTAGTGTGGATGAGCAGAGAGATTTAGGTGTCCATGTCCATATATCTATGGTATACGCCACACAGGTTGATAGGAATATTAAGACTTCGTACGATGTGTTAGCTTTCAGTGATAGTGGGATTGAGTTTCTCAGCCATAAGATCATTTTGCAGTTGTGCAAAGCACTGGTCCGGCGGCACAGGGAGTATTGCATATAGTTCTAGTCGCTGTATTGAAGGAAGGATGTGGAAGCATTGGAAAGGGGGAAGAAAACAATTACCCGGATGTTGCCTGATATAGAGGGAAGTTATTATGGGGAATGGCTGAGGGCCATGAGGCTGTTTTCGGATGAGAGATGAAGATTGAGAGGTGACGTAATTGAGACAGAAAAGATGAGTGTAGGATTAGATAGGTTGGACAGTGAGAGACTTTCCTTGGATGGTGATGGCTCGGACGACGGACTTAGCTTGAAATCTGAGGGGTGATAGATATAGGACAGATGTCAGAACCAGGTTTCTCAGACAGAGATTAGTAAGGGCGTAGAACGCCCTGCATGCAACAGTCGTGGATAAAACAAATTTAAGGTCAATTAATATTCATTGGATAAGCAATGGATGACAACGAAATAGTCATAGTTCCATGTGTTTCGGATTGGTTTCACAGATCGGTGCAAGAGTGAGTGTTGAAGAGCTGTACTGCGCTGTGATGTTCTGTGTTTATGAATATGCATGTTCAGGACCAGGGGATTTTCCAAATTCATGCATTCTAATACATCAAACATCTCCTCAACTGTGATATGGACTTTGCCAAAGATAGCACCAAAAACTTCCCGAAGTTCCCAAGTGTTGATATCTTTCTCCATCGGAAACACAGATGAGAAATACTCATGGAGGACCTCGCCCGTTTACCTGCAGATCTACATATTCATGATCGCTTAGTCCTTGACGGGTCACATTTTCTCTCTAGTTGTTGATTTTTTCTTTAGTAAACTTAAACCACCTCTTTGGATTCACCTTAATCTGCTCAGCCAAGTCTATCTCGTGCTCCCTTTTCGCCACACTGATGTCCTTCCTCACCGAACTCCTGTATTCCCTATATGACGTCTGACATTCCTTTGATTCCAGGTGCCTCTACCTGATCTATACATCCGTCTTTTTTTTCTGCTCGAAGCCGCAATATTTATTGTCATCCTGTGTTCTCGATTTTTGTCAGTGTTATCCTTCACCCTCAGAGGAATATGTGGACCTTAAACTCGATCAATCTCAGTTTGAAAGTCCTTCCACTTGCTGGAGGTCCCTTTTGATTGCAACAAAATATTCCAGCCAACCCCTGCAAGCTCCCTTCTAAATCCATCAAAATCAATCTTGCCCCAATTTAGAAGTTGAACTGTGGACCGGTTTTCTCCCTCTCTCTAATTATTATAAAATCAATAGAACTATGGTCAGTCGACCCAAAGTACTCGGCCACTGTCATCTCCATCATCTCCCACAACTCATCTTGAAACCACGGAAGGACAAAACCAACAATAATGTTTGTGGCAGTGTTTTCTTTGAAATTGCTGTTCATTGTTGGGACCATCGTTGACATGGGGAAAAAATCTACAGTCTCTCTTGACACCCAGTAAAATTCTGCAGGGAGTGATGCGTTTCGATCTTTGAAAGAGGCTAAATGGTTTGTCCCTTGTCTTTTCCATCTGGTTTTGTTGTGCCTTTCCTTTCTGATTACATATCGACGTCCAGGCGTACATGACTGATTAAGCTTTGAGCTCTTGTTCTCATGGCATGTTCCAGGCAACCAAACTTGAAATAATGTCTCACATTTCTAAAATCCGCCTTGTCGCAGTTCCCATTGGTGCATCACGACCAGTAACTGAATCTCACCCAACCCCAAGAAGCAGAACTCGAGATTTACCACCAGTACCCTGGCACCAATAAGAAACTCTCGAACAGGCTAGCCAATTCTTCCCTAACCTTGGGAGCTGAGTGTGTGAAAATTGCAAGTTTTGTCTCATTACTCATTAGTTATTACACGACTATCCAACATTCCAAGACACCTTAAGATTCTCGCCACCTTCCGCCCTCATCAGTATTTCGCGAAATCATTCTACGTTTGTTTCTGTATTTGGTTCCAATGCTCCTCCTTGTATTATTCCTGTCTAACAGCACCTGCGAACAGTCGTTCAATTTTAAGCATTCATGTCATGGCGATTGTGTCCATGTTGAGGCTGGGTCGCTGGATTGACAATTTTACGTGCTGAATATTGTCAACAGCGAAGATTCAATTCAGGCATCAGCCGAGGTAAAGATCATAAGGGATAATCCCAAACATTTTTACAGCACACTTTCTACAATGTATAGTTAGATGTGAGTCTCTGTTTGACTGAGCATCTGGATGTGTTTGTCTGTGCGAATATGTATGTGTTACTGTGCATCAGTCTGTATATGCCAGTGCATGTCGTCGGTCCTGCAGTTAAGTGCACACTTGTCCGTGTTTCTCTTTGATTCATAAGTGAAATGTTTCATATATGCGTCATGGACTCTGTCTGTGTTGTGGATTTTGCAGTTATGAACCACAAGATAGCCTGCTTGATCAAATGAGTCCGTCACATCTTCCAATAGGTTATACTGCAGAAGAATATCAGCAGAGGATGAAAACTGTCCAGTTCATTGTGATGGTGCAAAGTCGATAAAATGTGGCATTGGTTAATGCACACAAGGTCAGGCAGCATCGAAGGTTCAGGAGAGTTGTCGTTTCGTGCAGGACTCATCAAGAGTCCAGAGAGTGGGAGGGGATTTAGAAATGATTCGTGGGTTTGGTGGTGGGAGAAAAGTAGTTGGGATGACGACAAGTGGACACAGGTAGGAGGTGGGGGCTGAAAATCTGTTGCTGGAAAAGCGCAGCAGCTCAGGCAGCATCCAAGGAGCAGGAGAATCGACGTTTCGGGCATGACCCCTTCTTCAGGAATCCCTTTCAGCTCTGATCTCCAGAATCTGAAGTCCTCACTCTCTCCATTCCTGAAGAAGGGCTCATGCCCCAAAGGTCGATTCTCCTGCTCCTTGAATGCTGCCTGATGTGCTGCGCTTTTCCAGCAACACATTTTCAGCTCTGATCTCCAGCATCTGCAGTCCTCACTTTCTCCTCCACAGGTAGGAGGTGATTGTGTTAGGTCAATGGGAAAGGTGGACTGGATAGGAGAATGGGGGTTTGACTATAGGATGGAGCGGTGGGAGGGTAGATTTTGAAACTGGTGAAGTTAATGTTGTGACGATGTGCTTGTAGATCCCTGAAGTTGAAGATGACATATGCCTCCTCCAGTTTGTGGAGGAAGCCCAGACTGGGCACATCAGCGAGAGTGATGAAATGTTTGGCCGCTCAAGTCTCTGTATCCTGGGACCGTCGTGATTGTGCTCATCTCCATGAACCCTAACTCACTGTTTTTGAAACTTCAATAAAGCTGAAGAGTGCATTGCTAACATTCCGCAATATGTGTCTAATTTCAGATTGTGACGACTTGTACCATGTTGCCATCGAGGGGCAATGGTGAGAAATGGCATAGACAGGTTCACCATTGTCAGCTCCATATCAGCCACCTTCATAGAATAACTGTCATAAGACAATGCAAAATGGATAAATTGACTGCGCTCTGGAGATAGGACTGGAGCATGGAACTATTTGTGAAGGTGGTTCCGGCGTAGATACAAATTGAATGGGTCTTAATCTGCTCGATATGATCCCATGATTCTATGAAAATATAGAGTTATGAAATGACTGCAAGCCCAATGCTCAGCATTGCCAATTGCTGCAAACACGCATCCAACTCACTCGTTCTTTATGGAAAAAATTCTGTTGACCTGACCCAGTGTGGCATCACGACATTACAGACACACAGTGGTATGATTGATTCTCGAGACAAGTATGGAGAGGCAATAAATGATGGTCCCAGTTAGTGAGTCTCATGGGCCATGAGAAAGGTTTGATTTTCAACTTTCTGAAACTTTCACCTGATCTGCAGCAGTTTATTTTGGACTGTGCTTTCTGCTTGTCAAACATTTACCTCGCTCACGGAACAGATTGCCGTTCTGCTTGTCCCTGTGGAACGAGGATATTAAGATGGTCACGAATGAGTCACTTTATTGTCCATTTTACAAAGCAACATTGAAACGATGAGCAGGAGCAGGCCATTCTGTCTTGATACCCTGCTGCAATATTCCATATTGTCTTGGCTGATCATTCAACTCAATCCCATTTCCCTTCTTCGTCCCCATGCCTTTTAATACATTTAACTACAAACACCACACATATCGCCTTCTTATTAAACGACACTATAAATATTATATCATATCATATTATATTATATTATATTATATTATGTTACATTCTATTATATTATATCATATCATATCATGTCAGGCTCAGAAAGCTTTATCTCATCTCAAATTATTTCTTTGAGTTATATTGTTTAACGCTAATATCGCAGTACATAAGGCAGTCAGGCTTGACTCCACTCTCGGGACATTGCCTGTGTTGAGTTTGCACATTCTCCTGATATCTGCAAACATCTCCATCTGCCACTATGAAATTCCAACGCCTGTCCACCTCTGGGTTTAGTTTTCAGTCTGTATTGAACCTCATGAAATATTTTGATTGTACCAAGCACCACATCTTCAGTGCTAGAAATTGCAGGAAGAATTGGCAACCACTTAATCGCCAGGGGTAATGAAACAGTACACCGACTGTAGCGGGAAGAGATTCCTCGTTTGAATGTTCTGTTGTTTCACACACAGTCGAAAGGTGTGCATGTTTTGTGGATTGCTCAAGATAAACTCCCAAGTGAAACAAGAAAATGCTGGTTAGGTGCATAAGCCATGGGAAGTGCACAACTATCGAGGTAGGGTAGTCGTGTAGTCTGACTGGGATGCTCTTTTCACGGTCAGTGTGAACTTGGTGGTATCTGGAATTATGAGTTTAGTGATCTTGATGAGTCCACTGTTGATGTGTGCAAAATGCATTTGATTCACTAACCTCCTCTCGGGAAGTAAACTGCTATACTTATCTGGTCTGGTTTACATGTGAGTGCAGACCACAGTAATATATTTGACTCCAAACTACCCTCTGGGCAATTTGGCATGGGTAATATATGCTGATTTAGCGAGCGTCACCCTTATCCTGTGAATTAATTCAAACAAAGCAAAGTGGCCTTTTCCTACACTGCTGTGCGTCTCTGATATTTTATTATTTATGTTTGGGCGCATTCTCCTTTCCTGTTCATATCTTGAAGTTTTCAATCAGATCAACTCTAAAGCTTGCAACTGTGAGAGAAAACAGAACAGATTCGTTCAACCTCTCCTCATAACTTAACCGCTGAATTCCAGGCATAACCTGTTCTTTTTCCAAATGTGATTCCATACCCATGGCACTGAAGTACAAATTGACTTGCTCTGTCTGTGCGTGAGTCACTTGGCGCATAGTATTGTGGTGATTAAAAACCTGTTCTGCCTGTAAAGGTGACTCCAGACACACATCACTTTCCATCTCACTGACGTTTCTGACCTCTCATGTGACTCCAACCGCTTCAATGTTATAACCGATAACACGTTATGGATCTGCACGTGAGTCAGGAAATAAGCATTGCATTCCTTGCTGACATGCTCTGTCTCTGCATGTGACTCTAGGCCCAAAGAATTGTGATCACCACTCTCTTGCAGTTCTCTATATGTGACTCCATGCCCACAGCATGATGGTCACCATTGACTTGTACCCATATATGATTCCAGGCCAAAAGTACCATCAGTTCCACTGACTTGCTCTGTGTCGACATGTTGGACTGGACCCATGTCTACCATTGACCTGTTCTGTGTCTGCATATGACTCCAAATACAGTTCTACTGTGGTTTGCAATGACCTGCTGTAACACCCGATGTAAATCCAAAACAAAGCAATATTATGGTTTTCAATGACATGTTCTATCGCTACATGTAACTCCAATTTCAAAGCACTGTTTTTCCCACTGATGTGATCTGTAGACAGACGTAACTGTAGATCTCCAGCATCATGTTTACGGTTGACCATATTTGATTCTTCATGCCGGTGTGTCTGACCTACTCTGGGCTGACATATATGTCCAGGCCATAACACAGAGTTGACCACTCATCTGCTGTATTTCTGCATTGACTACACATCGGAAGCACTCTGGTTTTTACCCAACTATTCAATTTCTACGTTTTACACGAGACTAAAGCACTCTTGTTCCCACTGGTCTAATCTGGATCTGCATGTATCTCCTGGTCAACATCACCTTGGTTTTGACTGAACTAATCTGTGTCTGCATGCATGTCCAGAAGTATAGCACTGTGGTTAACACTGAGATGTGCTTTCTAGTCATATGACACCAGACCATCCTCGCTTTTGGGTCGTATGATTCTGCTCTGATCTTAAATATAACTCCAGGACAAAGACCTGCGGTTACCACTGGGACGATCTGTGTCTACATGTGACCACAGATATTGAGCATTGTGGCAACCACTGACCTATTACATTGCTATGTGGTTAAGTTTGACCTGGTCTGGGTTTATAATTTAATCCAGACCGTAGCACAGTGATCCACGTTAACCTGTTCTGGACCATTATGTGACTGCAGATCTTAAGCACTGTGTTTATTAACCACCTGTTGAATCTCTCCTTGTGTTACTTCAACACCTATAGAAAGCCACTGTGCAGGAGAGATGGATTCAGATACATAGATATTTGGAAGTCATACTGATGTAGCTGATACTTCCACAGACGCATGATCTACACCTAAACCACAGTGGCACCAGTGTCCATGGGTTGGGGGTGGAGCGGCGGTGGATTTTCAAATGGTCTTCGGAGGGTTTAAATTAATTCAACAGACGCTCGATATCAGAGTCGATAAGTGAGATGCTGGATTCCACAGGTCAGGCAGCACCGGATGAGAAAGTGTCCACGTTTCGAAAATCAGCTATTCAACAGGAACGATGGGAGGCCTAAGGGCTGAGACTTAAAAGGGTGTGGAAAGGGGCTGAGGGAAGATAGCCTGGAATGCGATAGCTACATGGACGTGGTGGTGGCGGGGTGGGGGGTGGGGGGGCGTGATGATGATTTTACAGGAGGATGGAATCTATGTTAGGGTGGTGCTGAAACAGCAGAGCAAGCCAGACAGCATACGAGGAGCAGGAAAATCGACGTTTCGGGCCAGAGCTCTTCATCAGGAATGGAGGATGGAGTGGATAGGTGGGAAATAAGATGGACAAGGGCAATTCAAGACAGCGGAAACACGTTGGAAGTTTGGATCTTGAATAAGATGGTCGGGGGTAAAATTAAGAATCTGGTGAAGTCCACATTGATCCCTTGTGTCTGCAGCGTCTCATGGCGGAAAAGGAGGCGCTCTTCCGACGGGCATCTGTTGCCTAAAGGTTTGTGGTGGAGGAAGTCCAGGATTTCCATGTCCTTGGCGGAGTGGGAGGGCGTGTCAAAATGTTTGGCCACAGTGTGGTCATTGGTGCATATGTCGAAGTGGTAAGGATGGACAAGTAAATTTGCGGACGATACTAAAGTCCATGGAAACGTGGAAACGTGTTGCAGTTTTCAGCGGGCCATAGATAAGCTGCGGAGCTGGGCTGAGACCTGACAAATGCAGTTTAATGTGGAAAAGTATGAGATGATTCACTTTGGAAGGAGTAACAGAAATAGAGCGTACTGGGTTCATGATAGCATTGACGAGCACAGAGATCTCGTTGTCCATGTGAATAGATCCCTTCAAAGTTGACACCCGGGTTGATAGAGTTGGCAAAAAGGTGTACAGTGTGGTAGGTTTTATTGGTAGAGTTATTGTGTTTCGAAGCCATGACCTCATATTGCAACTCTACAATCCTCTGATGCCAGCTGAAAATGTGTTGCTGCAAAAGCGCAGCAGGTCAGGCAGCATCCAAGGAGCAGGAGAATCGACGTTTCCGGCATGAGCCCTTCTTCAGGAATAAGGAAAGTGTGCCAAGCAGGCTAAGATAAAATGTAGCGAGGAGGGACTTGGGTGAGGGGCGTTGGAAATGCGATAGTTGGAAGGAAGTAAAGGTGAGGGAGATAATGTGAGGGTGACATGTCGGAGTGGGGTTGGGGCGGAGAGGTCAGGAAGAAGATTGTAGGTTAGGAAGGTGGTGCTGAGTTCGAGGTTTGGGACTGAGACAAGGTTGGGGGGAAGGAGGAAACTGGAGACATCTGAGTTCATCCCTTGATGTTGGCGGGTTCCTAGGCGGAAGATGAGGTGCTCTTTCTCCATCCATCGTGTTGCTATGGTCTGGCGATGGAGGAGCCCAAGGACCTGCATGTCCTTGGTGGAGTGGGAGGGGGAGTTGAAGCGTTGGGCTACGGGGTGGTTGGGTTGGTTGGTCCAGGTGTCCCAGAGGTGTCCTCTGAAACGTTCTGCAAGGATGCGACCTGTCTCCCCAATGTAGAGGAGGCCACATCGTGTGCAACGGATGCAGTAAATTATGTGTGTGGAGGTGCAGGTGAATTTGTGGCAAATATGAAGGATCCCTTGTGGCCTTGGAGGGAAGTAAGGGGGCGGTGTGGGCGCAAGTTTTGCATTTATTGCTGTTGCAGGGGAAGGTGCCGGGAGTGGAGGTTGGGTTGTTGGGGGGTGTGGACCTGACGAGGGAGTCACGGAGGGAGTGGTCTTTTCGGAACGCTGATAGAGGAGGGGAGGGAAATATATCCCTGGTGGTGGGGTACGTTTGGAGGTGGCGGAAATTACGACAGATGATACAATGTATATGGAGGTTGGTGGAGTGGTTGGTGAGGACCAGTGGGGTTCTGTACTGGTGGCGATTGGAGGGGCGGGGCTCAAGGGCGGAGGAGCGGGAAGTGGAGGAGATGCGGTGGAGCGCATCGCCGATCACGTTTGGAGGGAAATAGCGGTCTTTGAGGAAGGAGGTCATCTGGGTTGTTCGGTCTTGGAACTGGTCCTCCTGGGAGCAGATGCAGCGGAAACGAAGGCATTGGGAATATGGGATTTTACAGGTGGCAGGTTGGGAGGAGGTGTAGTCTACATAGCTGTGGGAGTCGGTCAGTTTATATTAAATGTCCGTGTTGATTCGGTCACCCGAGATAGAAATGGAGAGGTCTAGGAAGGGGAGAGAGGAGTCTCAGACGGTCCAGGTAAATTTGAGGTCAGGGTGGACAGTGTTGGTAAAGTGGATGAACTGTTCAACCTCCTCGTGGGAGCACGAGGCAGCGCCGATTCTGGTGCGGCAGCATTTGCAGATTGCATACAGTCCTGGTTGCCATGTTATGCGAAGGATGTAAAAGCAATAGAAACGGTTCAGTGGAGGGTTACCAGATGTTGAAAAACTCCACGGAGAACGTCTGGCTGCTTCTTCAACCAATGCCTGCTGACGGAATGCGAACACTCTTTCAGTGTGTTCTGCCCCTCAATGGTTCATTCACCTCCTGATGCAAGTCAACCCTGCTGTTAAGTTTCTTCCCTGTTTGCTCAATGTGGTTGGAATTGACACAAATTTTGTTTCTTTTTTGTGTTCCGCCAGCACGAAGGATAAATTTTGTCTCCTGATCCGAGCCAGTGTGACTCCCAATTTCCATCCCTCTCTTCGAGCTCAGAACGTGATAAAACGGTGATTCTCAGTGTGATGCAACAAGGTGATGCCTAACTCCCCTCTGAGCGAAACATCACGTCTCCTAATCCTTCACCAAAGAAAAGCTGCAGAATGATTCAGCCTGCAGGCTGTGGTTTGTGTGTGATCGACCATAGAGTCAAAGAATGTAGGCGAGGCACTTCAGCCAAACTGGGTCGGCACCGTGGCATGCAAAACAAAAATTACACTTGTCACACATTCCAAAACTTAGCGCTTAGCGTTCAATGTTCGGCACTTCATGTGGTTGATGCAAGAGTTTTTCAAAAATTGCGACGTGTCCCAGCTGAGCTACACACCCAGCTAAATAATTCTAGATCCCACAATATTCCCGTTGAAGCATTTTCCCCTCAACGCCCTTCCAAAACGTTTGCCTTTCAATTTCAAATTATGCCACCTGCTTATTGACCTTTCGACTGAGGGGAGCTGTTTATTACTGCTCACTCTGTCCGTGGCCGTCAGAATCTTGCTCACCTCAAACATTTCTCCCCGCTACCTTCTCTGCTTCAAAGCAAACAACCCGAGCAGATCTTGCTTCCCTTTGTCGCTCAACTGTTCCATTGAATATAAAACCGCACAGCACAGGGAATGCTCCTTCTGCCCATCATACAATTTTAACTAATTCTATCTGCCTGCACGAGGTTTGTATCCCTCTGTACTCTGTCCGTTCATGTGTCAATCTAAAAGCATTTTAAGCTTTTCTATGGTATCCACTTCTGTCACCTCCCCTGGCAGTATGTCCAATGACATACAGCCCTCATTTGAAAGAAAACAGCTCTCTTCACATATTTCCATAAATTGTATTCCCGTCACCTTAAATCTATTTACAGCGCTATTTGACATATCCGCCCTTGTGGAACAAAAATCTCCACCTGGCAAACTATCTTCATATCATTTTTTTTTGCTTCTGACACGTCGCCCCTCCTCCGCCCATAATCTCACGGAAACGACCTATATTTTTGCAGCCACTCCGTGCAGCTAAAGCTCTCCTATGCTGCCATACCTGTTTTGTAGCCTCCCCAAAGTATCCATATAATTCCTACGCTGTGGTCATCGGGACTGAACATAATCTTCCAATGTCTGTGTAAGCAAAGGCCTGCGCAGCAGCAAAGCTACGACAGTGACAATGCCATCGCGCTGTCGTGCCTGTTTTGGTATCGCTGCCCTCCTCACTGTCTCTGTGTTAAATGAATGACCTGAATGGGAAACGAGCCTTGGAAATTTATTTTTCCTGGTGTCATTCAGTTTACTTCATGTGTCTGAGTAAACAGTGTGCCGGGTCTCATTGGATTGACACGATGAAATGAAGCCTGAATTGAAGAGATGACGGATCTCTCCAATCGGAAACTCAAATATTTTCCAGCGTTGTGAAGTTGTATCTTCTTCATCGCTGGCAAGAAAGGCATGCAGCAGACTTGCAAGTGTTAGCATTCTCCGTCATTCCTTACTGAAACTATTTTTACCAAAGGATACTTTACTGCAGTAACTTCTCTCTAAGACACATGGAATGATTGGATCGAGGAGACAGAAGAAAAGAGAAAAGTATTTTTTCAATGTGACCATTCGAGATAGGAAGGTATCATCCTTTGGTCTCACTGAAAGGCACGAAGCTAGAAGAATACAGATTGCTGTCTCCCGTTTCTAAGTGGATTTTTTGGGGTCGCGACAGTGCACATTGCTTGAAATTGTTTCGAATAATTGTTTGTGAAGACCTGACCTGTGTTTACTGCTGTGGCTCTGGTCTGAGAACGAATTAATCTGTTCACACTGTGCAGACATTTAGGAAGAGGGACTGCAATTCTCCCGTGCGTTTGCCTCAGGAAGTGTGACTCGATCGGAAACTTTCATTGGCGTAAAAGTGAACAGATCCGCTGGTCCGTAACTCAGTGTCTTCATTATTCAGAGAGCTGTTGGAATTTCAGGGACAGAGGTGCAGGCAGTAGGATTCAAAAGGGACTTCTATATTCTTTTGACAGGTATGGATTGAGAGGAATGTGGAGGCAGGTCAGAGAATAGTGCTGACTGTGCAGCTCTTCCAGGAGCCGGGCCACAAACAATGGACTGAATGGTCGCGCTGTGAACTGGAAAATTGTATGATTCTTCTATGATAGAGAGCTGACCAAGCCTTGTTTAAAGAGGGGTGGTTCAGACCAATCTCAAAGAAGGAGTTAGACGTGGTTAATATTCAGCAGTTCAGGGTGCAACAGACATCTTGAGTCGTGGCCAACATAGACAGATTTACTATAACAACATAGATCAAAGAAGACTGGACTTAGAGGAATGCAATGTCATGAAGTTTTCAAACTGCAACCACTGCAGATATCAGACCAAAAGACGGAGGATCAGACGTAGGGTGTTCAGGCCATCGACTCTGTTTTGCCATTCACTGAGATCATGAGTGATCTCATCATCCACAAAACCAATTTCCTGCCTGATCTCAATACTTCATTGATTCCACTGCGGATTGAAAAGTCTGTCTATCTCATCTTTGAACATATTGAATTTTTCAAGCTTGACAGTCCTCTTGCATAACGAATTCCCTGGATTTGCAAGAATTCGATCGAAGAAACTCGGCCTCAACACTGTTTTAAATCGTTGCCACTTTGTTCTGAGATGAGGCCCTCTGATCATACACTCTGCGACAAGGGAAATCAACCTCACATCAGTTTAACGGTAAAGTCCTTCATGAGTCATTCATTCTTCAATAAGCTTGCTTCGTACTCTTCGAAACCCCAACACGTTCTCATCCAAACTAATGAACCTCTCCTGTGAAGTCAGTCCCTCCATAACTGACATCAGGCCAATTAACTATCTGTGGTCTGCTTTTGTTCAGATAACGTACTCGAGACTGTTCACAATATTCCAATTGTGCTGACGAGTGCTTTATTCTTCCTTTAATGAAGTATCCTACTTTTAAAATCCAATTCATTTGAAATTAAAGTCCGTCAAACTCGTGTATATAATAAAGCAAATCTGGTGAAGTGTTTGCAAATCCATCTGCTACAGAGATGTTATAACACAACTTTGGAGCAGGTAGAATTTGAACTCTCCCTTGCACCATGACATCTCACGATCACTGCGTTGTCACATTAAAATCACAAATCTGAGAGGCTGGGGAATATCTCCTTGGCGATCAATATTTGCAATAAGAAATAATAATAAGAAAGGATGTTGCCTGGACTGGAGGACTTGCCTTATGAAGAAAATTTGATTAGGTTCGTACTTTTCCCTCTGGAGAGAAGTAGGAAGAGAGGAGACCAGATCGAGGTGTACAACATGACGAGTGGCATTTATAGAGTCAATAGCAAGAGGCTTTTTATCAGTGCAGGATTGACTGGTACGAGGAGTCATAGTTTGAAGGTATTATTAGGAAGGTATAAATGAGACGTTAGAGGTAGGTTCTTTGTGCAGACTGTTGTGAATGCATGGAATTGCCAGCTGTGGTGGTGGAAGCAGAGTCATGGGGACATTTAAGCGACTGCTGGACTTGCACATGGATATCAGTGAGTTGACGGGTGTGTATGATAAATTACTATATTTTACATTAGGATTAAATCTCGGAACAACATCGTGGGTCAAAGGGCCTGTTCCGTACTGTACTTTTCTATGTTCTATTTTCTATGTTCTATGTTATAGGTTACGTTTATTTCCCTGCCTTTCACTGTTGACGCCCGGAAGACCTTGATTAGACCAGCTATTCAACTTCCGGATTCCAAAGATGAAACTCCGAATGTGTCTAATCACTTCTTGTGCCCTTGTAATGAACCCCTTCCAGGTCCTTGGTCTCCTTCCCGATGTCTTTGCAGAGTGAATGATTTTATTTGGGGGTATTCCCAGAGATTTGGAGATCTGGTGAGAGCCCTCGTAATCTGTAGCTAACTCTGTTAATGGACAATAGAAGCAAATCTAGAATGACAGAATCCCTACTGTGTGGAAGCAGGCGATTCGGCCACCGTTTGCCCAACGACTGTCTGGAGACCATCCCTTCCAGTCCCACCACCATACTTTGATCCTGTCACCTTGCATTTCCTACAGCCAATCCACATATCCTGAATAATTTTGGAGTGTGTGAAGAAAGCGAATTCCCCAGAGGCAACACATGCCACTGCAGGTTAAATGTTCAAACGGCCAGGAATCCCATGGGTGGAATCAAAACAAGTTTGTTGGCACTGTGAAGCAGCAGGTTTAGCCATTGATCAACCGTGCTACGCAATAACCTTGCACAGTTTATTGCACAAATATTTGGGAAAATAACAAAAACTCCACAAGAGCAGAACAATGGGAGAATTCGAAATTATTGAATATAATTTGGAAACGTACAGCTTGATGAATGTGTGTGAGGGGCAGATGATGCTTCAACAGCCTTCTGGAATTATTTGAGCAAGTGACAAAACACATTGATTGAGGATAGCAGTTGATATCGAAATGAACTGGCTAATTCAGAAAGTAATGACACGTGGGCTACAGGAAAATTTGGCTGCCCGGATACAGTTTTGGCTGTCCCACTAATGAAATAGAGTGGTAGTAGATGGGAGGGTAAAATATCGGTACAATATTGAGGTTCGAAGGGCCTGTACTCTGCTTTACTGTTCTGTGTTATGTTATATGTATATCGTAAAATGAAAGTGATGCAGGCTTGAGAGCTGAAAAGTATCTTTTCTTGTCTGTTCCTGAAACTACAGACACAAAGGTTATGTTTCCTACTTCAGTCACTTGTCTCACTCTCTCTCTTTCTCTCTCTCTCGGTTTCTGTCCCTTCATGAGGTGTTATCAATCAGACTGGGTGAAGCATTAGTTTACTTTCTGCCGCCCGTGCTTAATGAACTGTCAACGTCATACACACAAGATGCAGCCAATCACTTTTCCTGACGTGTCATTATTACTGACGGCGTACCTCTTGATCTTATAAGCTTGCAAACTGACGTTGGCCCGGACATGTGAGACAGTCAGTGGAGAATGTCGAAAGCACCACTCTTGGCACTTGGTGTACTGATTCTTGGAGAGTCCATTGCTTCTGACGCATTTTTCGAACCTCCTGACTTCGAAGGTCAGTATTTTTCCTCCCATTGCACCATTCATAGGTATATGAGAAGGTCATTCATTCCCTCCATGCCGACATCACAGAAAACTGTTTCAGCATTGAGTTTGTCCAAAATTCATTTCTTTCGTTGAAGCATCATTTAATTTCACCAAATAAGATCAATGCTTTCTGTGAGATCAGAATGATTTTTCGCAATTTATTCATTAACAATCTTCTGGTGCCATTCCGGTCAATCCTCTGCACATCGATCATTGCCATCTCCTGATCTCATCGATCCCCTCTTTTGTGTGTGATCACCTGGGCCACCCGCTTACTTTGACACTAGGCTTTGCAGTACTCAAACTCTTAACCCTTCTATCAGAAATCTGAAGTTTGAATCCCAAATAGGAGGCTTGTTCCGCCACAGAATGCGACCATTTAGCTTTGATCTAATACCAGTTCAAATGTTGATAGTACTTCGGAGCATGGAATAATTAGTTATTTGAAATGTATTCTTAAAGGAATCTACTACAAAAGAAGGAATTGTTTCAGCAACCGTAGAAGATATCAGTAAGTCTGCCGTTTGGATATGCTGGACAGTTTTGATCGCCTTACTTGAAAAGGTGTACAGTTGTTAAGGAGGCAATTCAGAGGAGCTTCAGTCAATTGAGACAAGTAGTGAAGATTTTGCGAATGAAGAAGATTGAAACAGTTAAAACCTCTCATCTCCCGGTAGTTAGAAGAATATGTGGAGAGGAATTCAGAATCTGCAAAACAATAATTACGATTGATAAAATTGATGTAGAACAGATGACTCTTCAGATCCACTTATGAAGAAAGTTAAAACATTTCGAGCCTCCCATCTCCCTGTAGATAGAAGAATGAGCAGAGATTAAATTGGAGTTTGAAAAATGCTCAGTGCGACTGATAAAGTCGATGGTTCTTCAGATCGGGCAATGTAGAAGGACGGGTACACGTTTTAGAATGAGGGGTATAGAATGAAAACAGAGGTGAGGCAGCCTACCATCCCCCTACCTTTCAGCACTACCAGACTTCCAAAAGTCTGTTTTCCACCAATTGCAGCTGGTTAAAACATTGGCTTAGGAACAATGAAGTTGGAAATTTGTAACAGGGTATTTCGATGATTTCAACGCAATTGGGGAAAAGAAAAATATGGTTTGTTGAAGCATCATGTTTTAAGGAAGCTGTTTGAGTTAATTGACAACATGAGTTGTAGACAAAGGACAACCCTTGGACGTGGTTTAATTAAATTTCAAGAAGGCTTTATACAAGGTGTTCCACAGCATAAATAGAATGTACAATGTGCAAGGGCGACATGGAGAGAAGAATGACGTGTTTGGTAGGAAGTAGACAGGAGCTAACTTGGGACGGGTTCAGCTTTGCAATTCGTGAGACAGAAGGTTACAGGCTAGAACCTGAAATGTTTACTGTATTTGTAAATTGTTCAGACACAGGGATGTGAGGTATATTTTCAAATTTTGTGGATGGCAGAAAGATAGCCCGACAGAAAAATACATCAATAATCCAGCTCTTCACATGAGTTGAGAATTGCGCTTAACCTAAATAAGTTTAGGAAACGCACTTTGGAAGAAGAATCAAGACAGGAGTGTAGTCGTGACTTCTGGGTCATGACGAGGCTCCATGGAATAGAGGTATCTTCGCGTCCTTGTCCATATGTTTACGTTATAATTAAGAACGACCGTTTCTATTATCATTCGGGGCATAGACATTAAAAGCAGAAGAGTATGTTGGACATGCACAGAACTTTAGTTTGGGCACAGCTGAAATTTTGCTTGTACGTCTGGTCACCACAATACAGAAAGGATGTGTTTGGTCTGGAGAAGGAGAAGAGAACCTGGCGAGTTCAATTAATTTCGAGATTCCACACGAGCAATTTCCCCACATCTCTCTGTTAATTTGGCAGTCCCATATTCTCAAACTATGGCCTCCCATTGTAGATACCGACAATGCGAGGAAATTTCAGCTCGATCTTAACTTTGTCTTTCTTTTAGGCAGTTCACACAGTCTCACTGAGTCATGCACTTTAATGAATTTTGTTTTGTGAACGTAAAAATAAATACACGAGGAGGCATTCAAGGATTCAGTGTCACAGGGCATTGTTGATAGGACATCTGGAGTGCAGAGCAGTGAACAAATTCAAATATGCAGTTGACTCGAACCTTGCGAGAAATGAAAACTATGGGGAGGATATTTCAGAGATCCAAAAATACACTGGCAAATTGATGGAGTTGTCAGGGAAGCGTTTGGTACATTTCAATACAGGGAAGTGTGAGGTGATGCACTTAGTTGGAAGACTACTAAATTGTAAAATAAAAGTGGGAGAGGGTGGTCGGAAGTTAAAGAGGGCCAGGCGCAAATTAACATGCTGCACTGCGTGCAGATGATAGACCCAGGCCGAACGGAGGGTGCGAACGGCAAACAGAGAATACATTAGGTAGGTCTGCCCTCATTGGAGAGAAGATGGCTGAGAGGATATCAGACGGATGGTTTCAAAATCATGACACAACACTTAACGGAGTACATAGGGAGAAGGCTTTACCATTTCTAAAAGGAACAAGAACAAGGGGGCGTACAGTTTAAGTGGTGTGCAAATGATACAGTACTGAAGTGAGGAAATTTTGTATTCACCCTGCGACTACTAGGGGTCTGGAATGCGTTGCTTGGAAGAAAAGGCAAGACAGGTTCAATTAAAACCCTCAAGATGGAAGTTAGGTGTTTGTTGGGAAGGAAATAAAATGCAGATTTCTGAGGAAATAGCCCAAACATTTGCAACAAGTGACAGAACATAACTGTAAACAGCGGGTCATGTAGCATCGGGGGGCCCTAAATAATATGGGGGATTCCGTGACATTGGAATTCGACCTTCTCCCTCTAGCTTCCACCGACCATAACAGACATATACAAGTGTCCTTACTTCCTTACAGGGTATAAAGACGACTGTAAGAAAGCTGGTGGAATGTGCTCAGTCAACGTGTGCACAGCACTTCAACTGGAATCTTTCGTGAGGCTGTGCCCGTTTGAACAACACTGTTGTAAGAATCGGCGATCTCAGAGAAGCCATGGGGACCCTGACTTCATTTGATGATTGCGTTGACTGCGAAGGCTGTGTGGGGTCGGACTCCGAAACAACTTGTTCCTTGAGAGTTGTAAGTTAAAACCGGCTGAATTGTAAACCACACCTTGTTCCTGTCCCATTTGTTGCCAAATAGACACGTCTGAGAAACGTCAGGACGTCTGGAAGTTGCAACATAGAGAGAGAAGGAAGTAGAGTTAACATTTCGAGTCTGGTTGAACTTGTTTCTAGAGAGAAACGCAAGTGTTCTTCCAACAAATATGACAGAGAGAAAAAGAGTGAGCGAGAGAGAGAGGGGGAAAGAGAGAGGGAGAGACAGAGTCATAGACAGACACAGAGAGGGAAAACACAGAGGGAGAGGCATTGCTCAAATCAGGGAATGAAAAATAATCGCGATTACAGAGGAATGAGGTTGGATTGAAATCAGTCATGATCGGGGATTTCATTCAAAGTTACAGAACATTGAGAGACCTGTATAGAATGAACATGGTGATGATGGATCCGTGAATAGGAAAGGGTGGGATGCGAGGGCGCAACTTGAAAGTAACAGTTCAATCCACATGAACTGATTTAAGGCAGAATGTTTTCATCTAGAGGATGGTAATTCTGTAAACTCATTGCCTCAGAAGGCTGTGGAAGCCAGGTCATTGAGCACATTTCAGTCAGGAATCGATAGGCTCTTGGTTGGTAAGACTATCAACGGTTATGTGGTGGGGGAGGGACAGGTGGACGGCAGAGGCCAGGTGCTGAGAAACCTATAAGCTTTGACCAAATTTTGGAGCAGATTCAGGGGCAAAATGTTTAAATTCTGTATCTGTGTTTCACAACCTTGTGATTTTGTGGAATGGAACAGCAGGCGTGAATGTCCAAGTCGCCGAAACTAAACCTGATACGTGGATGTGCGGATGGTCAATACAGATGCAGCTCAACGTTGTCAAATGTCAATGCTAATAAAAGGGTGAACAGCAAGAGAGTACGACAGTGTTCGAGAGCTCACGCTGAGAACGATCTCACTGTCAGCGGCTTTAATAGTGGGAGCGCCGTTCTCTCGGATGGTCAGTGTAAGGTGGATGGAACGGAGAGTCAAGAGGTGTGACAACCCGCCATGAGCTGACATTGGACTAAATACAGTAATATTAATTTGTCTGTAATGAAAGAGCACCAATCACTCTCTCGCACGGGCTGCACTGACGCCTGAACTCACGACTAGAAAGCCAGATCTGGTGGGGCACTGCACTGTGGCAGACTCAGTCCTGATGCAATCCTGCACTAACACAGTCAGTCGAACGTGAGCACTATGTGCAGGTGAGTTAGTCTGGAATAAACATTGCAGAGTCAGAAGCAGGAAATTGGGGATGGGCTGCTGTGTACCCATCTCTGAGAGAAAAATTGGGAAGTGAGCAAACGGTTGATCCGCAGGAGAAAAGGGCTCTGTACATCTCGCACAATGCTGCAGCCTTTGATTGCAAGTGAATAACTGCTTGTGTGTGTGTGTGTGTGTGTGTGTGTGTGTGTGTGTGTGTGTGTGTGCGTTTATAATAAAATGCTGTCCGAACATTTCATTAAATGTCGATCAGAAATCCGTTTTAATGCACGGAGACGTTAGGGACATATATTATTTGATTTTATTCACTCATCATATGGAGGCAACTCTGGATGTCCAGCATATAATGCCCGCCACTAGTTTCCACCCTAACCAGGTGGCTGTGAATGTTTTCCTGAACAGGTGCTGTCCATGTGCTAGCGGTAGACTCACGTTGCTGTTTGGGAGGCCGTTCAGGAAAGAGATCCAGGGACACAGAAGGAACGGTCTCATTGGATTGGAGCATCGTCACTGAGCTACCCATCACATTATGACCTTGTTTCAGACATGGACATAATAACTGAATGACAGAGGTGACGGGACAGTGACAGGTTCTATCATCGAGATCGCTTTCGACCGATCATGAGCAAAACTGGAATAAATGGGAATCAAGAGGAAAATGCTCCAGTGGTTGGGCTCTTACCCTGAAGATAGGCCAAATGACGATGTTGTTGCAGGGCAGTAACCTCTGTTCCAGAACATCTCGACATGTTTTCCTCATGATAGTACCCATGGCTAAATGATCTTCTGGTACTCTATCATAATGACATTAATGCGGATGTTGCTGATAAGTGTGCAACGTCCATCAACATTCGCATCCACGTAGGTACGGAAACAGTCCATTTTTAATTACAAGATCTGTGCGACGTTGAGGCTAGGTGGACAAGTGGCAGCGCGAATGTGAGCACTGTTGATGCTGGAGATTAGAGTCGAGAGTGGGTTTCTAGAAAAGCACAACAGGCCAGTCAGCATCCGAGGAACAGTAAATTCGACGTTTCAAACAAAAGCCCTTCATCAGGAAGGGCCTTTGCCTGAAACGTAGATTTTCATGCTCTTTGGATGCCGCCTGGACTACTGTACTTTTTCAGCACCACATTCTCCACTGTGAAGTTGCAAGTCACATCCAGGTCAAACAAATGTCAAGTTATGAACCCTACCAAGAACAGACAATCTAGTAATTGCCCCTTCCCATTCAATAGTGTTACAATCAATTAGTCACCACTGTAATCATCCTGGGATTTATATTTGACAAGGAATTAAACTGGAATCACCAGGTAAACACATTAGATATAGCAACAGGTCAGGTGATTTACATTTGACAAGGAACTAAACTGGATATACCAGGTAAACACATGAGATATAGCAACAGGTCAGAGACTTGGAAATCTGTGGCGAACGCTATGGCCAACAACTCTACATAATCTAAAATTTAGATATCATGAGTTTTATGGATTACCGCCAACTTGTATGGATTATTGCAGCTGCAACAACACTTAAGAAGGTTTGCATCATTCAGGAAAAAGCACACTGCATGAATGGTATTACATTCCCAACGTTCCAATCGCTCCAACGCCGACACTCAGAAGCTTCACTGTGTGCTTTCTTCAGGATGTCTTGGCGAAATTCTGCAGGGTTCCATCAGATCGCACTGTGAAAACTCAGACCACTTTGCCCTCGAAGGAAAAGTCAGCGGATACATGGGAAAGCTTTACCTGCAAGTTCTCCTGCAAGCCACCCACATCCTGACTTCGAACATGAAGAATAAGAATTATACCACAGGAACAGGTCCTAAGCCCTCCAAATCGCTTCTGAACATTACGCCCCAAATTAACCTAAAATTCATGCCTTTTGCCCTTAAACAGTCTGTATCCCTCTATTTCTGTAACCATCAAATGCTTCTTAAATGTCGCCAACATGATTTTTCCATCACCTCATATGGCAGTGCGTTCCGACCAATCTCGCTGTGAATTTCTTCCCACGCACATCTCCATTGGTGAATACTGATACAAACTCTTCATTAAGCATCTCTCCACTTTCGGTGGCTCCATGCATAATTTCAACCTTTATCCTTGCGTGTGTCAACTGTTTCCCTTGTTACACTCTTTCTTCTTGTACGGGCATGTAATGTCTTGGGGTTCTCTTCGGCCTTGCTTGATAAAGACATTTCTTGACCCCTATTAGACTTCCGAATTCCACGTTAGCATCGTTCCTAAATTTCTGTATATTCCCAATGTGATTCATCAGTTTGTACCTGTATTTCCCGTATTCATTGGTACCATGGCTGATCCGATGATCCCAACTTCTACTTTCCTGCCTTTCCCACGTCACCCTTGTTTCCCTGATGAATCAAAGTCTTACCATTTCTGGTGTAAATATACGGAATGACCCAGCCTCTACAGCTCTCTGCAGCAAGGAATTCCCGAGATTCACCAGACTCTGAGTGAAGAACGTCCTTCACATCTCTGTGTTCAAAGGGTGAGCCCTTGTTGGGATTCTGGTTACGGATTCTCACACACGGGAAAACAAATCAAGTGGCAAAAGCAATTATTGCAGACGACAATAAACATTGTGGAGTTATGTACAACAGGGACGGATATGAATGGTTGCAGCAGGATACGGTTCAGTTGAAAATGCAGGTGAAGAAAAGGCACTAGAAGTTAACTTGACATGTGTAAGATGATGCCTTTGTGTGGTTAAATGCATGAAAGCTGTGATGCTGAGGGACAATTACATACAAAGGAAACTTGGCGCACATCCAATGCTCCATGAAAGTGACAATACAATTTGGTGAGGTAGGAAAGAAAGCAGCTGGCGTGGTTGTCCTCATCGTTCGCAGGACTGAGAAGAAATATTTGCATTTCATGGTGTAATTACATGAAAGTTTTTAAAACGTTTGGCCATATTTGAAGTAATATGTGTTATTCACATTGTCACACGTTAGACAGGATTGCGTGGGTTTCGAAAGCGTGCAAAAGCAGATTACCAACATGTTGCCTGTGTTTGTTTTCAGAATGTGTTTGCTATAAGGTGAGATTGTACAAACTTGGTTTGTTTAGCTAGTGTCAAATACAATTAGGGGAGGCAAGAACAACGTGGGTAGTCGAAATCTATTTTTTCAGTGTAGAACAGTTGAATACAAACGTGGACAAGATTAGGGTGAGATGGGGAATGTTTAAATGAGATGGGTAAGCAAGTGTTTTCTTTTTGCAACGAGGATGGAAAGTGGCTTGGTAACGAGTGAAAGCAGAATTGTGAGCAAAGTCTTTAAGTGGCACTTCAGTAGAAACGTGTGGCTGGGGTGGACAGAGATTGGGGGTATTGAGAGGGAGAACTAGAGACAGAGATTGGTGAGAGTTGAGAGAGAGTCCTAGGGGAGAGGAGAAAGAGGGAGAGAGTGGGAGGAGGACAGTGAAAGAGCATGGAAGGTAGCGACAGTGGGTGGGGCCAGTGAGAGACAGTCAGAGGAGGCGACGGGTAGAGGGAGAGGGAGAAAGAAAGATATGAGTGTGGGACGGGAGTAGACAGAGGGAGTGGGATGGTTTTAGACAGAGACAGCGTGCAAGATGTGGATCGAGAGAGGGAGCAGAGTGTTGGAGGTGCGTCGAGAGAGATATCGGGAGATATTAGAGGGAGAGATTGGGGGTGTAGAGCGAGAGCGAGAGAGTGTGTTAAAGATATAAAGTTGGGTGATATTGACCTAGACTGTGAAGGAATAGACAGAGAGAGAGAAAGGAAGACAGTGAGGAAGGGGCGTGGAGAGAGAGGGAGTGGGGAGAGAGTCGGGCGGGGGCAGAGAGAGAGTGGGTGTGGTACACAGAGAGTGAGAGGTGGGTACATAGAGTGAGAGCGGGAGAGGTGCTTGACACAGAGAGTGGGAATATTAGCATGAGAGAGAGAGAGTCGGAGTGAATAGAGGAAGACAGTGGTGAAGTGAAAGAGGGAGAGGAGTGGTGTCAAGAGAGAATGGAAGGCGGTTCGTTTGAGATTAACAGAGAAAGAGGGATGGATGTAGATAAACAAAGTGGGAGAGTGTGGGAGATTAGTATGCAGAGAGTGGCAGCGAGAGATAGTGGGAGGCGGGAGGGAGAGAATGAGGGTACAGAGTCAGAGATGAGAGTGTGATTTTTAAAGGATACAAAGGGGGAGAGAAGAGTGGGAGTTGTGTAGAGGGGGAGGGGCGAGTGTACAGAGAGAGGGGGTATGGCGTAGTTGGAGAGAGAGTGGATGGATGTAGAGAGATAGAGAGTGGAATGGGCGGAGAGACAGACAGATAGTGGGAGGGAGGTACATGGAGCAAGAGAGTGGGAGGGTCTAGATGGAGAAAACATGAGGGAAGGTACAGCGGAAGCGAGAGTATGGGCGATTGAAGAGGGAGAGATTGGGGTGGAGAAATAGTGAGAGAGTTGCGAGTAGAGAGTGGGGAGGTGTAGAGAGAGAGAGGGAGGGGTAGGGGTTTGTGAGCAAGAGCAAGCGAGAGAAACAGTAGGTTAGGGAGAGGTGAAAGGGTAGAAGAGACAGAAGTTTGGAGGATTGTAAAGAGAGAGGGAGGAGGCAAAGAGTGAGAGTGGGAAGGTAGAAGAGATAGAGATACAGAGAGTGAGAGCGGAGTAGAGAGAGAAAGGGACGAAGGTGGTATGGATAGAGCATCACAGCGATTGGGAAAGCAATAGAGACTGAGCGAGAGTGAAGTGGTATACAGCTAGAGAGCGGCAAGGAGGCACAGAGAGAAACACGCGGGTACAGAGATGGAAGGAAAGAGAGGAAGGTAGGAGGGTGAGACAGAGTGCGGGCCCTGGAGACAGTGGTTGGGCATGATAGACAGAGAGAAAGGTAGATTAGGGGAGAGAGAGGGAGTGTCTTAGGGAGAGTGTACGAGGTGGTAGACGGAGAGAACACTCGGGGGGAGTAGAGAGAGCGATAGAGAGAGGGAAGGGTGAAGAGAGAGGAAGAGGACGGGGCAGAAAGAGAGAGAGAGTAAGTAAGAGTGAGTGTGGGAGAGTGGTAGAGAGAGAGTGGGTGTAGGGTAGAGATACATATTGTGGAAAGGGTGTAGAGCGAGAGTGGCGGTGTACAGAGAGAAAAAAGGAGGGTGCAGAGAGAGTGCAGGGAGTAGGGAGAGAGATTGTGGAGGAGAGTAGAGGGAGAGGTAGAGGGCGAGTGTAATATCTTGCAGAGAATGAATGGGTTGGTTTAGAGACAGAGAGATCGGAGGAGAGGTATCGGGAATGACTGAGGAGGAGGCGGACTGGAGAAAGTGGGAGAGCAGAGAAAGGGAGAGTCTACGAAAGTGTTACAGAGAGATGGTAGAGAGAGAGCGCGAATGGGAGGGTTTGGAGAGAATTAATCAGAGAAAGTCGGAGTGTGGCAGTGGGTACATGAAGGGAGAGTGGGACGCTGGTAGTGGGAGGGATAGAGATAGAGTGGAGGGGTGTATAGGGAAAGAGGGAAGAGTGTAGAAGGAGAGATTAAGTTGTGGGAAAAGGGAGAGAGTGAGAGTGGGAGGGTTTGAACAGAGAGAGTGAGAAGGGGATAGAGAGAGAGATGAAGAGTTAGCAGGGCTAAGGAAGACATTTGAAGTGTGGTAGAGGGAGTAGGAGGGTTATCTAAGGAGAGAATGAGAGATTGGGAGGGGTGCCGACAGAGAAGGAGTGGGGTTAGAGACAAAGAGATAGGTGGGGGTAGAGAGAAAAATAAGGAGACTTAGAGAGGGTGTGACCGGTATCGAAAAGAGAGGCAAGTAGAGAGTGAGCCAGCGAGTAGGAGGGGTAATGAGAGAATGGGAGGGTTTGGAATGAGCGAAGGAGGGAAGTTAGAGAGTGAGGGGTAGATGTTAGCGAGGGACGGGCTTAAATAGAGAGCGTGAGGCGGCTAGAGCCAGAGGGAATGTAGGATTTCGGGTAGAAAGTGAGAGAGAGAAAGGAAGTGAGGTCGATATAGAGACTGAGAAGGGTGCAGAGGGAGAGATTGGTGTGCATTGAGCAGGAGTGAGAGTGGAAAACTCGAGAGAGTGGGAGGGAGAAAAACAGAGAGAGAGAGTTTTAGGAGTGTACAGAGAGAATAAATGGGATTTGGACTAAATGAGACAGTGGGGGTGAGGAGGGAGAAAGAGTGGGAGGCGGAGAGAGAGAGAAAGGTGGTGGAATGAGCGTGAGAGGGATTCGAATGAGTGAGTGTGATGGGGTGCAGACAGATTGAGTGGAACACGGTGGAGAGATCGTGGGAGGGCCTAGAATGAGAAAATGAGGTTGTAGTGGGAGAATGAGTGGGAATGGTGTAGAGGGAGAAAGGGGAGACTGTAGAAGAGGTTTAGAGAAAGAGGGTGGGGGCAAGTTTGAGAGACATAGAATGGCAGGGGTGATGAATGGTAGAGAGGGATGGGCCTACAGATAGAGGAGGGGTGAGAAAATGGGAAGGGGTGGAGAGGGATAGAGTATGAATAGGTAACAAGAGCGTGAGAGTGGGAAGGATGTTAACAGAGGGAGAGCAAGGTAGGAAAAGAGAGACCGAGACAGTATGGGTGGGGTGAAGAGATAGAGGGTGGGCAAGAGAGAATGAGAGAGAGGGAAAGAGTGGGAGTAGGATAGAGAGAGACAGAGAAAGGGTTTTTTTGGTAGAGACAAAGAATATTAAGGACGTAGAAAGACAGAGACAGATTGGGTGGGGGCAGAGAGTGATGGAGTGTGAGAGGGGTTGAGGGAGAGAGAGACAGGGATAAACAGGAGAATGTGAGTTGCTGGGAGAGACAGAGAGAGTGGGAGGGAGTACAGAGAGAGAGTGCAAGGGAGGAGACAGAGATGGAGGGTGAGAGAGAACCGATGAGAGTGGATAGAGAGAGAGAGAGAGACAGTGGGATGGGTGATAGAGAGAGAGATTGAGAGACAGTGTCGGTTGCTGAGAGAGATAGTGGAAACAGCAAAAGAGATAAAGAGTTCAGGAGGTGGTATAGAGAAAGAGTCGGAGGGTGGAACAGAGAGAGGGAATGATCGGAAGAGTGGAGGGACAGGGGAGTGGAAATGTTTAGAGCGACTGACAGAGTGAGCTGGGTAGAGAGAGAGGCTGATAGAATGTGGGGTCCGCAGACAGTGAGGCAGAGTCGGATGGGGGTACAGGGAGACAGAGAGAAAGAGGAAAAGAGGAGGCTGGTTGAGAGAGAGTGGGAGGCGCAAAGGGTGAGATAGTGAAAGGGATTAGATAGATAGAGAGAGGGACTGGAGATTGAGAGGGAATTCGAGAGAGAGTGGGACGGGTGGAGGAAGAGAAATTAGGAATGTCGAAAGACAGAGAGAAATGGAAGAGGAGAGAGAGGCAGTGGGTGTGTTGAGAGAGTAAATGTCAGGGAGCAGTGTCGAGCGAAAGGGAGAGTGATTGTGGCGTTGAGAGAGAGTGCAAGAGAGAGTGAAGAGGGGAGACAAAGAGACAGGGTGGGAAGTAATGGGAAAGGGGGGATCACGTGTGTTCTGGCATAAAGAGAGAGGGAAAGGCAGAGAGAGGGAATGGGAAGGAAATAGAGAGACAGAGAGAGATTGAGTGGGGTAAGAGAGAGGGAGAGAGTAGGAAGCAGTAAAGAGAGAGATTGGGAAGTTAGAAATTGTTGAAGGGATGCAGAGAGAGACAGACAGAGTGGGTGAAGCATAGAGGGTGAGAGAGAGATATAAAGATGAGTGGACGGGTTAGAGAGAGAGGGCGTGGACATATAGAGAGTGATGGTGGGCGAGGAGAGTGGGAAGGGGTACAGAAAGAGAGAATGTGCCGTTACTGAGAGAGAGTGCTAAGGAGGAGACATGGGGATTGTAGGAGATAGAATCGGGGAGCGTGTGGAATGAGATCGGGATGGAGATGAGAAGGAGAACGGGATGGGGACACAGAGAGAGAACGTGGGATGGGTAAGAGTGAGAGTGAGGGAGAGTGGCCGAGGGTAGAGATGGGGTGGTTATAGAGGGAGAGGGACACAGAGTGGAGAGAGAGAAAGGATGGCGACAGAGAGATAGTGGGAGAAACAGATAGAGTGGGTTGGATCGAAAGTTAGTCTGTGGGAGGTGCAGAGTAGAGAGGGAGAGATTAAACGACAGGGTTAGATACGGAGAGAGTAAGGGTGTTGAGAGGAAGATTTGGAGGCGGGGTCCCAGAGACAGGGAGAGAGGGAGAGGCGTAGCAAGGCTGAGAGAGGGAGTGGGAGGGCGAATAGAGACAAAAGGCAGCAATGAGTTGGAGGGAGGTAGAGAGATTGAGAGAGTGGGAGGAGGAGAGAGTCACAGAGTGGGTGAAGAGTAGAGGAATCGCGAGAGAAATGATGGGGAGTGGATGGTGATGAGAGACACGGAGAAGGGAAATAGATATTGTCAGAAGGAGAGGAAAGTGGGAGAAAGTACAAAGGGAGATAATGCACGGGTAGCGAGATAGTGTGTGAGGGAGGAGACAGACGGAGAGAGTGGACGGGGTAATGAAAGTGGGAGGGTGGTAGAGACACAGAGAACGAGCTGGAGTTTGTAGAGAAAGATGGAGAATGTGGGTTGATGTGGTGAGAGAATGGGAAGTCAGAGAGAGAGAGAGTGGGAGAGAGGAAGAGAGAAAGACAGAGAGGCAGGGGCTCAGCGAGAGAAATTGGGAGACAGGTAGTGATGGAGAGAGAGAGAAAGAGCAGCGTCGGACCAGGTAGATGTAGAGAGAGACGACGGGAGGACAGTGGACGGTGTGTTGAGAGAGACAGTGATATTGTGGTAAGGGGAGAGATTGGGGTGTGTCAAAAGAGAGAGAGAGGGAAATGGAGTTAGCGAGAGATAGAGTTGGGGAAGACGAGAGAGTGTAAGCGATGTGAAAGAGAGATAGGGCAGGGAGAGATAGAAAAGGAGGGATGTGGGGAGAGAGATGGAGGGGGAGAGAGAGAAAATGGGAAGGGTCAGAAGAAAGAGAAAGGCATGGATAAAGAGAGAGAATGAGACAGAGTGGGGGACAGTGGAGGCAGTGAGGGGTAAGATAAAGAGAGAGAGAGTGGAACGGGAGGACTGAAAAAGAATGGGTGAAATTATAGATAGCGAGAGAGAGTCGGAGGAGATGCATTGAAAGAGTGGGGTGTGTAGAGAGATAGGGTGTACAGAGTGAAAGTGGGAGGCGATTCGAGAGAGAGAGACAGTCAGAGATTGGGAGAGTTGTAGACTGACGTGGAGACAGTGGTAGAGGGCATAGAGAGAGACTAGAGAGACACTGTGGGATCGGGTGGAGAGGGAGAGTGGCTCGGGAGTATATAGAGAGAGGGAGGGAGAGAGGTAGACTGAGGGAGGTGTGCAGATAGAGTGGGGGTTGCGAGAGACTGGGAGGTGGGTAGAGAGAGAGACTGGGTGGAAGTCGGGTAGAGAGAGACAGAGAGAGTCGTGTTGGAGTGAGAGAAAGAGAGAGTGGTTGGTGCTGGAAGCAAAGAGAGAATGGTTGGTACGGGAAGAAGAGAAAGAATAGGAGGCATGGAGACAGATAGAGAGTCGGCCGGGCAAGGGAGAGCGTGAGATTTTGGAAGGTGGTTACATAGAAGGAGAGAAGAGTTCGGAGTGGACAGAGAGTGGGGAGTGGACAGAGATAGAGGGGTATAGAGGAAGACAGAGGGTGGGAGACGGTAAAGTGAGTGTGAGTGGTAGTGAGAAATCAAGAGAAGGAAGGAAAAGAGTTTGGGACGAGAAAGAGATGGAGAGGGAGCTGATGGTGAGAGACTGAGAATGGGAGGTGAAAATGAGAGTGGAGCCGGGCTGGAGAAAAAGAGGTGGAGCAGGGAGACAGAGAGTAGGCGTGGTTAGCCAGGAAGAGTGAGGATGTCGAGGGAGAATGAGTGGGAGGTAGGTAGACAGAGAGATGGGTGGGTGGAGAGTGAGTGGGGGTTAGAGAGATTGGATGGGACTGTGTGTGGAGAGAAAATGGGAATAGTGCAGAAAGAGTGAGAGAGAGTGAGAGGTGAAAGCGTTTGGGGGAGACAGAGAGGGTCAGAAAGAGAGATCTGGTGGAGAGAGACTGAGTGTGGGATGGGAGAAAGTGAGTGGAGCGAGGCGAGAGAGAAAGAGTGGGAGTAGGGAGAGAGTATGGGAAGTTTAACAGAGATAGAGAGTGGAATGTAGTTGAGAGCAGGGTGTAGTAAGAGAATGAGAGTTAACCGGTGGGAGAGACAGAGAGAGACAGTCGGGGGAGTGTAGAGGGAGATGGGAGAGCGTGTGCGGCTGGTGTCGAGAGAGGGGAGACTGAGTGAGGACTATCTAAACAGAAGGGGAGAGCGAGATTGGGAAGGGAGAGAGTGTAGGGGTGTAGATAGAGAGTTGGGGAGCAGAGTTGAATTTGTTCAGAGAGTGAGAGAGTGGTTTGGAGAAAGATGAGTGGTGGGATAGAGAGACAGTCGGAGTGGGGTCGAGAAAGAATGTGAGTGCACACCGAGAGAGTGCGAGGGAGGTGAGAGAGAGAAGGGTTAGCGAGGGGAGAGATAGAGTAAATGTAAGACGAGCAAGAGATAGACAGGAGGGTGTTAGTGTAAGAAGAGGAGTGTAGAAAGAGATAGTGGGAGTCGAGTCGAGAAAGAGGCTGCGAGAGACATTAAGCGGGGCGCACATAGTCACACAGAGGGAGACAGTGGGAAAAGGATATATAGAGAGAGGCGAGAGAAAAACAGTGGGACGGTTTGAAGACAGAGAGTTGCAAGGGTGTTTATAAAGTGTTGGAGGGTTGCACAGAGAGAGGGAGAGAGACAGTGGGAGGGCATGTGAGGGAGAGATTTTGAGGACTATATATAGAGACAGTGGGATGGACGCTAGTGACAGTGAGAGTGGGAAGGTATCAGAGATTTAGGGATGGAGGAAGCGAGACAGAGACAGAAAGTGAGATCGGCAGATTGAGAAGAGAGTGGAACGTGAGTTGACAGAGAGAATGAGGTAGAGAAGAGTGTGGGCAGTTAAGAGGGAAAGAGTGTGTGGGGTTTGAGTGCAATATTGGCTCGGGAGAGAGCGATTTAGGGAGAGTTAGATGGGAGGAAGTGAGAGAGAGTGTGTGTGAGTGGGGACAGACAGATAGAGGGGGCAGCGACAGATAAGGAGAGATCAGCACTAGACAGGGAGTGGGAGGAAAGAAATAAAAGACGAATGGGGCAGAGATAACTTGGGATGATTTAAAAAGAAAGAAAGTGGGACAGGATTGACAGAAAGAGTGGGTAAGTGCAGAGAGAAAGTGTGGGGTATGTCAAAAGAAGAATTAGATGGAGTAGAGAGACAGAGAGAGAGGGGTAGCTAGAGGGGTCGAGAGAGACGAGAGAAAGTGGGAGGGGTTAGAGAGAGATTAGGACGCTGTAGAGAGAGAGGGGAGAGGGCAGGCCTTTAGAGGGAGAGAGATAGAGAGAGGGGGATTAGAAAGAGAGTGGGGGCAGAGAGAGAGATTCTGAGATGGCTAGAGAGAGGGACAGTGAGTGGGAGAGGGCGCAGAGGGAAACACAGTGGTAGTGGGTAGCGGGAAAGCGAGAGATAGGAGAGTAGGAGTGGGGTAGAGATGGAGTGAGTGCGGCTAAAGGGCATTAGAGGCAGAGCAAGTGGGTGCAGACAGATAGTTAGTGGGAAGAGTGTGGAGATAGACAATGGGAGATGTCAGATGGGGAGACATAGCTGAAGATAAGAGAGAGGGTGTAGCCTGACAGCGTGTGCAGTTAACAGAGGAAGAAGGTGAGGCGGATCGAGGGAGAGTGAGTGGAAGGAGGTAGAGGGAGACAGAGTAGAATGGGGTTGAGAAAAGGAGAATGGGAAGAGAGACGGATGTCGTGCAGAGAGTGGGACATGGTAGGGAGACACAGCATTGAAGGGGAGAGAGAGACAGTGGGAGACTTTGGAGAGAGAGAGTGGGAGAATGAGTGGCATTCGGGTTGACAGAGAGAGAGAGAGAGAGAGCGAGAGAGAGAGAGAAGAAGATGTTTCGAGAGAAATTGGGAGTGGGTAGAGAGAGATGGTGGGACCGGGTGGAGAGAGGCTGGGCTTTTATACAGCGAATGAGTGGGAAGCAGGTGGAGAGAAAGAGACAGAAAAACAGTGGGAGGGGTGCATAGAGAGGGATGGAGGGGGTGGTTGGTACAGAAGGCGACACCATGGAGAGTGTTGGGCAAGGAAAAGTAGGACTGGGAGTATTGTGGAGAGAGAAAATAGGCGGGATGAAAGTAGAAATAAAGAGTGTGAGAGGAGGCTGCAAGGAGGAGAGAGAAAGTCGGAGGGAGTTGAGAGAGAGAATGGGAGGAGTGTACGTGGACAGCCAGAGAGTCAGAGGGGTGTAGAGACAGAGCGAGTAGTTTGCAACAACTGCAGACAGAGAGAGGGAAGAATAATGGCAGTGGTGTAGAGAGAGAATGAGATGGTGTCGATAGACACCTATAGGCGGTGCAGAGTGTGAGAGAAGTAGGGAATATGGAGAGTCTGAGATGTAAGAGAGAGAGATTGCAAGGGTGAAAACAAAGGGACAGGGGTAAAGCTATCGAGATGGACGGGTGGGAAGAGAATGAAGGACTTGGGGGAGAGAGAGAAAATGAGACGGGGCCGAGAGAGAGAGACAGAGAGTGAATTGGGTAGAAAGAGAGAGCGAGTCGGAGGAGTAAAAGGGAGAGAGACTGAGAGTAGAGAGTGAGGGTGTAGTGAGAGAGAGAGGGAGGCGTGTCGAGAGAGAGACACTCACAGAGGGAGAATGGGAGGAACTATGGAGAGAGAGTCTGTGGGAAGGGGCTGTAGGGACAGACGGAGTGATAGAGAGATAGAGGGGCGTGAAGACAGAGTGGGGAGTTAAAGAGCGTGGTAGGTGGGGAGAGAGAGGCGGAGTGAGTGGAGGAGGGCGGACAGCGAGACAGAGAGCGTGTGTGGTCGAGAGACAGTTGAAAAAATAGGGGAGAGTTGGAGTGGGGTGGAGTGAGAATGGGAGAACCAAGAGAGAGAGAGAGAGAAGATTGACATAGAGAGTGTAAGGGGACAGAGAGAGAGAGAGAGAGAGACATTGGGAAGGAATGAGAGAGGGAGAGGAGCGAGGAGTTGCATAGAGAGAGCATGTGTAATGTACAGAGAGAGAGTGGAAGGGGGCAGAGTGAGAACGAGATTGGAAGCAGTGTGGAAGGAGTGAGATTGGGGATGCACTGAACTACAGAGAGCGAGGCATCGGAGAGTGGGGAGTGAGGGCGGTGGGGAGAGAGACTGAGCTTGGGAGGAGACAGGGAGGCAGAGAGTGGGAGGGAGGAGAGAGAAAGAGGAGGAGTTAGAGAGAGAGTGAGAGAGTTGGAGAAAGGAAGTGGGGTGTAGAGAGAGAGACTGGGTGGGAGGCGGTTAGACAGAGTGTCAAAAGGTGTATAGAGAGAGAAAGGAGGGAGTGGGTGGAGAGTGTGTAGAGAGATAGGTGAGAGAGTGCGGCAGGGATAGAGAAATAATGTTTGGGAGAGTGTTAGTGATAGAAAATCTGAAGGGCATAAGAGAGAAAAGAGAGAGAATGTACGTGGACAAGAGAGAGAGAAGGAGTGAGACAATGGTATGGGATAGAGAGAGTGGGGGAGCGGGATAGATATAGATAGAAAGAGGGAGAATAGTGGACTGCTGCAGAGAGATAAAGGGTGGGAGGGCGTAAAGAGAGAGAAGACTTGGTGGGTCGAGTGGGAGACAGTGATGGGGTCCTGAGAGAAAGAATGAGGGAGAGAGACATAGGGAGTGTAAAGAGTATGTGGGAGGAAGAAAGTGAGTGAGTGCGAGAGGGGAAAAAGGGAGAATTGAATGGGAATAGAGACGCAGAGTGAAAGAGAGAGTGGGAAGGTGTAGAGACAGAGGGAGTTAAGTAGACAGGGTGAGTGGCAGGGGTAAGAGAGAGCGAGACAGTGAGGTAGAGAGTGTGTGAGGGGGTAGAGAGAAACTGAGAGGGATATAAAGAAAGTAGGTGAAAGAGAGTAGGACGGCGTACAGAGATAGAGATGGAGTAGCGAGAGAGGGGAAGAGAGACAGAGAAGAGTAGAAAGTGTGGGCGTGGAAACGCGAGGAAGGCAAGTGTGTAGAGAGAGCAAGAAAGATTGGGATGTAGTATTTAGAGAGACAGAGTGGGAACGGGAAAGCGGATGAGAAAGTGATAGAGGTTACTGGGAGGGTGCTAGCGAGAATTGACATTTGGATGTGGTAAACAGACAGAGAGGCAAAAGGAGAGGGGGATGAACAGAAGACATTGAAGCAGTAGAGAGGGGGATTGGGAGTGTAGAGAGCGAGAGTGAGAAGGATAGAGGAAGAAAGGTGGATTAGAGAGAGAGAGCGTAGTCAGATAGAGACACAGTGTGGGGTAGAGAGAGTGGTAGAGAGAGTTGACAGATTGAATTTGGGAGTGGGTTAGAGATAGAGACGGAGAGTAAGAGTGGGTAGGTAGAGAGTGTAGGAGCGAGGTATACAGAGAGAGACAGTGGGAGGTGTGCAGAGTGAGAGTGTGGGACGGGTGCAGACTGAGAGTATGGAAGGCGACGACAGAGAGAGAAGGAGGGAATGTGAGAGGGAGTGGAAGAGAGAGAAAATGGGAGGTGGATGGAGTGAGAGAGTGTGAGAGGCTGCAAAGAGGGAGATAGAATGGGAGAAGTCAGACAGGGAGAGAGAGAGGAGAGTTTGAGAGACAGAGAATGGCAGGTGCTACACAGAGACAGTGAGAGAATGGGATGGGGTAGAAGAGGGATACAGGAAGGGACAGAGAATGGGAAGGATGTGTAGAGGGATAGAGAGTGGGTGGTAGTAGCCAGAAAGAGGGCGAGAGAGAGAGAGAGATGGCAGAGAGAGTGGGAAAGAGAGAGGGAGGAGAGAGAGAGGGAGGGAGGAGGTAGAGAAACAGAATGTTGGAGGGGAGACAGAGAGTGGAATGTGGGGGAGAGAGAATGAGTGTAGACGGCGAATGAGTGGGAGACGGGTAGATAGAGATGGAGGTGGGCAGAGAAAGAGTGCGACATGGTAGAGGAAGAGAGTGGGAAGGGGTAGATAGAATGAGTAGGAGTGTAATAGAATGAATGGAAGGCGTGTAGAGATGGAGAGAGTTGGTGGTGGGTGTAAAGAGAAAGGGGAGAGAGGTAGTACAGGGGCTAGAGAAAGAGAGAGTGGAAGGGGTAGAGAGAGAATGGGAGGGTTATAGAGAGAGAGTTGAAGGGCGATATGGAGACAGAAGGCGAAAGAGAGAGTGGAATGGCGTTTAAGGCATGGAGTGGGATGGGTTGAGAGAGGGGGAGTTGGGTAGATCGAGAGAGATTGGGAAGTGCAGAGAGAGACAAAGGAGGGAAGGAGAGACAGAAATAGTTGGCAGCTTGAGAGAGGTAGTGGTGTGCATTAGGGAGCATGTGTCGGGATGTAGGGATAGATTGCGTGGGAGGTATTTCGTGAGGGAGAGAGGAGAGATGGGTTGTGGGTACAGAGAGAGCAGAGAGACGTAAAGGATGGGGTAAAGAAAGTGAGAGTGGAAGGGGTAGAGAGAGAGAATGGGAGAGTGTGGAGATTGTTTATGGAAGGGTACTATGGAGAGAGAGGGAGAAAGAGAGAATTGGAGGTGTTTGGAAAAAGGAAGTGGCAAGTGGTGGAGAGAGACTTTGCTTGAGGGAGAGAGAAAGACAGAGCTAGGAAAATGTGAGGAAGGTCGAGAGAGAGTGGGCGCAGGTAAAAATAGAGGTGAGGGTCGAGAGACAGAGGGATCAGTTTGGATAAAGAACCACAGATTGGGAGGGCTGCAGAGAGACAGAGTGAGGAGAAGGCAGAAAGGCAGAGAGCAAGCGGAGAGATGGAGTGGTGCAGACACACATCGAGTGGGAGAGTGTACAGTGTGAGCAAGTATGGGAGGTAGAGAGAGAGGGGAGTAGACAAACAGAAACAGGGAGAGAGTTGGATGGTTTTACAGAAAGAATGGGAGGCGGTAGACATAGTTGGTTGGAAGCTGGCAGAGAGAGTGTGTGTGTGAAAAGAGACAGTGAGAAAGGGTAGAAAGAGTATCGAAGCCGGCAGAGAGAAAGAGTTGAGGGGTTGAGAGAGAGAGTCGGAAGGGGAGTAAAGAAAACGAGACAGTTTGAAGGGGCTTGAACAAGGCAGAGTTGGTAGGGGAGATTGAGAGTGGGAGGGGAGTAGAGAGAGAGAGGAAGAGTGGGAGCAAATGAAACTGTGGGAAGGAATCGAGTGAGAATGGGAAGGGGAGAGATTCAGAGTGCGAGGGGAGTGGAGGGAAGAAGAGGAAAATGGTGGAGAGATATAGCGAAATTGGGAAGGGGATCGAGAGAGAGTATGTTTTGTTGGGGACAGAGAGGGGGGCTCTTAAGAAAGAGTACGATTGGGCTCGAGAGTGAGAGTGGAGGGTTTGAGAGTGGGAATGAGTCGGAAGGGGGAGTGAGAGAGAGGTAGAGAGTGAGCAGAAAGAGAGAGAGAGAGACCGTGAGCGGGCGAGAGTGAGTGTGGGCCGAGGATAGTGAGAGTGATAGTAGGGAAGTGGTACAGAGACTCATAAAAAAGCTCGTCGAGAGAGATTGAGGGAGAGTGAAGTGGTACATAGAATGAGAAACTGTGTTTGGTGATACAGACAGGCAGGTGCTGATGTGTAGAGTGAGACTGCGATGGACAGAGTCAGAAGGGGTAGAGACAGCGGGAGGGGATAGACAGAGAGTAAAAAAGCATAGAGAGAGGGAGGAAGAGTGGGTAGGCGCGAAAGAGAGAAGGTCTGAGTGGTGTAAAAGGTGTGGTAGTGTGCAGAGAACTAGGCAGTGAAATAAAGTGAAAAGGATTCAAGGAGAAAGAGTGAGTGATTTGGAAGGGGTCAGATCGAGAAAGTGGAAGGAGATAGAGGGAGAGTGAGTTTAAAGAGGTAGAGAGAGATAATGGGAAAGGGTAGAGTGAGAGGGTTTGGAGAGAGAGAGAGTGGGACCAGGCTAGATAAAGAGAGTGGTAATGACGTACAGAGAGCATGGAATGGGGGCTACTGAGAGAGAATAGGAAGGAAGTAGAGAGAGAATGCGAGGCGGGTAGAGGGTGAGAGGGAGAGGAAGGGGTGGAGAGCAAGAGAGAAACAGAGTCTGGGAAGGTCGCAGAGAGGGAGATAGAGACGCACGGGGCAGAGAGAGAGTGTGGGGGTAGACAAAAACTGGGATGTGGTTCGTGGGAGAGAGGGTAGGAGGAAGGCAGAGAGAGTGGGGGGTTAGAGAGAGAGAAAGTGTGAACGGGTGGAGAGGGGTGTGAGAGTGGGGCAGAGAGCGAGACAGGCAGGGGCTAGCGAAAGAGAGGCAAGGGGTAGAGAGAAATGGGAAAACAAAGGAAGTCAAGAGAGAGCGTGAAATCGGGTAGACAGAGGAATAAGGAGTGTGAGGGTGTCGATGGAGACAGTGCAAAGCGTGAAGAGAGAGAGGGAGAGGCGTACAGATAAAGACAGTGGAAAGTTGTAGAGAGAGAGTGGGACGGGCCGGAGACAAATGGAGTGGGAAGGAGTTAAAGATTGGGAGAGAGAGGAAAGGTAATAGAAAGAGGGATATGGTTTGGGAGAGAGACAGTATGTGAGGCGGGCAGAGAGAAGGAGTAGGTGGGGAAGAGAGATATTGGGTGTGTAAAGAGCGAGAGAGAGAGAGAGTTGAAAGGTCTTGGATAGGGAGAGTCGGAGGAGGCAGAAAGAGAGAGTGGGAGGGGGCTAGTGAGAGATTGTGGATATGGGTAGAAAAGAGAGAGTGGGGGCTAGAGAGGAGGGTGTCGAGACAGAGAAGGTGGGAATGGGTCGACAAAAGGAGAGAAATTGGAATGTTGGACAGATGGAGTCAGAGGGGGCAGAGGGAGTGTCACAAGCAGGTAGAGAGAGTGGGAGGACGTCGACACATTAGATAGAAAGAGTTGAAGTATTCAGAGAAAGAGTGTGGTACGGGGCAATAGAGAGTGTGGAAGGGAGATGGAGAGGGTGAGAGATTGGTAAGGCGGAGAGAAGGATATAATAGGAGGAGTAAAGAGAGCGACTGGGAAGCCTTTAATGGGAGACAGTCGGTAATGCGGCAAGACAGAATAGAAGGGGAATAGATAGAGAGAGGAGAGGGAGATCGTGGGAACGGGTTAGAGAGAGAGAGTCAGAGATGGCAGTGAGAGAGTAAGTGTGATGGAATACATCGAGAGAGCTTTTGGAGTTGAGAGAGTGGGCGGGAGCTAAAGTGAAGATGTGGGTGGGGCATAGGGACAGTGGGAGGGTGAAGAGAGAAAAAAAGCAAAAGAGAGTTCAAAGGGCTAAAAGAGAAAGAGTCAGAGATTTGGAAGAAGTTAGAGAGCTAGAGTAGCGGGCTTAGAGAGTGAGATGGAGAAGGGATAGAGAGAGATGCTGGGAAGGGGTAGAGAGAAAGTGCAAAAAGTGCTGAGAGAGATGGAGAGGAAGGGGAAGAGAGAGAGTGAGACTGGGAAGGTGTAGAGAGAGAGAGAGTTGGAGAGAGGCAGAGAGAGAGAGACTGCGAGTGTAGAGATAGAGGGAGAGTTGGAAGGGAGTAGGTCGTGAGATTCAGCCGGGGGCAGACAGAGAGAGATTGGGACGTGGCTCTAGAGAGATTGGGAGAGGATAGAAAAGAAATCGGAGGGGGTAGAGAGTGTCTGAGTGTGGAAGAGTGAAAGAGTGGCAGGGTTGTAGAACTAGGGTGAGAGTGGTTGCGGGTACAGAGAGAGAGTGGCAGAAAGGAGAGGGTGTGCAAAGGATGGAAAAAGAGAGTGAAGAAGAGATAGGGAGGTTGGAAGAGAGCGAGGGTGTGGGCGGTGCGTGGAGTGTGAGGCAAAGAGTGGAAGGGATGAGAGAAAGTGTGAAGGTATATAAGAAAGAGAGAAAGAGAGAGGGAGGTTGGTAGAGGGAGGAAGTATGGGAGGTGCATGAATAGGTAGACAGAGTGGGAGGGAATAGAGAGAGAGAAAGACAGTGAGTGGAATGAAGAAGAGAGAACGAGAGAGTGATGGATTGGAGTGAGAACGAATGGGGTGCACAGAATGAGTGAGCGGTTGAACTTGGGTTTCGGAAGGGTAGAGAGGGAGAGTGTGGGTAGGGGTAGAGACAGAGAGGGGTAGAGAGAGTGGGGGGCGAGATAGAGAGAGTGGCAGATGGGTAGAGGGTGAGAGAAATTGCGAAGATGTTCGAGAGAAAGTGTGGGGGTAGGGAGAGAGAGTGTGTGGGGGCGGAGAGTGACAGAGATAGAATGGGAGGGGAAGGAGAGAGTGAGAAGCGTGTAGAGAGCGGAGTAAGAGTATAGAGAAGGATAGGCTGAATGTGGGAGGCAGGAGAGAGAGAGTCTGATTTTGGGAGGTTGAGGTTAATGATTTGGATCAGAATGTGGCTAGCAGAAAGAAGACAGAGCTCGGTGGTGGATGGAAATGTTCATCCACGACTTCAGTTACCAGTAGCGTACCGCGAGGATCTGTTTTGGGTCAACTGCTGTCTGCCATTTTTTTAAAAAACGACCTGGATTTAGAACGATGGGTAATTAAATTCGCGGGTGCCACAGAGGTCGGTGGAGATGTGGATATTCTGAAGGATATTGCAGTTTACAGAGGGACATAGTGCAGTTGCAGAGTTGGGCTGAGAGGTTGACAAAGGAGTGTAATGCAGAAAAGCGTGAGATAATTCTCTTGGAATGAGCGCCAGAGTGAAGAATACTAGGCTAATGGTAAGGTTCTTTTTAGTGTGGGTGAGCAAAGAGATCCCTGAAAGTTTCGACCCATGTTTATAGGGTTGTTAAGAAGGGTAATAGTGTGTTCGCATTTATTGGTTGAAGGGTTGAGTTGCAGAGCCATGAAGTCATGCTGGAACTGTACAAAACTCTGGTGCCACCGCACTGAGAGTATTGTGCACAGTTCTGTTTATAGGGAGGATGTGGAAGTTTTGGAAATGATTCAGAGGACATTTTACACTGATTTTGCCTGTTTTGGAGGAAAGGTCTAATGAGCAAAGGCCAACAGACTTGAGGCTGTTTAGCAAAAAGAGAAGAAGGTGTAGTGGTGGCTCAATTTAGACATACAAGATGACCAGTAGATTAGGTATGGTGGACATTGAGTGCCTTTTTCATTGGATGGTGATGGCGAGCACGAGTGCACATAGCTTTAAATTGCGAGGTGATAGATATAGGGCAGATATCGGAGATATCTTCTTTACTCACAGAGTAGTTGGGATATGGAACGCACTGACTGCACCAGTACTAGACTCGTCAATTTCATGCCTATTTAATTGTTAATTGAATGAACAGATAGATGAAAATGGGAAAGTGAAGTAAAGATAATGTTCAGATTGTTTTCACAGGTGGGCGCTACATTAAGGAGCAAAGGGTCTGTACTGCGCTGTAATGTCTTATGGTCTACAAAATACTTTGAAACAATCCCAACGCTCCTGTCCTTGCAACGGTTTGTCAACCGATGTCAAGTCCGTCCTTCCAGCAAGAGCCTCCAAACAATCACCCACACTGTTCCCCTTGCAACAGCTGTGAAACCATCCTGTCTCTGTTCTTGTAGAGATAACGCCTGAGACTCTATCGCCACTCTGTTTCGCGAGCAATAGCCTGTAACCAATTCCCACTCTACTATCTAAGCAATGGCCTGTGAACCCATCCCACGCTGGTTCCATAGCAATTGCCTGCGAACTCATCCCTACTCTGTTTTCCTTGCACCAAATGTGAAACCTCATCCCCTGAATATTCTCCCAGCAATGGCCTGTGAACACATTTACACACTGTTCTACTCGAGGCAGCCTGCGACCCTATTACAACTCTATTTCCCCAGCAACGATCTCTGAAACTATTCCCACTCTGTTCCCCTAGCATTGACCCGTAAACACGTCTCCACTCTGTTCCCCAAGCAACTAATTATGAACGCTTACGTAAAGTCTGCTATTCAAGCAGGGGCTTTGGAGCAAACTCCCAGTGTTTTATCCTCTCAACAGACTGTCACCCAATTCCTCCCTGTGACTCCATCGCCACTATGATTCATTTGGAACAGCCTGTCAGCCGATCGGCATGCCATTCCTCTAACAATGGCCAGTGAAACCATCCCCAAGCTCATTGCAACGGTCTGCGAGCTTATGCCAGAATGTTCTCCCAGCGCTAGCCTGTGTATAAATCCCCATTCGGTCCTCCCAGCAATGGCCTGTGAACCCATCATAACCCGGTTCTCCAAGGAATGCACTCAGCTTGGCTCTAATCCCATCGAAACACCCATTGAACCCAGCCCGACTCTGCTCTCCTAGAAACTGGCGGGTAACCGACCTTAAATCTGTTCCCCTAGCATGACCCTGAGAACCCATTCCAGCCCTGATACCCAAGCAACAGTCTTTGACACCATTTCCACTCTCTTTCCTTGGAAACGGCTTGTAAACCTTTTGCTATTTTGTTCCCCAAGTAAGTGCCTGCAGAGACATGTAACCTCTGTTCTCCTCGCAACGGCCTGGAAACGCATGCCCAACCTGTTCGATTATGAACGCTCTGTTAAAATGTCCCCACTCTTTTCTCCTAGCAACGGCCTGTGAACCCATCCACACCATGATATTCGAGGATCAGCCTGTGAATACATTCTCATTCTGTTCACTAAGCAATGGGTTCTGATCCCATCCCTGTTCTTTTCACTGAGCAAGAGTATGTGACCACATTTTCACTGTGTTCCCCTCGCAACAGGCTGTCACCCCATCCTAGACCTGTTCCCGTTGGAACAGCCTCTGAACCCATCCTCACTCTATTATCCTAGCAATGACCTGTTAAATTACCACAACCACTTTCTCCTGGGAACGGTGTCTCACTCCAACACCAGTCTGTTCCGTTACTACCTTCCTGTCATCCAAGCCCCAATCTGTTCCACCAGCAGCGGCCTGTGAACCCGTCAATGCGTATTATCCTCGTAATGGCCTGAAACCTTTGCCACTGTGTTCTCGCAGCAACCGTTTCTGATACATCCTCCCTCTGTTCTCCTTGTAATGGTGTGTGAACGAATCCCCACTCTATTCTTAGAAAAATAACCTGTGGCCAATTCTCCACACTGTTTCCGTAGCATTGGCCTGTGAATCACTTCCAACTCTGATCTCCTAGCATTAGACTGTGAACCCATTCCCACATTGTTCACCCGGCATCGGCCTGTGAACTCATTCCAAACCTGTTTCCCGGGCAAAGATCTGAGAACCCAATTCCAGACAATGAATCTAGTAAAGCGCTCTGAAACTGTTCCAATTCTGTTCTGCTGGAACTGGTTTGATAACGTTTCCTAACTTTGTTCTCTGAGCAACGGCCACTGAACACACCCCCGCTCTCTTTCCCTACTGTGGCCTGTGAACCCATCCGAATTGGACGTCCCTAGCAACATGCTGAAAATCCAACCCCACGCTGTTCTCCTTGCAATGGACTGTTCACACGCCCCCACTCTGTTCACCCAGCAACGGTATATGAACCCAACTCCAAGGAACGCAAATCAAGCAAAAGTTGAGTGAGGTTGAGCTTGTTTGGGTGGTAGAGAGAGAGAGCTAGAAGGAGAGTGAGTGGAGTAGATTTGGGGAGGGTGTGTAGTACCAGCGGTAAGAGCAAGGACAGAGTGAGTTAAACCCAACCCCTCAGCTCAGGCCGAGTCCCCTCCCCTTCACTAAGTATCGAGACGTGGGGCTGAGGCCGTCTTTCTCTTCTTCGACACCATGATAAATAAGACTAACGATGATGCTGCTGTTTTGCCCTTTTTAATTAACGTGGGATGGTTTATTTCCGCACTGAGTACTGAGCTGAGAGAAGCATTGAAATGGGTCCCTGTAATCCCCTGTGGGGTAATGTTAGACAACTGAGCACTAACCTCAGTCTGTTACCATAGCGACCGTCTGCTCCATTGCAGAATCATTGAATTGAGAAGAGAAAATACCTTAAGAATTTATGAATGAGGAAATCATATTTTCAGATGAACTTTGGGAAACTTGCTGCACGGTAAAACTCTGTTAATTTAGACCTGTAACAGAGAAAGATTTACCCCGTGCATTAACCTGGGAAAATTCGAGAGGCCAAAAACTATTTCAAATTCCCTATTTAAAGTAAAAAAAACACATTTGCTTTTAAAATTCTAACAGAGAATAATTAATTAAAAATTATTTACAACTCCTTCCGCTCACCAATATTTTACTTTGCCTTATAAAATACTAAACCGATAAAACCTCTGAGTATCATGGACAACAAATTCTGATTTCAAAATCAGCCAGCTGTCGAACCTTCCCTTTGTATCTTGATCGTAGATTTTATTCTTCTTTGGGATTTCTGTGTCACAGGTCATTGACTGATAAACGTATCTTTAAGAGAGCTGTGTGTCTGGTAGTTTGTACATACTTATGGCTTCGGCAATTCTCCCTCAGCTCTTCACGTTTTCCCTGTAATTTACCGCTAAACCATCGGACTATGTCACTGGTTGTTAATATTTTCAATATAGTAAACTAAAAATGGATTGGTGTTTGGTATTTGGGGGATATAGTATAAATTGATTGTCCAATTCGTATTTATTTTATTCTCTTCAGGCAATTAGTTGCTGGACCAAAAGGTTACATTGCATCTTGTTCAGAACACTTGATGCTGTCAGGTAGTTCTGCGAGTTTTTAACGTTCTTAAATGTACAGTACATCCAATCTTCATAACAATAGAGATATTTCAGCACATTCATCAACTGCTGCCTGAACATAGTCTGGATCATGGCATAAATCGCAGTGTTTGTACAGCAACTGAGAAGCTGTAGCTTAAAGGCCAATTCCAGCACAAAGTCATCGAGATGCACAGATTGATATCCAATATCATACAGCCGATACCATATAGAATACACCATTAACATTGGCCATAATAGTATGAAATTGGCCGAGATGACAAACAGTAAAATGATGGATTTTTTCAGATTTTGCATTTCTCTTTCATCTGAGCATTCCAATTGGTGTGAGCCCGGAGTCTCCTGCGGGATCTGCTGGTCACTAAAGTGTGTTTGATGGTTAAAACATTGAGCAGCAAAATCAGGAGAAACGGGAGAGCCGGTGTTATTATGTGATGAATGAATTCATTGGCCAGACAGGAGAATACTTAACAGCGAGTGTTACAGCACAAAACGAGGGAGAGTTCCATAGCCAATAACGAGATGTGTACATAAAATACCAGAAAATGTTCTTTCAAAAGCTCAGCACCGTGACTGTTCCCAGAACCACAGCCGCCGTTTTCTCACTGCAATAATTGTTTTTCAGCTTCTGGCAACAAATGGCCACGAATCGATCAAAGGTCAAAGCAACGGTGTACCAGACAGAATAATCAGTGGCTGTATATAGCAGGACGGCGTGGATATTACACACGGGGATGGACCACACGAAATGAAACTGCTTCGGAAAAATAATGGGAATGTGTCTCAATATCAGATCGAGGATAATAACCAATAGATCCGCCACGGCCATGGCCCCTAGGTAACGTCTGATACACGGAGACAATCCACAATCTTTATAAATCAGGACGTGGATCGTCACTACATTAACTGTGAAAAAGGCAAACGTAGGAATTATACATCAACCTGGAGCCAACGTTACCGGTTTGATTGATAATACAATGAGAGTTTGAAATGTGTCACTCAGAGATTTATTGAAATGAATTGATCTGAAATATCAAACAGGAAGGCCTGAAGTATTCACAAAAATATGAGGTGAAACGCAAGAAATCATCCCTCATTAAACAGACACAGACAAATCATTAAGAATAGAATGGTTTCTGGAACACTCCTACAGACTCGATCACTCGAGGGCAGACACAGGTCACTTCATCCCACTTTAAATACGGAAGGTGAAAACGTTACTGTCCTGAAGAATTCTATCCCAGTTTATTGAAGGGAAATGGCGTTTGGAAATTTCTGTCTTTTCGTCTCAATTGTGGTCAATCGTTTGCCGTGAAGAAATGTAAATGCAGGGAAAACGTATTCATTCCTTTACTTGCCAGAGGTAATATCAAAACTATGTTTCCTTTTCACTGGAAACGGATCTCTTCCCTCAGTGTCTTATCTTTCGTTGAATTAACCCCTTTCGGAGGTTCAGAAATTTGAGCTGCCTGGAGTAGAATGCTCTCGAGAATGTCGGGTTTGGAACATTCTCCTAAAGTTTGACATGCATAAAATGGTCCGGGGAATGTTGATCCCAGAATGTATGAAACCATGCTTTGTGTAGAACATCGCAGGGAATGTCGGTTAAAGAATAATGTCAATTCCAGGATGTTTCAGGGAATGCCAAGTCCAGAATGTTCTGGGGACTGCAAATGCAGAATGCTGTGGAGAATGGCTGGTATAAAATGTTCAACAGAATGTCCAGTAGAGAACATTGCAGGGAATGTCGGATCGAGCAATGTCCGGGGAATGCCTGCTATTGAATATTTTGGAGAATGCTGGGTATAGAAAGTTTCAGAAGAAGTCTAGAAGGTACAGACTGTTCTGGGAATGTCAGTTAAGGAATCTTCCTGAGAGTGATGGGTATGGAATGATCTGGGAAATACCGGCTATAGAATGTTCTGGGAAATGTCAGGTATAGAATATTCTGGTGAATGTTGAGTATATAATATTGCTAAAAATATCATTTATGGAATGTTCCAGAAAATGTCGTGTCTAGAATATTCCGGGGAATGTTTGCTACAGAATGTTCTGCAGAACATTGGATATGGCATGTTCTGGAGTATGTCGGTGCTGAATGTTTTATAGGATGTTGGTTACAGAATGTTCCGGAGAATGCCATTTACAGAATATGCTAGGAATGTCAGTTTTAGACTGTTATGGGAAGTGTCAGATATAGAACGTTCTGTAGAATGACAGTTTCAGAATATTGCGTTGAACGTTAGGTATAGAACGTTCCAGGAGTGTCAGTGATTGAACGTTGCAGAGAATGTCGGGTACGGAATGTTCCGAGGAATTCCAGTTACAAATGTTTCAAGGAATGTCAGGTGTAGAAAATTCCAGAGACAGCAATTTATAAAATGCTTCGAAGAATATCGGGTATGCAATGATCTTGAGAATGTCAGCTGAAGTATGTTCCAGAATGTCATTTGTGGAATGTTCTAGAGAATGTTGGATATACAACATTTCAGGGAATGTCAGTTACAGAATGTTCTGGAGAAATTCGGGAATGTAATGGTCCGTGATTGTCGAGTATACAAGGTTTGCGAGAGGTCAGGTGGAGAATCTTCCAGTGAATGCTGGGTATAGAACGTTCCAAGGAATGTTGGTTACAGAACGTTGCAGGGAATGTCGGGTGCACAAAGTTCTGGAGACTGTTGTTTGTCGAATGTTCTGGGTATTTTTTAATACAATGTTCCGAACAATGTCGGGTGCAGAGTGTTCCAGTGTGTGTCGGGTATAGAATGTGATAGAAATATAAATATCTACATCTCAGAAGCTCTTGTGCCCATTAATTTGGTGAGATCCGCTCAGCTGCGAGGCGGGAATCTGTCTTCAAGCTTAACTCAGCTGATAGTTTTAAACAAAATACAGTAAAATTCAGCCAATACCTTCATTATTTCATGCAAAATCCTCGTATATGGTCAGACACAAGCTGTCCCTTATTCGGATAATTACGCAATCTTTGTTGTCAAATTTGTCTAACACTCCCAAATGTCTTGGACATTCAGTTCCCAATATTGGTCACACTCTGGATGTAGGTTTGCTTGCTGAACTGGCAAGTTCATTTTCAGACGTTTCATCACCACACTAAGTAAAGTAATCAGTGAGTCTCCGAATGAAGTACTGTTGGGGTAGCCTGCTTCGTATTTATATGTTTGGGTTTCCTTGGGTTGATGGTGTCATTTCCTGTGGTGATATAATTTCCTATAGAGTTGTCATTTCCTGTGGATTTTTCTCAGGAGCTGGGAAATGCGATTCAAATCAATGTGTTTGTCCATGGAGTTCCGGTTGGAATGCCATGCTTATATGAATTTTCGTGCATGTCTCTATTTGGCTTGCCCTGAAATGGATGTGTTGTCCCAGTCGAAGTGGTGTCCTTCCTCATCCGTATGTCAGGATATTAGCGACAGTGGGTTATGTCTTTTTGTGGCCAATAAATGTTCACATATGCTGGTGGCTAGTTTTCTGCCTGTTTGTCCAATGCAGTGTTTGTAGCACTTGTTACAAGGTATTTTGGAAATGGTATTAGTTTAACTTGTCTGTATAGGGTCTTTCAAGTTCATTAGCGTCTGTTTTAGTGTGTTGTTGGGGTTGTGGGCGAACATGATGCCAAGGGGTCTGAGTTGTCTGGCAATCATTTCCGAAATGTCTTTGATGTCGGGGAGAGTGGCTAGGGTTTCTGGAGGTGTTTTGTCTTTTCGTTTGATTTCGTCAAATGAGGTAAAAACAATGACTGCAGATGCTGGGAACCAGATTCTAGATTAGAGTGGTGCTGGAAAAGCACAGCAGTTCAGGCAGAATCCGAGGAGCATGAAAATCAACGATTTGGGCAAAAGCACTTCATTCGGAATAAAAAGCAGATTTGCTGCAGGGTGGAGAGATAAATGAGAGGAGGGTGGGGCTGGGGGGAAAGTAGCAAAGAGTACAATGAGGGAATCCCAAAAACGTGGGATTTTTGGTTTAACTGTCAAACATTGGAGGATGAAAAATAACTTTGTAGATGTTTTTAAAACCATGAGCAACATTGATATGTTGAGTAGTCAATGTCCCTTCCCCATGGCAGAGTGATCTGAAGGTAGATGATCTATGTTTAAGGAGATAGTGGACAGATTTAAAAACTTAAATGGCTTCTGAGGGGCAACGTTTTTCTAACAAGTGGGTGGTGCATGTACGGAACAAACTTCCGGAGGAGTGGTAGATGCAATTGCAATTACAGTATCTAAAATACATTGAACATGTGCATGAACATGAAAGGTTTAGATTGCTATGTTTTCAAGCATGTAAATGGACCACACTGTTTAGGAAACCTGGTGAACATTTTGGAGTTGGCCGGAAGGGTTTGCATATTGAATGACTCTAACATTCCATGACTCCATAACTCCAATTTCATAGCCAATTATTCATTACCCCTTATTCACTTAAAGGTCAACCATCATTTTTAAATAAATTCACTGATCGACCTCGTCTAACATTGAACCTAGAATACTTGACATTGTGTGCTGTTTGTAGACCACAGCAGAAGCAGGGGAAAAATTGTATTCACCTTCAATCTGTAATATTGTCCTGCGATAATCCGTCAGTCTACCACCATTATCAAGCCAATGTGTGGTTTAGTGACGAGTGTGGGTGACCATGCAAGGATCGTAAGTATCTGAACCTGATGAGAACCCGTTAAAGATACTGCACTTTGCTGCTTACATTCCAGACAGCAAAACTAGCATCGAATACTGAGGGAGAAATGATGCCAAAACCAACATGTGCGATCGAAGTTGCACAGCCCAGACTCATCCGATCATAATGATAAGGGACCACTGAAAAACTCACTGGAGGGGAAGACTCCACAAATATCCTCATCTCAGACACTGCAACAGCACTGTACATCAGTGCAAAAGGTAATGATATCGTATCTGCACTATGAGGAAAATCAATTAACTATGTCCCTTTCGCTGAGTCGAGATTAATTGCAATCAGGTCAATGACCATTCCCCCATCTCCATCACGATGGTTAAATTGGTGGGAGGTTTTTTTTGACAGAAGTGTCAACCAGCACAGAAATAACATGCTCAGTACTTTCTGCTAGGTCTCAAAATGGATATGGTGCCGACGTTGAAATGTCACAGGGTTACCAATCCAGAACACGCTATTGTTGTGTCAGCTGGTGGAAGTTAAAAACAATTAATAAGATGTCAAGATCTCAAATCTGGCGTCAGTAACATTGACCTTGAAGCCAAAGCTGATGGAAAATAGCAACTTGCTTCCCCAATGAACTTTTAGGGAGCAAATTTCCCGTGCGTTCCTGCCCTGCTGTTAAATTTACCCCAGACACCCAGACATGCGATAAACTCTTAAATGATCTATGAAACGGCCAAGCAAGACACCCAATTGTATCCAACAGCTCCAAGGACTTAAAGGATAAGACTGGACAGAGCATTCGGCACTCACATCAGCATCAGAAAAGATTGTATTGAAATCGTTATTTTTATTCAGTGTCTTGGCTTCCATAGCCTTGTGTGGTGGAGACTTCCAGAGGGTCCACATTCTTTGAGGGCAGACGTTTACTCAAACTTGAATGCAGAGTGGCCTGCCGACATCTAATATTGTGGGCCCTTGTTTTAGATGTCCCAGTGAGGGGAATTATCATCACTGCATTCCAGTCTGTCTCACGTTGTCAGAGTTTTATATATTTTATTGATATCTCCGATCATTTTCCTAAACCCCAAGGAATATAGCCCCAGTAGTCCCAAACTCTGCTCCCACAAAAAGCCTTGTCACCCCGGGGATCATTCAGGTTATCCTTTGCTGCACTCACTGAATGACAGGTTTGCCCTATATTAGGAAAGGAGACCAAAACTGCACATAACACTGCACAATGTTCGAGATGAGATCTCACCAATGCCCTGTACATCTGCAGTAAGATATATTTACTCCAGTACTCTATTCTATCTGAAATGAAGGTCAACGCACCATTTATCTTCTGAACTGCTTTATGTTACTGCAACATTGCTTTCAGCAACGGATGTACAAGGAGGTCCAGATCCGTTAAAATATTACAGTTACTTCGTTGGTGGATGTATGTACACTGGTCAGCGTGACAAATAATTCCCAGTATTGACTGCTGGCTTCTGAATTCACTGCCCTGCATGGACCTCGGATGTCTGCGCAAACTGAAACAAAAGTGCAGAATGTGTGCCTTTATACACAAATAACTTTTAACCAATCTCTTTTCAAATGAGATGCTGTTCTTCAATGTTTCATTCGGATGCTCACTGAAGATGTTAGCTCGAATGGTGATGAAACGTCTGAAAACGAACCTTACACTCAGCGAGTAAACCTACATCCAGCTGCTGTGGCACGTTTCGCATCAAAATGCACCACGTCACGTCTACTGACATTGCTCTTCTTCTGCAATGTATTTGCCCATTCACTCAAATTATCTCAGATTAGTTGGAGATTTTATACATCCGCGCTCCCACTCACCATTTAGCATTCTTTAGTGCTGTCAGCAGAATAGGGAATGATATATTTGATTTAATGTGTGATATATATTGGAAAGAAACTGGGTACAAAACACAGATTCCTGCAGCAGATCAATACGTCTTCCACTCCAAAATAGTTTTTTTTTAATCGATGTTTTCAGTCCACTTTGCCGGTGGAGGATGGCTCCTGTGTCGCAGCAATTGTGCTCTCAACACTTTTGTTTAGTTAGTTTCCTTTCTTTCCTTTAACGTATCTTATCCTGAGCTTTAGAGATGTCAAGAGGCCAATGCGCAAAGTCAGGTCAGCATAATCGTAATCGCAAAGAGACCCAGACTACCGGCCACGTGTGAGCTAAGCATGTACACCATGTGCAAATATACCTTGGATCTTGAATAGGCTTACCGCAGAATTCGAGAGGCCCTGCACATGGAAATCGAGTAGGCCTACAATGGAGCTCGATTTGGGCACGGAACATGGACCTCGAGCATGGAGCACAGATCTAGAGCAGGATTACTGTGGAGGTGGATTATTGGTGAGGTAGCTCAGCGGTGAAAGACGGCATCTGAGCGTCATTGACTTTGTTGTTGGTTCTTTCTGACGCTGGCAAAAGTGAAGCAATGGTGGAAAGTCATCATAGCAACATCGTGTGTAGGACTAGCAGCGAGAGATGCGGCTTCACGGTTAATGTTTCTGGTGCAGGATGTGACGGGACAGCGATGGAAGAGTATCTGTCCAGCGCCAAACATTTTGCCTGAGATCGATGACTTCAGTGTTGGTTGGTTCTGGTGGAGACGGTGTGGATGCTGTGGTGGAATACTGGCAGTCCACGATCGACTTTCTTCAAAGTATAGATTCTATTTTTGCTGTGTTCTTAAATTATTCAAAATTTCAGCGCATTGTGGTGAGAAACAAAAGTGTTTCATTGTATTTTATTGTATTTTAACCGTTAAATACACCTGTCAATAAAATCAAAATCAACAATATCTACTCCCTGTTTCCTTTTAGCTCTCCTATTCTGAAAGCATGTCCATATATTACCGCCAATCATTTTGTGAACAGCATTTCGATTTTTTGAAAATCTTTCTGATATTACAATTGTACAGAATACATTGCTTCTCCTTAATTTATGTATCAGTCGGTTTCATAAACGTCATTCCCATTTCACAATTCATGTTATGAATCCTCCTTTCTCCCCAACCCCCCATTAATACCCAACATTCACATTTATATCATTTGTGAATACTACGTATAGTAAGAGAAACAGCACTGTTCCCTGTGGTGCAGCACCGGACACTGTTCTCCAGTCACACAAACATCCTTCCACCTCCGCTATCTGTCTCCTGCCACCAAGACAATGTTGCATGTGTCTGATTAGTTACCCTTGACACCATGAGATTTTAGTTTGTCAATCAGATTCCCGTGTGGGGATTTGACGAATGCCTTGCTGCGAAACTGCATAAAAAATCTCCTTGAAAAAAATTCATTCACATTCATTCAGCATTCCTTCCCTGAGATCGGTTCATGCTGATTATCCCGGATCAAACTCTGGCTGTCTGAATGGAGATCGATTTTCTCCTTTCCTATTTTCTCCATTAGCTTCTCAAACACTGATCTGATACTCATGGTCTACAATTCCCTTCCTGCACACTACCTGCAAATTGGGACCTCATTAGCTGTTCGCCAGTCCTCTGGCAAATCTCTTGTGAACAGATTTTACTTATTGCTGTGGTTCTGTTCGCCGAGGTGGGAATTCGTGTTGCAGACGTTTCGCCCCCTGTCCACGTGACATCCTCGGTGCTTGGGAGACTCCTATGAAGCGCTTCTGTGATGTTTCCTCCGGCATTTGAAGTGGTTTGCATCTGCCGCTTCCGGTTGTCAGTTCCAGCTGTCCACTGCAGTGGCCTGTGTATTAGGTCCAGGTCGATGTGTTGATTGATTGAATCTGTGGATGAGTGCCATGCCTCCAGGAATTCCCTGGCTGTTCTCAGTTTGGTTTGTCCTATAATAGTGTTGTTGTCCCAGTCGAACTCAGCTTGCATGTCATCTGAGTGTGTGGCTACTGAGGTAGCTGGTCATGTCGTTTCGTGGCTAGTAAGTGTTCATGGATGCGGATCGTTAGCTGTCTTCCTGTTTGTCCTTTGTCGTGTTTTGTGCAGTCTTTGCATGGGACTCTGTACAGTACATTGGTTTTGCTCATGCTGGGTATCGGGTCATTCATCTTGGTGAGTTGTTGTCTGAGAGTGGCTGTTGGTATGTGTGCTGTTATGCGTCCTAGTGGTCGCAGTAGTCTGGCTGTCAGTTCAGAAATATTCTTGATGTATGGTAGTGTGGCTAGTCCTTTGGGTTGTGGCATGTTCTCATTCCGTTGTCTTTCCCTTAGGCATCTGTTGATGAAATTGCGGGATATCCGTTTTTGGCGAATTCATTGTATCGGTGTTCTTCTTCCTCATTTTGCAGTTCTGGTGTACTGCAATGCGTTGTGGCCCTTTTAAGCAGTGTCTTGATGCAACCTGTTTTGTGTGTATTGTGGTTGCAGACTACTGCGACCGCGAGGACTCATAACCCGTTACTCAGCACGAGCAAAACCAATGTACTGTACAAAATCCCATACAAGGACTGCACAAAACAGTACATAGGACAAACAGGAAGACAGCTGACGATTCGCATCTATGAACCAATTAGCCACGAAACGACATGACAAGCTGTCCTTACTAACCAGACACTCAGATAACAAGCAACAGGAGTTCGACTGGGACAACACGACTATTATAGGATAAGCCAAAAAGAGAACAGCCAGGGAATTCCTAGAGGAATGGCACTCATCCACAGATTCAATCAATAATCGCATCGACCTGGACCCAATATACTGGCCACTGCAACAGACGGCTGGAACTAAACAAACGGAAGTGGAAGATACAAACCACTATAGATGCCGGAGGAAATATCACAGAAACGCTTCACATGAGGCTCCCAAGCACTGAGGATGTCACCTAGAGAGGGGACGAAACGTCTGCAACACAAATTCCCAGCTCGGCGAACAGAACCACAACAACGAGCAGCAGAACTACAAATCTTCTCCAAACTTTGAAGATTCTACTTAACCATGTGACTCAGGATATTTCTAACGTTGTCTCTAACAACAGCCTATGATTCAACTCATCCAGAACTTCCAATCAGTCCTGTTTCAATAGACTATAGGTGCAGCATAGGCCATTCTGCCCATCGAGCCTACAACACCATTTATTGTGATCATGGCTGATCATCCTTAATCAGTATCCTGTTCCTGCCTTATCTCCATAACCCTTGATTCCACGACCCTTTGAGAGCTCTATCCAACTCTTTCTTAAACGAACCCAGAGACTAGGCCTCCACTGCTTTCTGGGGCAGAGCATTCCACAAAACCACCACTCTCTGTGTGAAGATGTTTCTCCTCATCTTTGTCCGAAATGGCTTACCCCTTATTTTTAAGCTTTGTCCTCTCTTTCAGGACTCACCCATCAGCGGAAACATGTTTCATGCCTCCAGAGTGTCCAATCCTTTAATAATCTAAAATGTCTCAATCATATTCCCTCTCAGTCTTCTAAACTCAAGGGTATACAAGCCCAGTCGCTTCAATCCTTCAACATGAGATAGTCCCGCCATTCCAGGAGTTGACCTCGTGAACCTACGCTGCACTCCCTCAATAGCCAGAAAGTCTTTCCTCAAATTTGGAGACCAGAACTGCACGCAATATTCCAGGTGTGGTCTCACCAGGGCCCTGTACAGCTGCAGAAGAACCTCTTTGCTTCCATACTCAATCCCTCTCGTTATGAAGGCCGGCATTATATTCGCTTTCTTCACTATCTGCTGTACCTGCATGCTTGCCATCATTGACTGGTGTACAAGAACAACCATATCTCTTTGTACTGCCCCTTTACCTAACTTGACACCATTTCATAACAGCCAGTGTCTCCATCCCTGCTTTCATATCAATCTGGTCAAGAGATCGATTTCTGCACCTGGCTCCTCCATTTCTCTTAATCGAAGGCTGGCCACAATATCTCGCTTTTTTTTCTGAGACTCGTTCTTTCATCTAATGCAATTTTAATATATTTTTAAACTATCATTGGGTCTCCTTTCCTTTTTGCAGTTTGCTCTGTGTGGGCATTTGAACAACTTATATGCCGTAGTTTTTATTTAAACAATAGACATTGCCTCTCTTCCTTGCATCTTTGTCATGCACTTTTGCAATTCGCTGAAGTCATCCCACGCCTCATTCATTAATAATAGACAAAAAGTTGGCTGGGAGAACACAGCAAGCCAGGCAACATCAGGCGGTGGAGAAGTCGACGTTTTGGGTTAACTCTTCTTTACGACTGTGGGTGGGTGTAAATGGAGGTGCAGATAAAGGAGGTGGCGGGGACAGGGTGGCAAATTGAGGAAAAATAAGACAGGTAGAGGTAGCCACATGGTTGGTGAATGGGGGGAATGAATTCTGCAGGTGGCTGGGAGGATTGCAGGGAGTGGGAGGGGATTGGAAGGAAGTCGCGTGATGGGATGGGAGGTTATGTGAAAGTGTAGAACTCGGTTTTGAATCCTAAGGTCCGCAGACTGCCCAGGCGAAACATAAGGTGTAGTTCCTCCAATTTTCGTTATCACTGCAGAAGAGGCCAAGGATCGTTGAGTCGGTAAGGGAGTGAGAAGGGGAATTAAACGTGTGGTGGCTGGGATTTTCGTCTGGCCCATGCAGGCCCAGCTGTGATGCTTGGCCAACTGTTTCCTAAGTTTACGTTTGATCTCCCCGATGTGGAGAAGATCGCATCGAGAGCACCTGATGCAATTAACTAGTTTGAATGGTATGTCAAACTCAGTTTCACGTGGATGGACTGCTTGAGGTTCCGAATGGAAGTGAGGGTTTGGTGTACGGACAGGTTTTGTGTCTTGTCCGGTTGCTGGGAAAGTCTCTGGGGGTTCGGGAGGATTCATGTGTAGAGGTGTGCAAGCCAATGACTGGGAAAGGGAAAGATCCTTGTGGAAGGCAGAGAGGGGTGGGGAGGGGAATATGTTCTTGGTGGTGGGGTCTGATGGAAGTTGGTCAAAGATTTTAAGGATGATGTCTTGGATGCAGTGATTGATGGATTCGTAGGTGAAGACAAGGGGTCTCTATGTTTATTGTGCTCAGAAAGTAGTGTTTCGGGCAGTGGAATGGGGAATCGAGTTGATGCAGGGAGGGCTATTGAATTACAGCGGGAGAAACACCACGTTGTTCGAAATAGGTGGACATCTGGATTGATTGCAATTAGAACGTCTCCTCGTCTGAGCAAATACAGCAGAGGCAGAGGATCTGGGAGAAAGAGAGCGAGTTCTTCCAGGATACTGGGTGGCAGAAGTTGTAATCCAAGTATTTAATGGGGGTCTGTTGGTTTGTAGTGAGCCTCCATTTGGAGATAGTCACCGAAAGTGGAAATGGAGTGGTCAAGAAAGTGGAGGGAGGTGTCCGAGATGGAAGAAATGAATTTAACGACAAGGTGGAAGCGGTGGATGAAGACAATGAACTGCTGCAGTTCTATCTGGGTTCAGGTTGCTGCGCCAATGCGATCATTGATGTAACCGCAGAAGAGCTTTGGCACCGTGCCTCTGTGTATACTGAAGAGGGGCTTTTTGAATTAAACAACAAAGAGACATGCAGAGCGATGTTCCGATCGATTGCACATGGCCACCCTCTTGGATTTGGAGAAAATGGGAGGAGTTGAAGGAATACTTACTGAGGGTGAGGAATAATCGGGTGGACGGAAGAGGGTATGGCTGGACGGAGACTGGATGGTTCCTTTTGGAGAGGAATAAAATGAGTGAATGGAGGCCATCGTTGGTAGTTTTTGGCATGTATAAGGACCGCACGTCCATCATGAAGATAGTGTGCTGGGGGACCGGGAACTGGAATTCTGAAGAGGTGGGGATTGTGGTGAGTGTCAAGAATTCAGATGGGAAGTGACTGATTCAAGGAGGTGAGGACAGAATCGAGACAGGACGAGATTATTTCGAAGGGGCTAGATAATGCTGGGAAGATGGGTCGGCCAGGGTAATTGGGCATTGGATCTTAGGGAGTAGGTAAAGCCAAGCAGTGCGAGGTTGAGGCACAATGAGCTTAGAGTCGGTGGAAGGGAGATCACCATCTGCAATAAGTGCACAAACGGGGTGCGCAGTTTTGGCCTGATGGGTCACTGTGGAGTCGTGTTCAACGGGAACGTAGGATGCGTTATTGGAGAGTAAGCGTTCAGCGTCTGCGAAATACAGAAGCCTTCTCCAGACTACCACCTATGTTAGTGGATGTGGTGGTTAACCAGGGGTAGTTGTGGAGCGAGTAGAGTGATGCATGTTTCGAAGAGATGAATGTTGAGCGATTCGGGTGGTGGAGAAAGTAAGGCTGCTGTCACGTTGACAGTCTGCAAGGTAGAAGTCTGGGACAGGTACAAGGCCTTCAGTTGGTGATCAGATGGAGAAAGAAGGTTGGAAGCGGGGGATGGCGTCCTCCGAGGGAGGTTCAGAGGTTTTGGCAAAGAAGAAGACATTGAAAAAGAGGGCAAGAAAGTAGCGCTCCAAGTCGAAACGGGTCCTGAATTCGTTGAGGTGTATGTAGGGGGTGTGAATGTGAGCTTTCTCTTGAGGACAGACAGCTGGGCCCCAGAGAATTCGAGGTTGTGTGGACAGCGAATTAGGTTGAGGGGCTCGCAGTGGCGTTTAGGGGGAGTCCAGGGTTTGCTGGTGGGGTGGGGGAAGGAAAAGGATGATTGCATGTGGTAAGTGACTGTTGTATCTGCTGTAGTAGGGGGAGTTGGTGTGGATAGAAAAAGAGGATTGAGAGTGCGGTGGGTTGCAGAGTTGCAATGGCACTGGGTGGATGAGGTGAAGATGGAAATGTGAAGAGGTCAAGTGTATTGTAGGGGTGGAATGGGTGAGGAGGGAGAGCTGGTGTGCTGGCTGGCTGTTGGTAGGCTGTAGGACACAGGCATGACCCTGAGAACTGCAGACCGAGAAGTACTTGCACAGTGGACAAAGCCAGAGTTGGAGGTGGAAGCTGGATGAACTTCGAATCTGGTTGGAGTGCTGTTTTCAGCAGAATCAGGGGCAGTGTTGTTGGAGAGGTCCGGAGCAGAGACAGAGGTTTTGGGTGAGTAGTTGGGGGTCCTAGTAAGTGGTTTGATGGCATGGGTAACAAACCGGAAGGTGCTTCTGACCCGGAAGTAGCTTTGGACTGGACAGACCCAGTGCTGGCTGTAGTCTCCACGTGGATAATAGGCGTGGCACCAGTGTGGGGCGGGCCTGGAGGCGGCCGGAACCAGGGCACAAATTTCGAACAGCGAGCAAGTTCTGTGACTGGAGGCGAGTGGAGCAGTGTTTTCCAAACTTCAGATTTTTTATCCGATTGGAGGTGTTTCGAGCAGACTTGTGGAGGACTTCTACTATTCCACATTCAATGGAAAATCCATCAGTTAAAGAAACGGAGGCATCGCATACATTCATGGCTTGCACGACTTAGATTGACAACCGTAATTTCCAAAAGGAAAATCGTTTTGTATTAAGCCATCATGTAAAATTCAATGCATTATGATCACTATTTCTAAAAAAACCTTCTTAACTGCAAGGTTTTCAAGGACTGGTAATACAAACCGTCTCATACACGTTGATGAAAACCATTTTTAGAGGTTTAACATTCACCTAGGTTAACATCGTTTAGATATAACTTGACGCTGTCCATTATTGCTGCAAGACCCACGAAAGTGGTTTGTCTAATTTCCTCTTTTAAAATATGACCATCATTGGGACTGCAATTTTAACTTTGATACATAACTCCCATCAACATTTGCTTATCCTTGCTCTTTCTAAGCACCACGTTTGCAGATTCTGTGGAACCTGAGAGACGCGGCCACTGGGGAGTTGAATGACAGATTCAGTTAAGGTGAGGCGAATCTGGCGTTATCGGATCATCCCGTCACATTCTTCGTTTTTCTTCTGTGTCATTGTGACATTTTCACCAGATATCTCATTATGCTGATGGAGTAGAGAAAGACAAAGGTCTTTGTCCACTGCTATGCCTTTCTCCAGATAGCTGAGCCTGCTCTGACCTGAGTAGGAACCTTCGAGCAGGTTGGAGAAGTGTTGCTGTTGCTGTTCGGATTCTTTGTGTGATCACATCCGAAGGAATGTGCAAAAATCTAGTCTCCTCACTGAAGCAAGGATATTGTTACTTCGGAAACTGCTCAGAGATTGGTCCCTCAACACATTAATTTTATGTGGAACACCAAAAGGAGTCAGCAACAAAAGCCAATTATATAGCAAAAGTGAGAGAATCAGAAAATTAAATAATCAAGAGGAGGTGGAGAGTGGACATTAACAAGTAAAGTAAATGGATAATAATCAGACAAGTGAAATGTAACATAATATAATGCTGTCTTTCTTTTCAGGAAGAATGGAAGGCTGGATGTTCCTGCAATGGAGAGGGATTACAGAACTTAGTGATGGAATGTACACGTGAGAGTTCACCCTGACATGCTCAGACATCGGAAGTGTTGCTCCACTTCCCAGATGTTCTGTTCCCTGATATTCCCAGTTACCCCAATGCTGTCAGTACACACAGGATATTTTCATGTGGTTGGTTGACGGTCCGGAGTGGTGAGGAGAAGGTATTTTGTGCTGTGTATCATGGAAAGGGTCTCTATCTGAAATGCCTTCTTTCCATTCTACTTGGAGAGCCTAAGAAAATGGGGTTGGCTGACTGCTTCTTAATGAAGAGGCTGTGGCTGCTGCCAGGACAGTGTGTATTCACCAACATGTTGGACTGTGCATGGGCACGTTGTAACATTAATTGAGTGAGAGGTCATTCTGCTTTTGTACCGGGCCAAGTCTCCAGACCGCACCAGGCCAGTTTGCGCTCGTCGTGTTGAAGGAGGTGATGTCGTTCTGTGATCAGCTTTACGTTAGTCAGGGTCATCTCACACTCTGCTCCTGGATAATGGTTACCTTGGAAAGTTTTGCTTCTAAAATCCTGGGTGGATACGGCTCAGTAGGTCTCAGTATCTTCTCCAGCAGCTTTCCGACTGTTGACGTCAGGATCACTGGATTATCCCTGCTATCCTTCTTACACCGCGGACAACATTAGCAATTTTCCAGTCCTTCGGGACAATGTTCAAGGATGCTGCAATAATATCTGTTTTCAAGGTCCCAGCAATTTCCTATCTCACTTCCCTCATTAACCTGCCATCGATATTACCCGGATCTGGGGAATTTTGCACCTTAATTCCTTTGCAAATACAAAGCAATTCCTCCATCCATATGCTACCTTGACGGAGAGTAATCAAACGGCTACCCAGGGTGGCACAGTAGCACAGTGGTTTGTTCTGCTCCCTCGCAGCACTCGAGACCCAGATTCAATTCCCGCCTCGGGCGCCTGAGTAGAGTTTGTGCATTGCCTGTGTCGGTTTTCTCTCATAGGCCAAAGATGTGCAGGTCAGGTGAATTAGCCATGCTGAATTACCCTTAGTGTTAGGTGAAAGGACGAATGTATGGGTGGGTTGCGCTTCGGCGGGTAGTTGTGGACTTGTTGGGCCAAAGGGCTTGCTTCCACACTGTAAGTAATCTAACCTCAGCATGCATCACGTCCCTCTCCTCGGTGAATAACAATGCCAATCCTCATTTCCTCTGACTTCACGCATGGTTTTCCTCCTTTGTCCTTGAGTGGGACAACGCTTTCTCTAGATAACCTCTTGCTTCTTGTATAGGAATAAAAAATGCTTCGGGATTTCCCATAACACTTTGCGAGAGATATGTCACGACCACTTTCAACCCTCTTAATTCCACGTTTCAGGTTATTCAACATTCCCGAAATTCTTCCAAAGCTTCACCTGTCTTGTGCCGCCTAGACTGTATGTACGCTTCCTTTTTCCACTTAGCTTGTCTCACAATTTAACCTGTCATCCATGGTTTTTAAATGGAAAACAGAATCTCCTAAATTCTGATCCACCTCTCTTTAAAAGTCTCCCACATATCAAATGTGGATATGCCTTCAAACCGCTGAACCCAGTCAACATTCATCAGCTCCTTCTGAATATGGTGGAGTTGGTCTTCCTTCTATTAAGCCATCTTATTTTAAGACCACTCTCATCTTTTTCCGTGCTATTCCAAAACTTGGGAATTGTGATCACTTTTCCCAAAGTAATACACTACTGAAATGTTAATCACCTAGCCAGGCAATTTCAATAACACGAGATCCAGTATGTATCATTCCCGAGTTGGACAATTTGCATACTGCTCTAGAAAACACTCCTGGATACCCCTTACAAATTCTTCTCCATCTATACTGCTAACAAGAAGTGAATGCCAGTCAATGTTGGGCAAGGTAAAATCTCCTGTCACCATCTCCCTGTTGCTGCCACATCTTTCCATAACCTGCTTAAATATTTGGACCTCAATTTACGCTCGCTGTTGGGAGGCCTGGAGTACAATCCGAACATTGTTACCGCACCCTTCCTATTTCTGAGTTCTGCTCTTTTTGCGTTACTGTCTGAGCCTACCACATGTTCTCTTGCTGCACAGCGTGATATACTCTGTAATTAGTAATGCAATCCCCCTCCCGTTTTAACTTCATCTCTATCCCACCTGAGCCATCTATATCTGACGATATTTTGTTGTCAATCATGCCCTTCCCCTCAACCAAGTTTCAGTTATAGGAATATCATCATACTCCCAAGTACTAATCCAAGTCCTAATTTCACATGCCTTACCTACGACACTTCTTACATTGACTTAAATACGCCTCAGGCCACTTTTGCATTCCTCATCTCCTCCCTGTCGTGCATTCCACTTAGTCCCTCTGACTTCGTTAAGTTCCATACTGGCTTTAGTTATTACCTCCATACTGTCCACGAATCTCCTCATATGATTCCCATACACAACGCCACGTTAGTTTAAACCCTCCCCAACAGCATTTGCAAAACCACCGCCAAGGACATTGGTTCTCGTTCAGCCCAGGCGCAGACCGTCCAATCTGTAATTGTCGCTCCTCCCACAGAAGAACCGGTCCCAAGAACCCAAACTCTGAACTCCTCCCTGCTGCACTATGCATCAAGCCACGCATTTAACCTGCCTATTCTTTCATGTCCACTCTGAATTTGAGAAAGTGTCCTTGAGATTTTGGCGATGAGCTATCTTATTGTAAAACTGCAGTCTCATCTTCAGTGGTTCTTGGTCCACAGCGTCCCATGGATGCCCAGGTTTGGAGATATTCACTTCGTTTGAAATAACTTTTATCGGCTTCAAGAACACCATCAAATTGCCCAAAGTGCTGCACAGCAGCTGCCATAATAAATGTGCTCGGATCACTAGAATGGGGCAATAGGTCAGACATTTCCCCCATCTGCCGTGTTTAAAGACATAGAATGAAGGGGAGACATACAGAGCGAGAGAGAGAGAGAGAGAGGGAGAGAGAGAAAAAAAAACATGAGAGAGTGCCAGTAAAAGATGGACAATGATAGTGCAGGCTTGCAACATTGCCAACACTTGAACTGGAATTCGTTGCCTGCACATTTCACTGGCACATTCCGACCCTGGGAAAGTGAGTTAGAAAATGATCTCAGCTTCCTTTCACCCCACCATTTCCTCCCCAATATCTCTTTGCAGCTCTCTCGATCAACCTTTCCAACAGTCACCATATTTCAGGCAATGTAGTTTCGATATTCCAAACTGCCTCTTCTGAACTGCATACTTCTTTCTTTCTATGATTCTATCTCGTCTCTCATCCGTTCTTTTATTTACTTCTGACCCAACCGTTCTCACAATTCTATCGTTCTTTTCCTCACTTCTTTCCTTTATCTCTTTGTTTCTGTCTTTCCTATCTGTCTCCATTTTTACCCCTCAATATGTAGCTCTGCCTTACTCTGATTTCACCCTCTGTCTCCTCTCACTCATTCGCTGCTTTTCTTGCATCTCTTTCTACCACTGTCTCGACATGTGTTCCAGTGTTCTTTTCTCTTCTTGATCACCTTCTAATGGTTTGTGTCATTACCATTCTGTCCTCTTCCTTCCCTCACCATACCTGACTTGCTTCATGCTATCTCTCTGCATCTCTCTGTCACCCTGCCGGATTTATTTGTCCAGAGTGTTAAACAGTATTGATTCTTCGTTATTTTGTGGAATGAATGCTGCCAAATAGTTCTACCTTCTCGTTTCTCACCATCAGATTTTTACTTAAGTTGCAAGGAATGAGCTGTCACAGAATATGATACAGGCTGAATGGTTAAATATCCGACCATCTCCAGATTATATCCTAAATATTGTAAAATAACGTGCGCTGTTTTTTCTTTCCAGAGAATACCTGAAGAGATGCTTCCCAGAGTCAAATATTGTGTCCAATATCGTTGGGAAAATGCAGACTTATTTTTTCAAGCGATGTGACTGATTCTCGGTGAATCTTGCATTTCTAAAGCTACCCAGTTAACCCGGTCTTGTTCACTAGTTTGACTGTACTACAGCCTCCATCCTTTTTGTGGCATCTACTACATTTCTGGACGCTACTGTCTGAGCTGGAAGTAAACACAGCGAAGAGAGACATAGCGCAAAAGAGTTTTAAAAGCATGGGTTCCATGCAATAAACGCAGTTCTGAAGATATTAAGATTTGGCACATTTCTCCTTGAATACGAAAAGGCTTAGTGGATCCAACAACACGATGGCGTAGAACAGAGGTGAGCAAGACAGTCTGTTTCCCGCTCGTAAATGAGAGAGAACCATGGGGTCTGTAATCAGGCACAGATTTCGAATGAATTGAAAAGCAACACACTTGAGGTGAAAAAGTTGTTTATTCCTCAAAGCATCGACCTTTGTTCTGGAATTGCTGTCTGGAATTAAGGCGGAGAGAGGTTGTATTGAAGTTTTTAAAAGAGCCATTTAATGGAGATCTGAACAGAATGGATATGCAAGGTGCTAGCGAAATACAAGGAGATCGCCATTCAGTTATGAATCTCCTTTCAACAGCAAATTCAAAACGTTTTGATCAACCGGCCTCCTGTGCCACACCCAGGAAGTTTGTGAGTTTGTGGACCATATACTAAACGTACAGCAAGCCTTTGGGCTAAACGTAGAACGTGAGAGCAACTACTCTTCAAAGCATGGTGGTAGTTGTCTGAGTGTGGCTTGAAGGATCACTGAAGTCAATGGAGACCATGGGACCCAATTGTTGCAATTGTATTTGTCACAGGGCAAAGCAGTAGTCACTCTGGAGCGATGATAATTTCAGCCCAGGATGTCCACAGAATGGTGCCCTCTGCAGAGTTACATTCTTATCCTTCCTCAATGACCTTGAACGCTTGATGTGTAAAATGTCACACTTGCTTAAGAAAGGCTAACTCTCGCAATCTCCGAGGAGCTGGAGATTCGACGTTTCAGGGAAAAGCCCTTTTGCCCGAAACGTCGATTCTCCAGCTCCTTGAATTATGCCTGAGCTGCTGTGGTATTCCAGCACCACACTCTCGACTCTAATATCCACAATCTGCAGTCTTCACTTTCTCCTCATCTCGCTAAATGCAGACCTGTTCGCTTGATATCAATAATGGGAACACTGATGGGAGCCAAAGTACAAAATAAGTTCAAATATACATTATAAAGAAAAAAGGTCCATACGAGAGAGTCTATATTGCTTTGCCAAGTGCAGGTCATGCCTGACAAACTGATTCATATATTTGATGACGTCACATAGCCAGTATATGTGGGAGTACTATGAATGTTGTTTCTTTGCAGTTTCAGAAAGTATTTGTTACACTGCCACGTGACATATTGTTTAGGAAATAACAAATATTTTGCAATGATTGGTCATTGGCAACATGAATTAAGATTTGCTAAAAGATTGAAAACAATGGGTATGGGAGGTGGTCGTTTCACATATCAGAGACAATCTGAAGTTACGTTCCCAGGGGATAACTTCCCGAATCCTTGTTATTTTTTCTGACTTCAAAAAATCATTTAGAGATAGCTAATGAGGGTAAATCCGTCAATTTGGAAATGACATTGATTTGGGTCAATCATGAATTGCGACCATGCTTAGCAACTTCAGCGTGATATGCAAATAATAAAATTCACGCAGCGTGTAAAACGTTTTTGAGGAGTTTTTTTTTTCGAAAATAGATTTCAAAACATCACTTGAACATGCTGGGGTGGATGCAATATCTCATCGAAAAGTATATGGTTGGAAAAGTAAGCGGGTCAGGCCGAATCCAAGGAGCAGGAGAGTCGACGTTTTGGACATTAGTGCTTCAGCAGGAATTCCTGATAACGGCCTTATGTTCAAAGCATCGACTCTCCTGCTCCTCAGATGCTTGCTTGACTGGCTTTGCTTTTGGAGAACCACACTCTTCGTGTCTGATCTCCAGCATCATGCAGTCCTAACTTTCTGCTCGATACAGTATTGCCAAGCACGTGTATTCAGTAACTGAAGGTACTGTGTCTTCGTATAAATGAAAAAAGGGCTCTGATCATTTCAGTATCCCTCCAAGTTTATCAGTTGAAGATGTGGGGATCACGGCTCTTGGCGCTTGTGCTTCCAGTGCTGGGACAGCCCATCGATTCTGAATGTGGATTAAGAGGACGCTTTCTTTCTGGGGTAAGTAAATCTTTCAATTTCCAATCTGACGAGCCACTCCGAGAGACAAGAGGAATTGACGGACCTGAAACGTCATTCAGAGTTATCTTCCAGTTTGTGTCCACTTGTTTCTCGCAGTTCTCAAAGACCTCTGCATCTGAAAGAAACCCCCTCAGTTTGGGGTTCCTTCCAATTATTTTTTCACATATCTCAGTTTTGTACGTTGTTTTCAGTTACCACGGAATGTTTTACTTTTATCTTAAACTTTTCACGTACATCTAAGTTTTTCTTACTAAGTGCAGTTCTCGTCAGGGTGTTCCTTGGTTATGACAAACCGAGAACACAGAGGTTAGTCTGTGGCTCCACCTCCCCAATCAGATCATAGGAAAATGATAGTGTACATGACCTGCCTGCATTCTTGCTCACAGACCACAGTAGACTACGGTGTACAGACCATGTCGCTACCTCCCTTAACACATCACGCTGGGAGTACAGCGTACAGACCCGAGCTCTATCTCCCCTGCTCAGATCATACTGGGAGTACAGTGCAAACTTCCTGTCACATTTCCCTTTTCCTGAACAGACTGGAAGCAACGTGCATAATGCCTGTCTACTTATACTCTGGATTTGTTTTCCTTTCAGAGGTGACCTTTGAATGCGACATTATTCCTGGAAACTGAAAAAAGGGGTCTTGTCGGAACATGAGTACACAGTCCATAGTCCTGAAGAAGGGCTCTTGCGGAAACGTCAATTCTCCTGCTCCTTGGATGCTGCCTAACCTGCTGCGCTTTTCCAGCGACACGTTTTCAGCTACATAATCCATAACACATGTTTCAAATTATATAAGTACTGCATGGTCAGATGATGAGAGTGGGGAATTGTCACTGTCGACTCTGACGTCACGACTCCAACAAGAGCGCCACGATTGACAGATAGTCTCAGTCTTCCTAACATGACAGTTTCTTCAAGTTGTGTTAATTAAAATTACTTAATTTATCTCTAACTCGTCTCAAAGTTTTATTCTGCCCTTTCAATAGTGGAGAGCTGTCTCTGTGCTCGCAATCAAGCAGAACCTGCTCCATCAGAACTGATTCTCCAATTGTGCCAAGACCACGCTTCCTTTGTACGGATTCTTCAATATTGCAGGAACCCCTTAGCGCTAAACCTCCAAGAGTGTGCAGACCCCTCAGCAGTGACTCTCCAATAGGCTGGCACTCGTTCAAAACTGACCGCCTGAAAGTTCAGAGCTCTGCCAGTACCGACATTATGAGAGGGTGGATAGGGTGTATGGAGGGATTTGCTATTGTTTGAAGTGATTACATGTTGACGAGGTAGCTGGGCAGATCAGACAGGATAATCTATTTCCTGCTCGTAAATGACCAGAGAACCCGAGGATGTTGGGTCAGGCACTCAATAAAAGATTTTAGAAAATACAATGAACAGCGAAATGGTGGCTTTGGGCAGCACACTGACACAGTTTCTTCATCTGCTGCCTCACAGCACCAGGGCCCCGGGGTCGGTTCTTAACTTGGGTGACTGTCGATGTGGAGTTTGCACATTCTTCCCGTGTGTACGTGGGTTTACTCCGGCTGCTCTGGTTTCCACCCACAATCAAAAGATGTGCAATTAGTTGAATTGGCCGTGCTAAATTGCCTATAGTTTTCAGGGGATAATAGGGCAGGGGAATGGGTTTGAGTAGTTAACACTTCGGAGGCTCACGGCGGACTTGTTGGTTTGAATGGCATGTTTCAACACTTGTAGGGATTTTACTAAATAAAAGAAGTCAGAGAAGAATCAGTTTCTTGAAAACAGAGTTTTCTTCTAGATTGGAGTCTCATTGACTCTCGGTTGCCTTAAGATTCTCAACTCTCTAAAATAATGCCTGGCTTTGACTTTCACCTCACCTCTTGTGCTTCCACTTTTTTGTCGAAGTTTGGATCAAAGCTGTCATGAATTTAAGGCTAATAACCAATGCGAGTAATTCTGAATTGGTGACAAACTCTTACCTTCAAAGTGATGCCACTGAACAGGAAATGTATCAGTTCCTGTTTACTTCTGAAGCAAGAGCCCATGACCAAGATTTCCGATCTTATATATTTTATGGAGAAGCTTCACAGTTCAATCAACACCATTTGTATTTCGTACCAAACGTGTAAACTGGGTGGGGGTTGGAAGGACACTGAGAGATAAATAAAAGTGTGGGGTTGGTACTCGGGTAATTAATTTGGAAGGTGACGTCATTGAAGCTGGGGATTTATTGTGAAATGTCGTTGGAGAGGGCGCAGTGGATAGGTGGGAAGGAAGATGAACAGGAATAGCATGTCAAGATGGGAGTGCCGAGTTAGAGCATTGGTTCCAGGATGAGGTTTAGGAAGGGCAAATTTGGAAACTAACGAAGTCGATGTTGTTGTGTGGTTGAACGGTTCGAAGATGGAAGATGAGGCGTTTTTCTTCCAGATGTCAGGTAGTTTGTATTTCGTGGTGGAAGAGGCCGTGGACTTGCTTGTCCTTGGAGGAGTATGAGGGAGTGTTGACGTGGTCGGCCCCTGTATGGTGGGTTTGTTTGGTGCATGTGTTCCTGAGATGTTCCCTGAAATGCTCCGGGAGTTGGCGTCCTGTCACCAATTTTGTCAAGACCACATCATGAGCAATGGACAAAATAGTTGAGGTGGCTGGATGCGCCAGGCAATCTCTGCTGTATGTGAAAAGATCCTTTGGGTCCTTGAACGGAGTTGAGAGGGAAGGATTAACACCTCTTGTCGGGGCAAGTGAAGATTCCAGGTTTGGAGGGTGGGTTGGTGGGAGGCGACGACTTACCTTCTGAGTCACGGAAGAAATCGTCTCGGTGGAACTCAGATCGGGGTTGTTAAGGAAATATACCTCCGGTAGTGAAGTACAATTATAGGTGGCAGAGATTTAAAACTGACCTAAGATGGTTGTGTGTGTATGAAATGAGCTGCTAGAGGAATTGGTGGAGGCTGGTACAATTATAATATTTAAAACGTATCTTGATGAATACGTGAAAAGGAGAGTTTTAAATGCAAATGAACCAAATGCTGGCAAATTGGATTAAATTCATTTAGGACATCTGGTTGTCATGGGCGAGTTGGAACGAAGGGACGTTTTCTTTACCATACATCTTTCTGACTCTGAATGGAAGTGTGAAGTCATTGACTTTAGAAGTTGGATGTAATAAGAATTAATACAGTAACAAGCGGGACCTTTAGGATCATTGATATGCAGACGAAACGTGGGATGCAAATCCATTGCCCGAAATTTGCAACAAAACAGATAACGTGGTAACGAAGACATGCAAAGCGTTTGCATTCATCCGTCAGGACGCTGAAGGTAAATGTTGGCAAAGTATGCAGCAGCTGTAAAAATAAGTTACTTCAATCACACTTGATGCGTTGTGTGCAGCTTTGTTTGCTGCACCACAGGAAAGACATGGTTGCCTCTGAGAGAGTGTGCAAAAGCTTTACTAGGATGCTGACTGGATTAGGGTGCATTTGCCATGAGTAAACCTATGCCAGTTTCACGTGAGTGTGAGAGGTTAAGTCGTGACTTGATTGAGTTCGATAAAAGTATGAATGACATGAACAGAATAAATTGCATGGTCTTCTTCACTGTCTAGAAATATCAGAAGCCAGGATTAAGATGAGAAGGGTTAACTTTAATATGTGAAGCAAGATTATTTTTATGTAAAGAATGATAAGTGCCTTTAACACGTTGCCAGTTGGTGAGGAGGTGTTAGAAACAGACACGATAGCAACGCTTCAGAGTAATTTTGGCAGTAACATGAGTACATAGGAAATGGAAGGTTTCTAACCATGTTCAGATGTATGGGATCAGTTCTGAAACGCATCACATGTCTGCACAGATACGACGGGGCCACGTGTCTGTTCCTTTGCAATATTGCTTTGTGTTTGAAATGATAATGGAGGAACATGTCGATGTTAGTAGGAGAGAGGGAGAATTTAAGCGGTCAATTAGAATCTGAGATGGAGAGGGGGAGGAAGAAGAGACAAGTGGAGACATGAAGAAAGACTGAGAGAGAGAGAGAGGAGAGCTAAAGGATGTTTGAGAGGATGTGATGAGAGGAGAGATGAATAATCGGTAGACCCTTTGCCAACATCTTTTAGAGCTCCAGCATCTTTCAGAGTGCTACACACATAATGAACTGTTGGTTAACTTGTATTTACAGCTTTGCTGGAGGCGGCATGACCACATGTTTGTTCATCATAAGGATGGATCAGTCTTTTATTAAATATGATAAAATAATCCTCTCTCAACTTGTCTGGACGAGAGGCATATTCAAAATCGATACAGTATTGTTAGTCAAAACGACAGATTTGGCCCCCATAAAGTTTGGGTGGGACATTGATGTTACCCTCCTCCGATCATTTCTTTATCTGAACCTCACTGTTACATGTGATCAGCCATTTACATTGGTCCAAGCACATTCCGATCTGTGTCATTCACTCCCCTCAGAGCATCCTTTGTGTGGTGTTCAATTTCCTGGATGTCGGATTTGTTGGCTGAGGGAGGGTACTCGATGGAATGTCAGCAAGGGTCCCCCTTCTCAGGTCTGTGTACTTTGTGAAATCTTGCAAAGTTAGGAGTCAACAGTGAGTACATCCACGGCTCGTCTTTTCGGACCGTGGACACCACTGCACCATCATCAGTTCAGTTTGTGTCCTTCTAGTGGGGCAGGGATAGACCATGAAATGCTTCTAATCGAAGCTGGGACTTGGCGGTGAGCAATGGTTCTGAATGCTGACTGTGTTAGAGCTAAAGATATCAGTACGCTCCTGCCTTTTCCGAAAACCCCTCCTCTGCCTTTCTGTTAATAGGAACAAACACACAAATCACAACGAAAATTGAGTAACAACCAAGGGTATGCAATCAATGTTTTAAGTTTTATTGCTGCAAGTCCGAATGTAATTATTTAGCGGTGATTAGATTGATGCAGTGGATCTGAACCTGAACAACACGGAAGACAGTTAGCAACCGTCGCAGGATCAGAGTGGCATAAATGTGGGACAATGCTCAATGTCTCAATCATTACTTCTTACAGCAAAGGAAATCGTTGGGGCAAGACACAATGAGGCGAACTTCTCCTGGACCACAGTCATTCTCTCTGCACACTGCATTGTAATCTTCACAAAAGGAGTTAACACCTGGGCAACAGAAAGTGAGACATTATTGACGCAGCCGTCGAGACGACGAACCCTGATGCCTGCTATCACTGATATACATGCAAATCAGAACGCTTTGCAATATTTCCTTTGTCTTGCTACTCAGGGATAAGGAGAAGAGAACAATTGCATTACAGTGAAGTAACGGCACAAGGCATCCCAAAAACTCTGTGCTTGTCGAAAGATAAAGTCTTCCATTCTAACTCAACATTAGAGGACCTGGTGTGCATTGTTGCAGTTTCCAGAGTTCCCCATTTAGACGCAAGTTCAATTCGTGTGCATCTCTTCTGGACTCTCTCTAGACCAATGATGCTCTCCCTGTAATGTGCTTACCAGATTTCCACAACAAACCTCTTAACAGAAATCCGTTTTGAATTCTTACTTTCTCGACTGCAGCCTCGTCCAGGGACGAACACCATAAGAAAAATCCAGCATGTCATCTTTTCAAAGCTGATCTAACTGACCTGACATAGTCGGTTTCGGGAGTGAGGCACCACCGTCTGAGCAAAACAATGCTAGTTTCATACCCCACCTACAACAAGCCCATCACCACCACACAATCGCCGCCTCCCAGTGAATCCGTCTCTTTCCAAGCAACAAATTGTGTAAAATACTTTTCCCACGGCAGTGTAAGTAAGGTCCAGAGAGTAACAGCAAAGGAAAAGGCCTTTTGGCCCAACGCATCGTCCCAACTGCATCACATTTCAAATCTAATTTTCCAGCACGTGGCCCTTTTCATTACATGAGTTTGCTTCACAAATGCACATCTGAATCCTTCTTTATGCATTGAGGGTTTTATCACTCCCAAGCTTAGACGCAGTGATTTTCTGACCATATCACTCTTTGAATGAAAGTTTTTTTTCATCACATCTCCTTTAAACTTGCTGCCCGTTACCTATATCTTATGTTTCCTATTTATTGTTCCATCAATGAAGGGGTAAAGCTTTTTTCCTGTCTACCCTATCTCTGCCTCTCATAAATTTACACATCTCGGTCATGTCCCCTCGAAATCTCCTTCTCTAAAAGGAAAATAAAGCCGTGTCTGTCAAAACGCTATTCAATACCCAGTGCAGGCAATATTCTGGCAAATCACCACAACCACTCGACACCCTCTTCAATAAAATTACAAATCTTATATGATATATATTCTAGATCCACACACGATATAATCACTCTGATATGAGCAATTATTTATGCTGTTTCAGCATCACTTTTCTTGAAGTTTGCAGCTCAACTAATAAAGGCAAGTCTCATATGAACCTTCGTAAAGACTTGATCTGTTTGTTCGGATATCTTATGAAGTCACTGAATATGTACACCAGTTTCCTTGTGATCATCAGTGCTTTCCCAGGGGCCTCGCAATTATTACTATTATCTTGATTTGCTGGGCCTCCCCAGGTGCATCCCCTCGCACTGGTTTGATTGAATCCAATTTGAACCTAATCTGCCCATCATTTCCATGTCACAGTCATCGATATGAAAGGGCATAGGTTTTGAATAAACGAATGGCCTTTACCTGCTCTTCCGTCAGCCTATTGAGATAAGCACTCACCTGGATTTAAAGGCCTCGCAACCACTGAACCAGAAGGAATCATCGGCTCAGCCAGAATCAGAAAACACAGGAGAATAAACATTGCTCTTTGCAATTTCTCTCTGAGCTCCTCAAAGTCGCAATGAGCTGACTGGATCACGTGTACTCTTTTTATGGAGTCAGCGGCCAATCCTCATTTACTAACCATTAACAGAGAAAAGGGATCAATTCCACGCCCTGCATGTTAAAGTGAACGCGTGTCAAACACTTTTATCATCACCCCGTCTATCCGTAATATAATTTTCAATGAACTGTATCCCTGAACTTGTTCAACAACAACCCCCTGATGTCCCACCGCCAGTGTAGTGCCTGCCCTAACTTGGCTTACCAAAATGCAATTAATTGCTTTTCCTAAATTGAGCTCCACCTGCCAAAACGAAAATTCCAAAGACCTGAAGCACCTCTAGACCTAGTAGATTTTTATGGCTTTTATGGATTTGTTTGTCTTTGTTGATTGTACACCTGCTGCACAATGTACACTGCACTGTTTGAAGAACCAACTTGATGAGATTTTGATTTTAAATATCAAAGAGTTTGACTACGGTCCCCACCAAAAGAGAGTGACGTGTTGGCTAATGCCCAAGGCCACCTCAGTTCCCGCAGCTCACTGAAGAGTGGCAGACAGGATGGAGACGAGAAGCAAGTCTGTTCCTCTTCAGAGGTGAATGTATAACGGAAGTGTCCGTCCTCTCGGTTTTGCTGTCAGTTTAGGTAGAACAAATCCCTTACATGCACGACAATTTATCGATGGCAGAAATCTCTTGCTGTTCACTTATGGATAGATTGCTTCGCCACAGCAGTCACAAAGACTCTGACTTGTTCAGAGCGGAGACTGAAAAACACATGGCCTCCTCTCTTTGGCTTCCTGGTACTGTTACAGTACATTATTGATGACGATGCAGGAGAGATTGAATCGCACTGCATTAAAGCTCAGGCTTCCCAATTGGGAAGAAAAATGAGAAGTGTATAATGGCACCATTTCGAGCGCCATCTTAGATCCAGAGGTGTCTAATTACAACATCTTATATATAAAGAAGAAAAGTAAGGAAATATAATTAAAAGTTCATTACGAACGTCTTTCTTACAACAAAATGCTAAAATTAACAAATAATGTCGGAAATTCAACATTGAATTTCAAGGAGCAGTGATTACATAGTCTCTGATTGAAGGTCAGAAGTGCGGCACTGGAAAATTACAGCAGGTCAGGCAGCTTCAGAGAAGTAGGAGAGTCGATGTTCAAGGAAGAAATCTTGATCATGAATGTGACATTCCTGATGAAGGACTTATGCCTGAAACGTCGACATCTCTGTTCTTCGTTTGCAGCCTCATATGCTATGCTTTTCCATGACTACACAACTTGACTCTGATCTCCAGTATCTGCATTCCTCACTTTCTTTCTTATTGGAGGAGCTTATTTCCTGGCATTTGTTGCAGGGCGATTTTGTCTTACCACCTGTCAGCTCAAGCCTGTGTACTGTCCAGTTTTGTTTGAGTTGAATATGGACTGCTTCAGTAACTGAGGAGTCAGGGATGGTGCTGAACATCGTTAAGTCATTGGCGAACACCAGCACTTCCGACCTCATGACGGGCTCCAACCAGATCACAAGATTGGATCGTTGTCTCCTCTAACGAAGATGAGTTACATTTGGGCCTGAACTCATTGGAGTTTTTAAGTATAACATAGCACTTTATTGGAACATGAAAGGTTCTGAGGGACTTGAAAGCTACAAGTGGAAAGGTTAAGTTGGTTTGGGCCTGTGCTTAATAGTGGTAAGGTGAATGAGATGAATGCTTGTTGAAAAATGCAAGACTCTGAGGAGACTTGATAAAGTACATGTAGAGAGGTTGTTTTCACTTGTGGGAGAATCTGAATGGTCATCATTTCAGAATAAGGACCTGATGGGCTGAAGAGCATCTTCCGTTGCTGTGTGAATATGTGAGTTTCTCCATGAGATATGAAAATAGAACAGAAATCCCGATGAATGCAAGGAGTTTCATTCACACCAATACAGAAAACTGAGTTCGAGCCTCTCATTGGCAGCGTCACAATCGAGGACGGATTGTATTTCGCTGCAAGCACAGTTTCCTGCTGGTCACTTTCCCCAGTGGGATATCACGAGTGTTGGAAGCACTTCCCGTTGCATCAACGTAATTCTCTGTACACGCTCTCAGTTTCGTGCATCTGTTGTCATTGCCACAGTAAAAGGGTAAACATGGATAAGAGAGAGAACTATATTGAGAATGACAGAATGTTGTGCCATAGATCGAGGCCGATTGGTCAGTTGTGCCCGCATTCCAGTTCGATTCCCTTGAATGATTCTTCTGCCTTCCCCTCCCAGTCCTGCCTGCAGAGTCAATCCTAATAACCGTCCATTCTTCGTCTTGAATGTACCCTTCAATGCTGCACAGACCTTTACTTCTGAAACAGTCAGTCACAGTGATCTAAGCTACATGGAGTGGCAGGAGTGTGGGGCACTCTCCTTCAACTTGATTCTCCTCTGCCAGTCGTTATGTACAGACCAAATTCCTGCCACGTAACAATGAAGTACATGCCGTCCAGACACTGGCATGGAGGCAGAACAAAGAAGGTTCACTTGTGATGATCCCAGGTTGAGAGGGACTGTCAAATGAGATGAGGTTGAATAGTGTTCAGCCTGGTGTCATTAGAGTTTAGACTCTTAGTGACTCTTAACTGAAATGCACAAGATTCCTACTGGACTTGACAATGTAAAAGTGCAGAGGTTGTTTCACCTTTGAGGGGAGTTTGGGTTAGAGGGTATCATCTTCGGGTAAGGAAGTTATTCATTTGAGAGTGAGATGTGAAGGGATTTCTTCAGTTCGAGGTGAGTGCAGTATTCATTACCGCAGAAAACAATGCAGTTGGATCATTTAAGTAGGCGTTCAATTAATAAGGGGACTAAGAACCTTGGGTAAAGGAAAGGAAGTAGTATTAAGGATGATCAGATCAATCAATGGTGGAGAACACTCGATCGGCTCAATTGCCTAATTCTCCCTCTGCCTCTTGCGGTGTTAAAGACAGAAACAGAAAAAAAACAAAACGTCCTGCTATTGCTCACATATTAAATACAGAAAAGGAAATTGACTAGTAAATAATAAATATTGAGATATTAAACTCCAGAGCATAGAGCCATGTCAAGTGTAGTTTGAAGTACAGCAGGACCGAAGATAGGAGGAATTCAGCATGAAATGTGACTGCTGAGAGCAAATCCACTTACGAAAGCTCCCATCATTTTCAGGAACTCCACACCCTGAGGAGCAGACATGTCGAGAAGTATTTTCAGGTAGCGACCGATTTCAGAGGTACAGAGGGGCTGATGAAACGAAGAGATATCAGACAGTGATATAATAAAGCCTAATAACGTAGGCAAGCATTATGGAATAGCAGCTGCATTCTTTCTCCATCCCTTCCATTTTCATCAATTCCTTGCATATATCAATACACTAAAGGCTGGTTAATTTGGGTAAATATTTGGAAATGTGAAGCAAACGCCAATGGAGAAACTGGGCAGCTCTGGCAGAATTTATGGAGAGAGATCAGAGAGATAAAACCAGCGTTCAGGTTTCATGCTAACCTGTCTTTCGTGAGAGTGACTTCAGAAATTGACCTGGAAATGTGATGTGTTTCTCTTTCACCTGGGACGCTTCCAGACCAGCTAAGGTTTTTTTCCAGCATTCTTTGCATTCTCTTTTCACATTGCGGTATATGCTCATCTCCTACCGTCATACATAGTTGCTTGAGTCTATCAGCACTGAAGCCCTCTGTGACCATCAATAACATGAATACCAAAAGAAATGTTATTACCAGCCTCCACGGATCACTACCCAGTATAAATGTGAGGCACAGGACTTCGAGAGTGGGTACTACATTAACAAACAGAAGATTCAATGTTTAATTACAACTCAGCTACGGTGGGCATTGCCTCCACCTTCAGCATGCGAAAGGGCCAGCCAACTGACTGTGCCATTTGTGAATAGAGAAATGGTAAATCCTTGTCACCATCTTCTTTCAAGTATTTTGTGGATGCACCACCAAATGTCACTCACCATTACTGGCTAAGGTGGGAATCAAACTCTGAATTCTAGTCCTGAATGTCTGCCTCACTGCATTGCAGGATCATTGGAACAGAAGATACCCCTGAGCATAGAGTCATAAGCCTGAACCTTGAGTACTATTTCGAACTCCTTCAGTTAAATTGTTGCGATTTTATGTCTCATTCATCAGCTGGTAGAAATAAAGGTTGAGCTAAACGCCATGTGCTCCGAGAGAAACAGAAAAACAATTCGTACAGTGAGGGAAAGGAATGCAGTGAAATTTTAATTCGTCATACTAACAGTCCCAAATTGCTGGGCCATCTTTATAGAACCATGTCTACGAACGGCGAGGTACCTCTGTTCCTGTACTGCCCTCAAATTTGTAACCTTGAGCATGTTTGTCTCTCCATCTTTATTCCAGCAAAGTACATGACCTCACATTTCTCTGCATTTAATTCCATCCGCCAGGTCTCTGCCTATTTGAACAACTTACCAATGTCTCTCAGCGGCATAGTCATAATTCACTATTCGCCAATTGCTCATTATCATTTCAAATTTTCGAAATTTTGCCCTCTCACACATCTCCAAAACGTTTATTTAAATCAGAAAATGCTAGGATCCTAACACTTATCTCTGAGAAGGAATCATTTTCAAATCCTGTCCAATATGAGAAACGTCTTGTGTAAAGGGCTCGAAACTACTTACCAAACTACGTTTCATAATCTAAGTCAGTACTGAGGGATCATTGCATTCCCGGGAATAATCTTAAAGAAGAATGATGCCACGACGTGTACAAACGCAAGGTACAGGATATTGTCAGTGCGTCAGTGTTGAGGAAGCATGGCGTGTTCCATACAACATGAGACACTTATTGCATAGTGTCACTATTGAGGGACCATCACACTTCAATCTGTTACCGCAGGAAGGGTATGTTCAACCTGTTGCTTGGTGTTGAAGGCTCCCTGCATTGTCGGAGGGTCAGTCCTTCACGAGCGGATTTTCTTGGATGGTCAGTGCTCAGGGAGTCCCACACGTATGGAGAGGCAGCTCTCATCGAGCGCCATCCAGGCAGGATTTCCTCAAGGAGGGCTACACTGTCGGTGGGTCAGCACTGAGGGAATGCCGCATTGTAGAAAGAGTCAATACTGTGGTGGCTCCACAGTATCTGGGTTCAGCATTGAGGGAGCACCGTACAAACTCCACATCGAAAGATGCTGCGAATGTCAGTTGGTATAAAATGTTCTGTAGCAGATATTTGAAAAGATCGTACAACTCCGCCTTGGAATTTATCATTGAGTGTTGGTCTTTCTCGTCATTACATAATGGAATATTTAAGGGCATCAGCCAAGAATGAGAGGTTTCATTTCGCAAGTGCAGTTAGAACCGCTGGTGAACAACAGAGCTTTTAATTGGCACATTTTTACGGAATGACTCAATGTCCAAATGCAGCAATAATCGCACATATTTGAGTTTTGGTCTGACGAATGGTAAACGCTTTTTTTGTGCCTTGCCACCTTCAGAGAAAATTGCATCTCTGAACAAAATTTAATCAAATCATTACCCATAAGCGTTTAATGATGTTTCTATGGCTTAATGCCGCATTATCAACAGCTGAGAGGTGAGAATTCATTGTGAGCTATCAGCAAGTCACAAACTAAATTACCGGAGATTCCATTGTCAAAAGAGGGTCTGTGTAATGTCAAAGCAGGACAATTCCCACAGTAACATACAGTAGTATGACACGGTGATCCTTCTGTCAAAATAAGATGCTTTCGCATTCAGCCTGCTTCTCGCATACTTTTCCACTTTATTCATTTGGTCACGTTGTCATATCGAATTAATTGTTAAGAATTAATCATTATTGATCTGTGGATGCAGGTTTAGTCGCTGAGATGGAAGTTTCATTTTCAGATGTTTCATCACCAGACGAGGTAACATCATCAGTGAGCCTCTGGACGAATCATTATTGGTGTAGCTCGAATTCTATCTATATGTTTGAGTTCCCTTGGGTTGGTGATGCTATTTCCTGTGGTTACGTCATTTGACATGGCGATTTCACTTCCGGTTCTTTTACTCAGTTGGTGATCAGTCGGAGCCAAATCAATGTGTTTGTTAATATACTTCTTGTTGGAATGCCATGCTTCTAGGAATTCTCGTGCGTGTCTCTGTTTGGCTTGTACCATGATGGATGTCTTATCCCAGTCGAACTGGTGCCGTTACTCGTCCATACGTAAGAATGCTAGTGAGATGGGTTATGTCTTTTTGTGGTTAGTTGATGATCATGTATCCTGGTGCCTAGTTTTCTGCCTCCTTGTCCAATGTAGTCTTTGTTCATCCTTGCAATGTATTTTGTAAATGACATGAGTTTTGCTCGTTGTCTGTCCAGGGTCTTTCAAGGTCATTAGATGCTCGTTGAATCTGTTATTTGGTTTGTGGGCTGCCATGGTGTCAAGGGGCCTGAATAGTCTTGCAGTCATTCCCGAGATGTCTTTGATGTCGGGGAGCTTGGCTAAGGGCTCTGGATGCGTTGTGTTTGCTTGGTTGGGTTGATTGCTGAGTAATAGGCGGACTGTATTCTTTTTGAATACACTGTGTAGGTTATTCTCCTCTGTTGTGCGTAGTTCCTCTGTGTTGCAGTGTGTGATGGCTCGTTGAAGTAGTGCTATAATCCATATTCGTTTGTGGATGTTGGAAAGATTGCTTCTGTAGTTTAATATTTGGTCTGTGTTTGTTGTTTTCCTCTAGACGTTGGTTTGAAGTTCCACATTGGCTATTCGCTCTACTGCAACATCTAGGAAAGGCAGTTTATTGTTGCTTCCTTCCTATTTAGTGAATTTTATGCCAGTAAGAATATCACTGATGGTCTTGAAGGTTTCCTCCAATTTGTTTTGTTTCGTGATGACAAAGGTGTCATCCAGGTAATGGACCCGAAGATTGGGTTGGATGTTTGGCAGAGCTGTTTGTTTGATTCTCGCATTATTGCCTCTGCTCATAACCCTGACATCGGTGATTACATGGTGTTCTGTTGGTTAGTCTGTAAGTTTTGTTGTTGAAGGTGAAGTGGCTGATAAGAGTTAAAAATCACACAAAACCAGGTTATAGTCCAACAGGTTTAATTAGAAGCTCACCAGCTTTCCGAGCGACGGTCTTTCCGTGTGCTTCCAATTAAACCTGTTGGACTATAGCCTGGCGTTGTGTGATTTTTAACTTTGTACACTCCAGTCCAACAACGACATCTCCGAATTATGGCTGATAAGACATAGGCCTACTAACTTGACGGTACTGTCCTTGCTGATGAAGTTGGTGGCGTTTGGTGTATGTGTCTTTGGTTTTTCTAATAATGTACTGGGTATTTCCTTGGCCAGGTTGATGTTCATGGATATGAACAGGGCTGTTACGTCAAAGCAGACCATTATTTCATCAGTTTATCTTGGTGTCTTCTGGAATTATTGGATGGAATGGATGGAGTGACGTGAGTCTACTACTAAGTGTTTTAGGCCAAGGTGTAGCTTCTTGGCCAATCTGTACGTTGGTCTTGCAGATAGCACGACTATGAATGTGAGGGGCCTGAGGCTTTATCCGGGGGCTCACTGAAGATATTATCTAGTATAGTGATGAACCGTCTGAACACAATCCTTCCAACTCAACGAGCAAACCTACATGCAAAACCTCAACCTGAGCTGCAAATCTTCTCAGAACTCGCTATTACTGGTCTGTTTTCAAGATATTTCTAATCCTAACACTGCAGAGAGACATTTTTCACACATTTTGACTTCTCATTGCTTGTGACATAATATGTGTACAAGTGGACACTTGATGCAAAATGAACTGAAGACAGAATCTGCATCATTTTTATGGTATATCATGATTGCTTTGCAATGTGAAAAAAAGAGGCACACAATGAGAAGCCGGATTTCATATACGATAAATGCTGTGCATCTTCTCTCTGTTCAATTCATTTGACATGAGATGAAATACATACTTCAGCACTTTCTTCCACTGTTCTCTGAACGTGGTCTGGGTCGCGGCATACATGCTAGTTTTTGCAGCAACTCTGCAACTGCACCACGAAGACAATTTCATGTAAAAAAACATGTATCTATATGGATCTGTAGACAAAGAAATACACATGACTCCACAGAGAGTAAAGCAGCAACATTCTCCATAATAAGGAAACATTTCCTGAGATGACAAGCAACAAACTGAATGACTTCCTTTAATTCTCCATATCCGGGTCTTTGGAACCCTTCCCACTGCTGCGAGCCCAAAGTATACTGTGCTGGTCTGTGCTGGTCACTAAGATGCTTCTGTTAGTAGAAGTGCTGTGAACTAGAATTAGAATGAAATGAACCCATGGCGTTAAAGTATGTTGCAGGAACTGGATAGTTGTCCATGCCAAAGAAATTATAGAGCTACTTGGAACAACACAAAGCCAAGGAGCATAGCGAGCACTATAGACTCGGGAGCTTCAAAAGCCAGTCAACGTACATTCAGAAACTCAACGCAATCACGACCGCGAAAGTCACATTTGCTGATTTCTTCATGAGAAATTTCCTTTACAACTTCTGACCGGAAATAGCTACAACTCAATCAATATGGAATTGAGGTTGAACAAGTGTGTGACAGTATAAGGTAGAGCAGCGTGAATATTGTATATTGGGAGAGTCTTCAGCAACAGAACATTTTCCCTATAAATGATAGGATTGTGTCTCAATATTGGATCAAAGATAATTACCAGTTTAACCGATGTTGAGATTGCCACAAGCGAGAAAGTGACATATGACGAATTTTCCCCGAGAAAAAAAGAACTGGAAAAATCAAGTTATTTATTTCTAGGAAGAAGCGAGATTTGAGGCATCAGGATAGGATCTTGGAGGGTGCACAACTGTTTTTATATTTATGACTGCTAGTGGATTATTTGATGCTTTGAAAACAATTAACCTGGTGCTCACTGGAAACATTCTCGATACAGTTGCTGTTTCACACTCGTAGAAGTGGAGTTTGCAGATGAACTAGAGCAAGAAAGCTGTTTATGACTAAAGATTTCGTTTGTAATAATAACCGGATATTCTGTGGAGCTGTTGTCGATCACAATTGCCTTCTGTTACCAGAAACTATATGATTAGTTGTAACATAGCTGAGAAAGTTTGACCCACTGAATAAGATCCACAGAAGTTGTCAGACCTCGGAAGCTGAGGATCTCAACCCTTCCCTGCATTACAGCCTAACTTAACAAATTAAAGTAATTTATCTTCTTAGTAGCCGATGCTCTGAGTTGTGAGGTTCAATGACAAAAACAGACACCGTCAGTAATGGGGTGCCAGACATCCTGTGCTACTTGTAAACCAATAAACAAACTTCATCCCAAAAAAGGAGCTCGAGAACCAACTCGTCTGATCCTATAATCCGAATTTACTGAATTGCTTGCCCAATTTTCTCATCGTTTAAAACAACCACGCTTGTTTCAACTGTATGAGACTGTGTGTAGCAATCCGGATTACATGAGAATTCTTCTTTTTATTTGTAAGTTTTAAACCAATGATTTATTATTCCTTTCCTGTAATTGGATTCGGTTTACCATGAAGTACATTTTTCAGGAACATGAACCTCCTCCGTTTTGTCTGTCACCTTGGATCTAAATAGCACGATACTCTGGGTATGTTTTTAAAAATCATTACCGTTTGGGGCGCACTCGGGAATGGCAGGGCTGGATTTCCCGCTCAGTACCTCAATGAAGTTTTCAAATAACTATCGAGAAAGTGTAATCTGAGGAAGGGAGAGAGGCAATGAAAAAGGAGCAAGGGTTCGGAAATTATTTGACTGAGATGAAAACTTTGAATGTCTGTTCTTTTAACTGCAGGCGTGTGCAGATCAGGAAAGTTTGCATTCAATTCAGAAAGTACCTTGTGATGTTTGCTGTACCGAAGATGCTGAAGTTGAAGCATGGATCAGGATAGTATGATGTGAATGTTTGTGGGTGGACCAGTGTGCTATTGCAATAAAGAACAGAAAAATCCAACAACGTTTCAATTGGAGATTTCGACAGAAGTTTGGCGATAAAAGAGGTGAATATAGACATTGTTACAGAAGATTTATTAGGTAGGTGAAAAACGAGACATCGTTGCCAGCAATTTTTAAAGCCCTAAAAGGCATAGTGAGGATGAAAACAGCATGGATTAGCCAGAGATAATGAACAGGTAGAAAGATGCTGAAGGATGTTAGGGATTAGACTTTGTGTGGGAGAGCTTTGAAATTTTTAAACTTCCAAATTTCAGTATGAGTATTACAGGCTTGATAATAAGACTGTATTAACAACAATTTGCTGGGTGTTACGAAATTTCGTATCCACAATCGATGAATAGTTGAAACAAGTAAATCATGAGAGCGTTCAATTTGTGAACAGAGTCAGTATCTTCAAGCAAATATTTAATCAAAAATAAGAAAATCCAGAAATAAAGGAATGTATGTGTGAAAAATATTTAAGGGAATTGGACGCAATGCAATCCAGAAAGACTGACAGAGAGAGAGAAAGGGAGAGAGAGGTCAGAGGAAATTAAACTTGCAGAGGAATTAACAACACTTCGCGCAAAGTGCAGATTCGTGATTTCAATGAGAGTGTGCCATCATGGGTTGATCTGAGCATAACGGTAGGATCCTATATTCGACAAGGACTGCATATCCATCAGGAGCACATCAAGGTGATACAATAGCGCATTGTGTGAATTCGAGAGTGACTGATCAGTTTTGATGATCTTCAGTTGATGGAAAATGGTATCTTTAGTGTGGCCAAGAGAGAAGTGCAGCAACATTTGCCAAAGACCCACAAGGTGTTTTACACTACAGTAGGTTAAAGGCGAGCAGGAGATGGGTATTGACGTGGAGGTAACTGAGAGCTGGATTGGTTCAGTCATGGTCTTGGCTCAGGACTCAGTCTCGTATCAGTGGGAATGATGAGATTATATATAGTCTTGATCAGGCAAACACCCAGTGAGCAGGATCATGATATAGTAAACAGGCTGCGTGCTGGCCACAGCACAGATATTTCATAGTTGTACTCAAATGCTTCCCCAAAGCACACTAACCCCAGTCAGATGCGACTGTAAATGACAAGAGTTTTCTTGCAGTGAGGCACGGTTTTCTCACTGATTGAGAAACTTACCCAGGATTCAAGTAATAGCAAGAGCGGGATATTAATTTTTGTAGCATGTGACCCAAATAATACAGCCACAAATTTAAATGCACCCATTTATGATTCTCACAAATGTAGTTAAGGTCATAGGAAAAAATAAAACGCTTTTCCAATATTGACACATTGGAAATTGTTGTTCAGAAATCCTGATCGATTCCCAACGGAATCTTTGACATACCAATCGGGCCTCGCCATCTGCTGTGAGCCGTGGAATGCTGCCAGTTTAGTAGGTGACTCAGACCTCCCTGTGACATAATGACAAGACGTTTGGGAGTTATGTCCAGATTGAGAGAAATAGCGAAGGCATTGATGACATAATATGACAGCACACAGAGGCCGCTATTGACCCTCTACCTCAGGGGGAGCAGTTTCAGGTTCCACCCTGTCATTTCTAAGCAACAATAAAAGCACTTCTGATCCAATATTTATAACAATGCAATCGGAATTCATGAAGATGTGGGACCTTGCTTCTGAAGCTGAACGGAAGTGCGATCATCTAGGGAGGTCATCAAGTGATCACACAATCGTTGGCATCCATAAGCATTTGCAGTCCATCCACATTGAAGAGAGTTTTTTATGATATCAGATTAACCATTAACAGTTAGGACATTTCGCCAAACATGCAGGTCACAGACAATATCCCTGATCGGTACATCAGCGCTGGAGCCCAGGATAAAGCTGCATGCACAGTGTTCAGTAGTTAGTGTCCACACGATGATCCATCGGAGACTCCTCAGTTGCTAATATAAAAAATTGTATATTTATAGTCAATTTTCTTCATATCATTTGAGATCAGCAAACCACTGAAGACATTGACAATTGGCAATCTTTGTCACAGTATCCGAAATCTAAAACTTGAATCTCGCGCCTGTATCGGTTCAGTACAGTCCTTGCACCCTACACATTAACACTGGCAGAGACACAATCGCGGGAATACATCGCATGGGGCCAGATCAGAATAAAGCAAAGAAAAATTATAACCACTTTACATCAATTCCCATCTCTCACTTGGCCGCTCTCCTTCCCGAACAAACAGATGCAAAATGTCATTGGCCAAGCCATTAATCCCATGCAGATACAAGTCATTGATGGTCGGATGATATCCAGACGGAGCTTTCAGATCCACCTGCAATTGGAAAACGTTGTCGGAAGATGAAGAGAATTGCACTGGAGAGATGAGTTGAGATTGAACACCTTTCATGGAAGTTAAGTCTGTGTCTCAGAATGACGTCAGTCATTGCTGGTCAGTGGAAATCCTTTGAAGACTCTACGCTGGCTGGAAGTTCAAAGAATGTAGTCACGTTCTGTTAAAGCCAATCATCTCCCACCTCAATTGACATCATCCACAAATGTAAAATCATTGAAACTATAGGCAGAAGGAGGCTACTCAAACCTTCCAGAAGTTGCAAGATTCAATTAGACCATGGCTATCAATCCATGTCAATCTACTTTTCCTACTATCTCACCTTAGCCCTTTGATCTCAATCTCCTAAAATAGGTTATCTAAATCATTTTTTTAAGTTAAAAGTAGTTTAATATTTCGGCTTCTAATGCTTTTCCTGACACAGAATTCCACAAGCTGACCACATTCTTAGTCAAAACATTTCTCATTATCTCAGTGCCAAATGCTTAGCCAAATATCCTTAGTCATTTACTTCCTGATTTTCGACTGTTCATCATTCATAACACACTTCCTGTCCTCTGCTGTGTCCCAACAAAATTTCATAAGATTCGGTTCGATCATTCCTATGAAAGCCGGTGAACCGAGTCCTAAACTGTCAAATATCTCTTCCCTTATCAGTTCTGCCATACAATGAGTCGTTCTGGTAACCGTTGATGGTACTGTTTAATTTGCCATAACATTCTTCTTAGTCCTGGAAGAAACAACCACACATAGTTTTCTGGAAAGGATCTCACCAAGTGTACTATGGGTGGAGTGTTTCTCAATAGACAATAGACAATAGGTGCAGGAGTCGGCCATTCGGCCCTTCTAGCCTGTCATTCTATATGATCATGGCTGATCATTCCTAATAAGTATCCTCTTCCTGCCTTATCTCCATAACCCTTGATTCCACTATCTTTGCGAGCTCTATCCAACTCTTTCTTAAATGGATCCAGGGACTGGGCCTCCAGTACTCTCTGGGGCAGAGCATTTCACACAGCCACTACTCTCTGGGTGAAGAAGTTTCACTTGGAGGGTAACTGCTGAGAAAGCTTGGGGGTTTGGGGGTGGCAGTTCTGTGGGGTAACTGCATTGTTGGAAGATCAGTTTTGATGTAGACCTGCACTGTTAAAGAGTGAGTGATAAGGGAGCACTGCACTGTCGGGGGCGGGGGAGCGGGTCTGTGCTGCGGGAGCGACACAATTTCCAAAGGTGAAGCAAAACAATTTTGCAAAACGGGAAAGGGCAATACAATCGATCAAACAAATGACGATATTAGATAATTACTTTGGAAGAAATCGAAAATTCCCTTCCTGCGGTAATTGCAGCTCATGCAGAATAGCAAAAAGTTAAATAAAAACGAAGATTAGCAGGTGAAATGGCTGATGATTATGAACTGGATCAAACATCAAATTTTTACTTCCAATAAAAAAATCAGTCCGTGAGGACTAGAACTTTGGGAAAAGAGAAATCCTCACGTGGTAAGGGAACCGTCGATTTCGGTTAAGATACTCAAGGTAGCTTACAACCAAGTGGGATGGAAACACATGTCGGGGAAATTGAAGTTAAAAAGCTCCGGAGTTTTCAGTGCAATAAAGTCGTCGACATTATTTCAGGAGGAAGTGCCAGATCTTCCAACACCATTTATATGTGAAGGTAACGATTACTCACATAAATCAGGAAATACAGACAAAGAAGTTACAGTATTAAGAGATCCGTCATTATGTTAATATTTCACATTGCGAGGTGGGGAGGTTTTTAACACAGTATGATTATTGTCTGAAAACGTCACAGTATGTGGAATTCATGGTGAGACAAAATGTGTTCCATGATGGCCGATGAGCGTGGATTGTCCAGATAAAAATGGATCTCTGGTAGCAGGCTACTGGAAAAAATCTTGACACCAGATATACAATTTATCCTTGGTAATGCTATAACATAGTCATAGGAGGAGTGTTGCTTTCCGTTTTTTAAATACGAGTGTAAAATTCGGGATCAGGTTTATTGCAGGAATTATACTCTGGGAATTATCCTGACTGTGTGGTAAAAGTCACAAAGTCACCAGTTGAAAAAGGAGGAGAAATCAAATAATACAGTTTAAAATGATTGAAATAGATTTGACAGACACGACGTTCAATCAAATGTTTGAGACAAAAATGAACCTGTGGATGACAAAGTGCATATCTTTAGCTGAGAGAATTTAACTGACGAAAGCAAAGGAAGGATAGAAATTTGAATCAATTATCTGAAAAAGTGTGAACAGAAAAATAATCTGAATGCATCCCTGAATGTTACTATTTTAAAATGATGCCTTGATGACAACATGAAGACCATCAAATATCGGGCATATTAAAAATGGGCAGAAATGCATCAAGTTGTATTACCAGTCGGTTATAGAAAGGAGGTGTTGAGGGGAGCGCATGACTTGCCAGTAGAAAATCATTTTGGGAAAAGGAAACTCAAGCTCAAATACAAAAACATTTCTACTCTCCTGGATGGCAGAAGAAAGCAGTTGAGACTTTGCCATTCATTTGAAAAGTGAAAATAGTAATAATGGCAGCTTCTTTTTAAATCCCCACGCCTGCAGTCCTACCCATTTAAAGAATATTTAACAACGGTCTTAATTGAATGTGGAAGATCCCTGCGTACAGCAAAACGTGGGAATCAGTATTTATTATCAATACGGACTCAGCAGAAGCGGTAATGCAAAGGTTAGTACAAACAGTCTAACCCTAAATTCAATCCAAAATCTGGGTCAGATATATGGGTGAAACCATTTAAAACACAGCAATAGAGAACACATACTGGATCAACAATGCCACACTCCCAGGAATCCGATTCACTAGAGAGGAAGAAAAGGAAAACCAACTCCCATTCCTAGACGTGATGGTACAGAGAACACCGAACGGACAATTCACCACAAAGGTATACAGGAAAGTCTCACACACAGAGCAAAGCCTAAACTGCGAAAGCAACCACCCCAACACACACCAAAAAGTTGCATCAAGACACTGTTCAAAAGGGCCACAACACACTGCAGCACACCACAACTGCAAAAAGAGGAAGAAGAACACCTTTACCATGTATTCGCCAAAAAACGGACACCCACGCAATTCCATCAACAGATGCCTAAGGGAAAGACAACGGAATGAGGACATGCCAGAACCCAAAGGACCAATCACACTACCATACATCAGAAACATTTCTGAACTGACAGCCAGACTACTGCGACCACTAGGACTCATAACAGCACACAAACCAACAGCCACTCTCAGACAACAACTCACCAGGACGAAGGACCCGATACCCAGCATGGGCAAAACCAATGTACTGTACAAAATCCCATGCAAGGACTGCACAAAAAACTACATAGGACAAAAAGGAAGACAGCTAACGGTCCGCATCCATGAACACCAACTAGGCACGAAACAACATGTCCAGCTATCCTTAGTAGCCACACACTCAGATGACAAGCAACATGATTTCTACTGGGACAACACAACTATTATCGGACAAGCCAAACAGAAAACAGCCAGGGGATTGCTAGAGGCATGGCACTCACCCACAGATTCAATCAATAAGCACATCGAACTGGACCCAATATTCCGGCCACTGCAGTTGACAGCTGGAACTGACAGACGGAAACGGCAGAAACAAATCACTACAAACGCCGGAGGAAACATCACAGAAGTGCTTCACATGAGACTCCCAAGCACTGAGCATGTCACATAGACAGGGGACGAAACGTATGCAACATAAATTCTCAGATCGGTGAAAAAAACACAATAAACTGTACAGCAGAATTCTTATTAAATGCAGAGGGATCGAGGCGCGCAGGCGCCACAGTTCATTGAATTTGGCAGCACAAATTGATAAGGTAGACAAGAGAGTATGCAGCATCATTACTTCATCAGTCCAGGCATCGAGTATATAATGAGCAAATCATGTTGGAACTGCATGCAATATTAGTTTGGCGATATTTAGAAGACGTCTTGGAAAGGGTATAGAAACATTCTAACAGGATGTTGTCTGGTTTGCAGGTATTCGTAATGAAGGAAGATTGGGCAACCTTGGTTTGTTGCTCTTCAATGTCGAACGATGAATGGCAAACTGAATGAAGACAGCATAATTATTAGTTACGCGAAGGGAATGGATAGTCAGTGATTTTCTTAAACACAGGTTAGAAACGTCATTTACTAGCTGGACAGGATTAAGGAAAAAAATGGTAAATTTAAACCACACCTGAGAGGCTTTTTTGTTTTACATAGACGGATGTGGAGGCAGATACAAACGCAAAGATCCAGAGGTACATTGATTGATATATGAGCAGCGGGGAATAGAGGGATACTGACCACATAGAAGCGAAACGATGTAATTGGAAAAAGAGTATTATGTTCTGCGTAGTTTTCCTGGGTGCACACGCCTTTTTTTTATGGACCTTTCCATGGTAATGTCATAATGAGGAAAAAGATCTCTGAATGTAAAACTTTTTTTTGCGTTTTGCTGAAGGAAATGATGGTGAAGAACACAGGATGTAGAACATAGCACAGCACAGCACAGTACAGGCTCTTTGCCCCACGATGTTGCGCCTTAATTTAAGATCAAATGAAACTACACGCCCCCGATTTACATCCATCAACGTGCTTGGGCAGCAGTCGCTTAAATATTCCTACTATTTCTGACTCTGCTACCACCGCTGGCAATCTATTCTATGCACCAAAAACTCACTGACGAAAGAACCAACATCTGACATCTCCCCGATACCTTGTTCATATCAACTTCGATGTATGACAGGACGTGGCAGCCATGTCTGTCCTCAGGACAAGTCTCGAGCTTTTCACTCTAAGTATTTCTCTCATTACATTGCACACCTCTATCAATTCATCTCTCTTCCTTCTTCACTCAATAGCGAAAAGCCCCAGATCACTCAACCTCCCTTCGTAAGACAAGCCCTTCAATCCAGGCAGCATCCTGGTAAATCTCCGCTGCACACTCTCGATAAAATCTACACTCTTCCGATGATGAGGTGACCAGAACTGAACACAACATTCTTAATGTAGTCTAACGAACCTTTTATAGAGCTACAGCAAAGCCACGCTGCTCTGAAACTCAATCCCCCTGTTCATGAAAGCCAAAACACCATAAGCCTTCTAAACGAACCTATCTGCTTGTTCAGCAACATGTGTCCATGGACCCTAAGATCCCCATGTTTCTCCACACTGCCAAACATTCAGTCTTTCTCCCGCATTCAGCATTCAAATTCGACGTTCCAAAATGAATCACTTGACGGTCATTTCGTTGAACTCCATCTGCTACTTCTCAGCCAAGCTTTGCATCCTGTGAGTGTCTTGTTGTCGCTTGCAACAGCCTTCAACATTATCTACAACACCGCCAACGTTTGTATCATCGGCAAACTTACTAACCCATCCTTCCACATCCTCATCCGAGTCATGTATAAAAATGACAAAGCTCAGAAGCTCAAGAACAGATCCCCTCAGATCACCACTGGTCACCGACCTCCAAGCAGAATACCTTCCATCTACTACCAGTCGTTGCCTTCTTTTTGCCAGCCAATTCTGTATCCAGACAGCCAAGCTTCTGTTTATCCCAGACCTGCTACCTTTCTGAATCAACTAATGTGAGGAACCTTGTCAAATGTCTTACTGAAATACATATACAAGGCATACACTGCTCGACGTTTGTGAACTTGTCTCATCACATTCTCAAAGAAATCCATAAGGCTTCTGAGGCATCACCTGCTCCACACACGCCGTTTTGACTGTTTATAATCAAGCTATGTTTTTCCAAATAGTCATAATCCGTATCACACAGAATCTTATCCAGTAACGTACTTAACAGCGATGTAAGACTGGTTGGTGTGTATTTCGTGGGCAGTTTCCAATTCCCTTTCTTGAATAGAGGAACAAATTCGCCTCCCCCCAATCATCTGGTACGATTCTGGTGGAGACTGAGGATGCAAAGCCCATTACCAATGGCACCACAATCTCATTGTTCACGTCCCACACTAACCTTGCAACTACCAGGTCCGGCTCTGGGAATTAGTCTACCTATATGCTTCCCAGAATATACAGCATATTCACTTTCTCATTATCAATCCTTTTCTAACCTTCGAGCCTTCAAGCCTTGTTCCTTCCAAAGTGAATCACCTCACACGTTTCTACATTAAACTGTATTTTCCACGGCTTAGTCCAGATCTACTTTTTATCTCGGTCCCTCTGTAACCGAGTGTAACCTAGTGAAATCCAGATACACAACATCAATCGTTTTACCCTTAGGTAATTGTTTGGTCACCTTCTCACAGAAGACAATAAGATTTGTGAGGCATTATCTACACTTCACTAAGCCTTGTTGACGATCCCTAATCCAAATTATTCCTTTCTGGATTATTATAAATCCTATCTGTCATAATCCTTTCCAACATTTTACACGCAAATGAAGTAAGGATCACTGGTCGATGATTATGAAGGTTGTTTCTACTCCATTTCTTGAACAGGGGACCACGTCTGCTATTTTTCAGTCTTCTGGCACTATCCGTGTAGAAAATGATAACATAAATATCGAAGCCAAAGATTCTGCAATCTCCGAACGTTCTTCCCAGAGAATCCTCGGATAAATACCGTCCCGCCCAGGGGACTTATCTACTTTCACACTTTCCAGAAATGATAACACCTCCTCCTTAAGAACATCAATTCCAACTTGTCTACTAGCTTGTATGTCATCTTTCTCCTCGACAGCATTGTCATGTTCCAGTGTAAATACTGACGAAAGCTATTCATTTATTGCTTCTGTTATCTCCTCACACTCCACGCTCAACTTTCCACTAGCGTCTCTGACTGCCCCCCAGGTTAATGTAGCCATTCTTTTTTTCCTGGCATATCTCTTGCAATCGTTAGTGTTTTCCTTGATTCTACCAGACAAATATTCCTCATGTTCCCTCCATGCCCTTCCTAACTCTCTATTTTTGTCCTTGCTGGCTAACATGTTACTCTGCAGTGCCGCAACAAGCGTTCACGTCTCATCTCTAGAGAAGCCTTCGGCTTCATCATGACAACACAATCCAGGCACAATTTCTCTCCTCGATACCTGATAGGCCTGACACTCTCTCTGGTCTTTCTGGAATTCCTCACGTAAGTGTAGAGTGACGTTGCATGTTCCCGCAATTTTCCCACCAAGGCTTGCCCATGGCTCCTCCGAGCTCACCTGTGTCCATTTATGAGTTCATTGCGAGATACCCTGTAACCCTTTTAAGCTCTGCCAGTGCCTACTTCCTCAATATTAAGTAAGCTTCCTCATTCCTCGTAATGAGAATCTCCTCTTCACGTGCCAACCAAAGCTGAGTCACCTTACCATTCTTTGCCTGTCTCAGAGGGACAATGTTATACAACACTCACAATAAGGGTTCCTTAAACGGCCTCCACATTTCTGTTTTGTGTATCACATAGAATGTTCCTAATTTGTATTCCACAGTTCCTGTCTAGTAAAAGAACAATTTCGCATCCCCCATTAAATTCCTTCCCATACTGTCTGCTCCTAGCCCACTCCACAGTTGTTGTAAAGGCGAGTCAGTTGTGGCCACTTTCACCGAAATGCTATGCCACCGAGTGATGTGAGACCTGGCTGGCTCGTTGCCAAGAACTACATCCAATATGGCCACCCCTTGTCCACATATCGACCCGTTGAGTCAGGAATCCTTCCGGGCACACCTGCACAAAACGGTTCCATCGAGACCATCAGCACGAAGGAGATTCCAATCAATACTGGGGAATTTGAAGTCACTCATAACAACAAGTCTGTTACATCTGCATCTTTCCAGTATCTGCTATCCAATCTGTTCTTTCATCTCTCTGGTGCTCTTGGGAGGGTCTGTAAAAAAATCACACAACAAAGTGACTGCTCCTTTCTTATTATTGTAGCCCACCCATACTAATTCAGTCGACAAACCCACCCCCCCCCCCCCCCACAGCATTCTCATCTTCAATTAACAATGCTACTTCCCTCCCATTTTACACCACTCCTTGATTTTTTTGAAAAAATCTAAACCGTGGAACATCCAGCAATCATTCCCCCCCCACACACACCACCCCCACCACCCCGTGAAATCCATGTCTCTGTAATTGCAACAACATCGTAGTTCCAAGTAATGATCCATGATATATTTTCATGTCTCTTTTTCCTGACACCCCTTGAATTGAAGCAGACCCACTTTAACCGAACTTTTTTTCCCTATCAGTTGCGTATTCTTCCTAACAGACTCTCTGCATTCTATTTCTGCCCGTTCAACAACTATCCTCTCCTCTGTTATGTTGCTATGATTATCATCTGACTGCCAAAAGAGTTTCAACCGCCCAGACGCTCTCGAGGAAATCTCCGACTCAAGGTATTGGTGTCCCTCCAGTTTAAGGGCAACACGTCCTTGATGTACAGGTCTAACCTTACCCAGAAGCTAATACAATTACCTACCTATCTGAAGACCTCCTTCCTGCACCAGCCCTGTAACCACTGTTCAGCTGCAGTTGCTCCCTGTTCCTCACCTCACTAGCACGTGATACTGGTAATAATCATGAGATTACCTTCCTGCTCGTCCTGCTTTTTAGCTTCAAACCTAACTCCCTGAAATCATTTTTAGACCTTCATTCTTTTTCCTAGCGATGTCACTGGTGCCATTGTGCACCACGACTTCTGCCTGCTCAACCTCCCCGTTCAGATTCTTCACGACTCGATCAGAGGCATCCAATTTCATGGCACTTGGGAGGAAGTCGACAGTGAGTAATTTCCGCAAACTAATAGACAGAGATGCCACAATCATTGTGGAAAGGCAGTACGTTTCTTTGACACAGACATGGAATACATGCTGAAAGGTGGAGTTTTATTTTACTAGGCACAGGGATCAAAGTGCCCTGACGATGGTTGTTTCTGTGACAGTCCTGTGATTTTAAGAGAGGTATATTCGTTCCTGTTGCTATTGCCGCGAGGTCTTGATAAAGTCGTGCTAGTTCATTTGCTTCAGACCGTCAGTTCGTAAACGTCCTGGAGATATCCCTTGGTATTCTTTGTTTTTAAGGTTAGACAAATGGAGCCAGAGTATGAAGGGAGTGTGGACAACCTTGGTTGATCTTCTCTTGAACGTCAAAGATGGCTGGCAAACTGACAGAAGACTCAAAATTATTAGCTATGTGAATGGAACGGATGGTCAGAGTTTCTTTTTACACCCCCATGTTCAGTTTAGAGTTGGCTTCAGTTATTGTGAAGGTTTATGCTGCTTCACAACTGAAAGCTGGCGTTCTCTGCTGGAGGACTGTCTTAGATAGCGAGGCGTCTTCTTAACAAGTTAAAGGGGCTGATAGTTTCTTTCTTCTGGACTGGAGAGACAGCACGTGGCCAACTGTGTATTTATGAGATGTTATCGAAATTGTAAAGTTGATGATTAGTCTTTGAAAAATGCATTATTTGTTTCGTATTGGAATTGAGTTAAATGTATGTCATTCATTAATTTTTCTTGAATCGTTTATGTGTATCAAGAATTAAGGCTGTTTTAATTACAGCCTACTGTTAGTCAAATCGAATTGCCTTTAAATAAAATATAAAATTTTACGATCGATACTATTGTGATGGGGAAGGCCAGAACTCCACTAAACATTTCAAGCAAGTAGTCGGACGCTAACATTTTTAGTGGTTTTAAATAGGCGTACGGTGAAGAGTGCAGTTAGTCAAACCTCTCAGTTATAAGCAGAACATAATTTATTTACAGTGTTCCAAATGAAACGTAAGCAAATGAAAACAAAGTTTAGAATGACAACTATTTGCCAGGCAGATCACCATGATATACCTTATAACTTAACAAAGACCAAATCTGATTTCCTGCAAAATCCGATCAACACATGCTTTGGCAAAAAAAAATTAAATAATACACAGATTCTTACAGGAGAGAGAGTTCGTAGAGAGGATCAAACAGGAACCATTAGCTGAAATATTAAGTCTCCTTTTTTTCCAGTGGCTTGTTCGGGTCCCCAGCAAAAACTAAACTGAACTAGACAAAAAAGTAGAGCTGAAAATGTGTTGCTGGAAAAGCGCAGCAGGTCAGACAGCATCAAAGGGGCAGGAGAATCGACGTTTCGGGCATGAGACCTTCTTCAGGAATTGTACCCTGATGCCCGAAACAACGATTCTCCTGCTCCTTGGATGCTGCCTGACCTGCTGCGCTTTTCCAGCAACACATTTTCAGCTCTGTTCTCCCGCATCTGCAGTCATGGTGCCACAGTGGTTAGCACTGCTGCCTCACTGTGCCAGAGACCCGCGTTCAATTCCCGACTCAGGCTACTGACTGCGTGGAGTTTGCACATTAGCTCCGTGTCTGCGTGGGTTTCCTCCGGGTGCTCCGGTTTTCTCCCACAGACCAAAAGATGTGCAGATCAGGTGAATTGGCCATACTAACTTGCCCGTAATGTTAGGTGAAGGGGTAAATGTAGGGGAATGGGTGGGTTGCGGGTCGGTGTGGACATGTTGGGCCGAAGGGCCTGTTTCCACACTGCAAGTAATCTAATCTAATCAGTCCTCACTTTCTCCTAGAAAAAAGAATTATCCAAACCGGGAGGTTTGATTTTCATTGTAAAAGCTTTGTTTTTTTTTAGAAAACGTTACAAGCATTTCTCTTTTCGTTTCCATGCACAGTATCTGTTAGGCATATTCAACTACGTATAATCTTTGATTCCCTTCACAGTCAAGAAATTGCCAGCCTCTCTCTTAACTGAATACAACGACGTGGTCTCCACGGCCTTCTGTATCTATGAATCCCATTAATTCACCAGGCTCTCCTTATATCCCATCTGAACGGTCTTTCTTTACCCTCAGGCTGTGCGCTCGGGTACGAGTGTCTCCCGCAAATGGGAACATCCTCCCTCCATCTACTCTATTCAAGGCCTTCAGTATTCTGTAAATTTTATCTTGGTCCACGCTCATCCATTCAGTTTCAACCCAGAGTCGTCAAACGTGATGAAATATGTTAAGTCTTTCATTCCAGGGATCATTCTTGTAAACCTCATCTTGATATACATCAGGGCCAATAAATCGTTCCTTATATATAAGTCCCAAAATTGCTCACAATATTCTGAAAGTGGTCGGGCTAGTGCCTTTTAAAGCACGAGCAGTACATCTCTGCTTTTACATTCGAGTCATTTCGAAATAGATGCCAACATTGTATTTTGCTACATAACCAGCCACGCAACTTTCAAGCTTAGCTTAAGAGAAACCGCAAGAACTGCGTTCACTGTAAACCAGAAGCAAAAATAGCCATTGCTGGAAAAGCTCAGTAGGTATGGCAGCGTCTGTGAAGACACGTCAGAATGAACATTTCGTGTCCGGTGATGATGCACAGAACTGATGGTAGCTTGGAAAACATAAGATAGAGTGGTATCCCGAGCAAAGAGTTCAAATTAGAGGGGACCACAGCCCACAGAGGGACAACAGCATTTGGACAGACAAAGGAGTAGATAACGATCTTGCCAAGGACACTGCCAGTGACCTGTAGTGTGGAATGGCAGAATATATGATACCAAGGCCTGTTGTTTGGGGGAGGGAGCAAGGATATGGGAGAGTTCAGACTTTTTTTATTGAATTTCGACATTGAGACTGGAGCGCTGCAAGGACTCAGATCCAACTTACGCCGATGTTCTCTGGAACACTACAGCAGGCCTGAGTCAGTAATGTTCGTCAGGGAACAGGGTCATGCATTGAAGTGGTAGGCTATTGGAAGCTCAGGGTCTTTTCTTTGTGGGCAGAATGTCAGTGCTCTGTGAAACAGTCACTTAGTCTCTGTTCCATTTTCCTAATCTCGAGGAGACCACATTGTGAGTAGTGAGTTTGGTAAACTGGAGTAGATCTAATTTCCACCATACCTCAATTTCATCCGGTCTACCTCTGACCCTTCCCCCCTCTTCCTCGCTATCTCTGTTTCCATTTCGAAAGGAACTGTCTCCTGATACGCACCGACTCCAACAGCTACCTGGACTGTACGTGCTCATACCTTGCTTTCTGCAAAGGCTCCACTCCATTCTCTCAGTTCCTCTGTCTCCATCACATTTGTTCCGGTGAGGACAACTCCGACAAGTGAGCGTCCCAAATGTCGACCTTCTTCCTCAAAAGAAGACTTGTTCGACATCGGCATTCAACCGGATCGAAGCCATCTTCTACACTTCTGCCCTCACCCAATCTCTTCCCTCCGACAACAGGGACACGAAAGTAACTACCACCCAACCAGTCTCATCAATCAGCCTCCATTTCCACTACCTCCAGTGAGATACTAACACCAAATTCATGTTCTACACCCCTCCTTTCCCCATCTACTGCAGGGAACGTTCCCTTTTGGACACGCTGGTCCAGTCTTCCTTCACTCCCAACATTCTCAACACAGGGTGGTAACACCAGCCTATTTACCTCATGCTTTCTATGGATCCAAGGGACACAATTTGCTGTCCAGGTGAAACAGCACTTCACATGCACTTCAAGCAATCTAGATTACTGAATTCCACATTGGAAAATCAAAGCACAAACTGGGCGAGGTCTTTGCAAACCAACTGCGTTCGGCCGGCAAGAAAAATCACCCTTCTAGTTACTTGCCACATTAACACAACTCGCTGTTCCCTGGCCAGCATCTCGGTCTTCAGTCAGTCGCAGTGTTCCAGTGAAGCTCAATGCCAGCTGATAGAACAACACCACTTTTGGGAGCACTGCAGTGCTCCAGACTCAATACAGATTTCAATAATGATAGGGACTGAACATAGACCCCTAACCCACACTTCAGGACTTGCAAACTACATTTTGTTAGCTACGAAATGTCTCCATGAACTGCTTTTTACTCCCCTTAGCCGAATCGATAGCTACCTCTTTGTTAGCCACACTGCTCTTCTCTCTCTTTGGGTTCTGTCGCCATGTAATGTTTACTACATACACCCTTTCTCCACACTACTGTCTGCATATAAACTGACATTTAGCCTGTTACCATCAGTTTTGAGAACCGGTCACCGGGCCCAAAACGATAACACTGATTCAATTTCAGAATGCTGCCAGAACTGATGAGCATTTCCTGCAACGTCTGTTTTGTACCTTGGCAGAATCCTGAACTAGTTCCTTTACACACAGATTTCTGAATTGTGGCCCATTTAGAAATTAGTTGATGGCTGCACTCTTCCTACCGAAGTACATGATCTCACAATTTCCCTTGATGTCATCCATCTGCCACTCCAAACCTGTCTAAATCCTTCTCCAGACTCCCCGGATTCTCAATACTACCTGCCTCTCCACCTATCTCTGCATCATCTGAAACATTGGCCAGAATGCCCACAGTTCCTTAATTGCGATCACTAATGTATGCAATGAAAGCTCGTGTACCCAACATTGACCCTTGCAGTACCCCATCAGTCAGCGTTTGCCACGCTGAGAAGGATCCTTTCATTCCCAACTCTGCCTTCTGCCAGTAATCTGTCCATGATAGTGCATTGTGTATCACCTGATGTGCTATTGTCTCACTCAACAGTTTTCTGTGTGGTAAATTGTCAAAGTCTTTCTGGACGCTCGAGTAGATAAGAGTCATTAGCTCTCCTTTTTCGAACCTGCTCGTTATCTCATCAATGAATTCTAGCAGAATTCTCAAGCATAAACTTCCCTTGATGAAAAAATGCTAACTGTTCCCTAATTACCATGCACTTCCATATATTGAGACATTTCGGCCTTCACAGTGGACTCCAAAATCTTAGCAATGACAAAGCTGAGTCCAAACGGCCTTATATTGCCATCTTTTGCCTTATGCCCTTCTTAATCATGTGGATGCATTTACTACTTTGCAGTTCTCTGGGACATCGCTGAATGCAGTGACGCCTGCAAGGTTACCACTAACACCGTTTGCACAGCCACCTGATGAAGGAACAGTGCTTCAAAGGTTCGTGAAACCAAATAAACACGCTGGACTGTAACCTGGTGTTGTTTGGTTTTTAAACTTTTCCAACCCAATCCAAGACCGGCTGCTCCAAACCTTCACTTAAACCTCCATTAGCTGTTTAGCTATCTTGTTCAGACTCCGTGGTATAGTTCAGTTGGGCAGAAGGTTTGGCAACCTTTCAACATTTTAGTTTTTCTGGCAACTGCTACTTGATAATAGCGACCATTCCCACCACTGCCACCGGCCCTCTGGGAGTTTTGGAACGTTACTCTAATCTTCCAATGCGAAGACTGACGCAAAGAAGTTGTTCAGTTCCTCCACAATTTCTTTGAACCACGATACCATTTCTGTAATATCTTTTCCCGCCGTTCAAAGTCCATTTCCTTCATATTATTGGCTAACCTACCCATATATTTAGCCTTCTCCCTCCGCATTCCTTTTATATTTTTCCTGTGTCGGTCTTTGTAGGCTTCCCAATGCCCTTACTGGAGCTGGAATCTGAAGAAGGGCTCATTGCCCGAAACGTCGATTCTCCTGCTCCTTGGATGCTGCATGACCTGCTGCGCTTTTCCAGCAACACATTTTCAGCTCTGATCTCCAGCATCTGCAGTCCTCACTTTCGCCCACTGCCCTTCACTGCATGGTCTGCTTTGACTTTTGCTTTTATGCTATTTCTGAATTTTCTTGTTCGGCACCATTGCATCGAACTCCATTTAGGATGCTTCTTTTTCCAAGGCATGAATGTTTGCTGTAACTCCCACAATGCTTCTCTCATTAGTGCTTCATTGTCTTTCCTGAAAAGGCAAATGCGCGTTAAAATGGCTCAGCTAAAGGTAACAGGTCAGTGTAGTGATGAGGTCAGTGATGAAAATCAAACCGATCATTGGCGAAGTCCTGGTGGGAATCTGTTTAAATATATTCTAACGTTGCCGAGCTTCGAAGAGAATGGTCGAGTTACTAAAGATCCTAAACAAATGACATGGCTGATGTGGTCAATGCTCATTCAAGCTAAGTTATTATGTCGTGCACATGAACTTGTGCCAGAAGCTCACAGACTACGTTCTAGAGAATCTGAAGAAATAAATTGATAAAATATGCACAAAATTAGACCACTTAAAGTTACTTTGATGGTTTTATAAATGTATTGAATATTGTGTTAACATTTGAAACTCGGAGAGAAGCTTTTATTTTGGAGGAGTCAAAAATTCACTGCTTGAAGTCATCAGCACTCATCTGAAGGAACAGAGTTTTGTAACTGCAATGCCAACAGCACAAATGGCAGCTGATTATGAGTCAGTTAATTTATCAAATTTTGGCTTCGAGCATCATTTGTAAAATGTGAGGGCGAAACATTATGGAAAATAGGCATCCTAAGTTGGTAAGGGCGGGTGTGATCATGTGGAAGATATTGAAAATATCTTGTACAAGTTAAGAAAAAAACCCATGAGTGAGAAAGAGAAAATAAACAACACCAAATATTTTCACTATAATAAAAAAACCACTGGGAAGGCAGATGTGAAAAAACAGGACAAGTAAGTTGGTGGTCAAAGAAAGCATTTATGACGCAACAGAATCACAACCTAGTCAGATGGTGTTTCAGAAGAAAGTGGCAGACCTCTTTAAAGAATTTACCTGTGTGGGTTTGTTTTAAACATTTGAGCTAGGAGGATTGGGTTAAAAAAACAGTGAAATGGGAGCAAGTCAATATTTGACAGTGAGAAATGAAGAGAAATGCAATTCAGAACAAAAAGTTACCAGAAAAAAAGTGTAATATGTGGAATTGTGGTGAGAGAGAGGAAGCTTTCCGTTGAATAAAGCAAGTTAGGAAAATAAAATGAAAAGTACTGATGAAATTGTGAGAATGATAAATAAATTCTCTGTTCAAGACATAATGTTTAACGTCGATAATGACATAGCTAGATCACAGGTGGGAATGATGCCGGTTGTGATTGAAAAGCCAATGGAAGAACGGACAACTGAGATGTGAGAGGAGGTATACCCTGAAACGTTCCCTAACTGCAAGTCAGCAGAGTTGCGAAACCGTATTTTGAAATGGAAAGGGAAATAAAAGAATAAAGACAAGACAGTTAACGTTCAAGTATCAGCAGCTCTGTCTGATCAAACAGTTGAGAAGAAACAACAAGAACAAGTGGAGGTCAAAGAGGACATTTTTAGTTCGGAGAAGTTAACTGAACTACGACGGAAGAAGCACCAAATGAAGCATTTGATTCTAAAAACAGACTGAGAACAAAACTCTGAGTTTACCACAGAATTTTATTATCGTAAAAATGAAGTCTGAGGCAATGGGGATCATTACATAAACAGGTGGATGAAAAAATGAGCAGGAATTCTGCAAGCTGTATTCCCGTGGGTTACAGAAAGGAGATGCTGTTCTCAGCATATTACTTAACAGTAATAGGTCATTTGGGAGTAAGGAAAGCACAAGCCAAACTTGAAAAAAATAAACGTAATTTTATTGGAATGAACTGAACATAGCTGTTCCAGAATTTTCCGGCGACGTAACCTGTGTCAAGTAATGAAAACATTTAAGTTCGTGAGATGACCAACACCCTGAATACTGATTCCAGCATTTCACCAACCTTTTACAAGATTGTTAATGAATTGCGTAGGAAATTTCCCTAAAACGAGACGAAGGAATAAATACTTATTCGCTGTATTGTACATGTTGACTGGGTTATGATTTCATTCCATTATGCATTTTCAAAGCTAAAAGGATGGCACAGAAGATACCTTTCTTTAACTAGATACGTGCAACTTATCGAAAAACAATAGAACATAGAACATAGAACAAAGAACAATACAGCACAGAACAGGCCCTTCGGCCCACGATCTTGTGCCGAACTTCTAACCCAGATTAAGCACCCATCCATGTACCTATCCAAATTCCTCTTAAAGGTCGCCAATGATTCTGACAATACGATCAATACTCTAACTTTAAACTAAAATTATTCAACAAATTTATGGATAACTCAGAATTAATGCTACTTAAATCAAATGCTTCCCATTCAAAACCGCAGGACTCATTAACTCTGTGACATCAATCTTCAAAGAAAATGTGGAATGTCTATCGTCAAGAGTATCCAGAGGATTGCTATAAAATAGTTACATTTGCATTTTTTGAATTTAGCGATGTACCTAATGAAATAACTAAATTCAGTCCATTTAAAATAGATTGGGGCCATGAGGTGAAGGTGCTACTTAAATTACTTAATGAAAAGTTGGTGAGTCCTCATACAGAGCCTACATTTTTGGAGTTTGTGTCTGATCTCTGGAAGAAACCGAACTGAACGGATGAGTTGGCAAGATAGTATTTAAAGTTTTGCAACATATAATGAAACAACAAGCAGATATAAGATCAAAGATTCGAAGATTGGACAGTGAAGATAAAGTATTAGAATTGCTTCCCGCGGGAGGTAAAAATTTAAAAGCAAGATATAGAAAGCCTAATCAAATTATTCGATAGGAACATCAGGAGACTTAAGACTCATGAGGTGTGGTATTTGAATATGTTCAAAAACTATTTCGATAGGGAAGAACAGCAAAAGGAGAACCTGTTACTTGTTCCTACTCAGCTTAATGATCTCAGTTCAGACGATTCTGAAGTTGACCTCCCTGAAATGAATTTAACAATGAGGAAGTTTTCAGAAACAGGAATAAATCTTTCTGAGGAAAATCAAAATGAGCTAAAAAACAAATTACAATCATATGGAGATAATTGTGGGGTACGCTAACAAGTACTTGAATGATTCATGCACACTGTAGGTATAGAAAATACCCTTCCAATTAAGCAACATCATCGTTGTTTGAACCCTCTCAAACTGGTGTTCGTTATAAAGAGATTAACAGGATGCTGAGACACGACACAATTTACCTGAGTTGCAGCAGATGGAGCTCTCCCATCGCGATGTTACTAACACTAGATGGTAACTAAAGGCTGTGTGTGGACTATGGAAAGGTCAATGCAGTTGCAAAATCTGATTAGTACTGTTTTGCAAAAACGGAAAATATAATGTGTAAATGGCAAAAGCAACTTACATATGTAAGCTGATATTCTCAGACAATAATGGCAAGTAACTTTATCGGAAAGAGTGAAGGAACTTTCGGCGTTCGTGAACCCAAATGGACTTTCCTAATTTAAAGTCATACTGTATGTATTAAGACGTCACCAACCACATTTCAAAGATTAACCAATCATGTTAATTCGGCAATACACGATTGTCTAATATAGATGGTAAATCTGGTGATTTTTCTCACACACGGAAGAAACTTTTTGAGCATGTATTAAAACTATGTAATGAACTTGACACTACGAACTTGGTTGATAACCTGAAGAGTGAATTTATAAAAACTTATGATCCTAGATCGTATGATTAAACATGTACAAATGATACCTTGGAAATTGAAAATAATGGTAATTGGTAAACTTCCTATACCGTTAACACAGAGCGAGTTAGTGCAATTCCTGGACCTACATCATTTTCACTGATCATTCAAACCAATTTTAGCAGCGTTATTGTTCAATTGACAGACTTGTTGAACACATGCAGAAAATGTCAGTGAACTAAAGAGTGTCAGATGACATTTGAATCCCAAAAGCTGTGTTGACATCCTGCCTGGTGTTTGCAAAAAGCAATTGCTCAAAGTCAGTGAAAGTGCTAAATGTTTGGAATGATGTGGGTGTGCTGTCTGTGGGGTGCACTCACAAGAAGGCAACGATAGTATTGAGAGACCTTTCGAATATATTCCAGAAATTTGAATATTCATCGAAAGAAATATTCCATCATTGAAAACGGGACGTTGAGTTTGGTGCTGCCATTACAAGAGGATGGTACGTGTATGGAATGAGCTGCTAAAGGAAGTGGTGGAGGCGGGTCCAATTGCAACATTTAAAAGGCATTTAGATGCGTATATGAATAGTAAGGGTTTGAAGACATTTGGGCTAGTAACTGGCAGTTGGGACTAGATTGGGTTGACATATCTTGTCGGCGTGGACGGGTTGGACCTAAGGGTCAGTTTCCATGCTGTACATCATTATGACTCTATGAATCTTAATAACTCAGATAAGTGTGTGCAATGATGAGAACCCCCTAAGTTTTTCAGTCAAATTTTAGGGTAAACACCAGATTGTTGAGATGAGTTATTTTATTAGCTTCATTCAATTTTTAAATTATAAAGCTGGCAGGTTGTCGATACTTCATCGATACTACATTGCTGAAGGAAAATGGAAGTGTTCGAGGTGGAAGAAGCAAACTGAAATGAATTGTATTATTGACTGTGTTGGTATTATTGCCTATTTATGGTACTATTGACGTGCAGGGTGAATACGAGATAGACACGCACGCGCATGAACACACACATTTATATTATATAGAATATGAATATTGTGGGGGTAATCACTTTGAAAATGTGGCCAAATTTGTATGTTGATGTATGTGTTTTTTTTTAAAGGGATATGTGCCAGTAGTGCATCTTTAAGAGCGATGTGTTGTGTCCTGTTTCTCTGGCAAATTTGCATTGCCACAGTGGTACCAGAATATCTGCTTCACGCAGGCAGTTATTAAACAGGTTGCAATTATCCCCGGTGTGTTTTAATTAAAATTTAACAAAAGAAGCATGAATTTGCGGGGTCAGGATCCATGCAGACTTTTGAAGGCTTTTTCCATTGTTTGCACTACATGAAAAACTTTCAGCTACTGCACAGCTGAAAGCTAGAGTTTCGACTGGAGGGAGAGCTTAGGTAGCGAGGCTTCCTCTTTAAACCAAAAAGGGGCAGCTTGTTTGTTTTTTGCTATGCTGCAGAGAGAATCATACCTGTTTTACTACATTCTCATGCTACAGGTGTCTTTATAGAATTTTGTCTCCATTGGAACACGTGAAGATTCGTGATGTGGTAACACCTTGTTCTTTGTAAGAATTTCAACAGTTTGAACGTTATTGCGGATTACTTTTTTCGTGTACTTTAACTTTGTCGTATGAATAAAGTGTGTTTTCATTACAGCCTAATGGTGGACCAGTTGAATCGCTTCTGGATCATAGCACCTTAAACTCGACTTTAAATAATTTCAAAAACATATGTTTGAGGCTAAGTACTTGCAATGCATTGCCGTGGTGGGGGAGGTGGGAAAGGTGAGATGGTAATGGCAGAGAAGCGGAGGGTCTGGTCTGATCCATTACTTTTCCCAAAAAGGAAAGATGCAGGAACAGCAAACAGTTAAGAAAGAAGCTGGTACATAGATCTCACAAGGAATATCTTTTCAGTGCAGGAGCAACTATGGTATTTTTTTAAAATAACACAAACATGGTGAGGAAGTATGAATGGTACTGTATGTAGATCTCATCACGTTCCCTGGGAAAGGATGGATTGCCACAGAAGGAGTTCAGTAAATGTTTGCAAAGTTCATTGTTGATACATTACTTTTGTTCTGTGAGAAATGGGAGTTGAGGAGAGCTGCAGTGATTTCACTGAAACTCATACTATTTTTTAATGGGATTGGACACATGGGATCATTAATGACGTTCCGCAGAGTGTTGTTCACACCTGGAGGTCACAGTCTCAAGACACCTGGTGGACATTCTGAATGAAGTATGCACTTGGCGGATGATTGTCGAGTCCATTTTGACAGTAATAGTGAAAAGCCGAGACTGATCTCACTGAAAGGAACAATGTTGAACGGGAGCTAGACCATTATACAAAAAAAACGTGTCAAACAGAAATTGTGCTTGCTCAATAGAACATAGAACGATCAAGAACAAGGAACAGGCCCTTCAGGGCACCACGGCTGCTGCGAACCAGGATGTCATAAATTAATGCAATCTATCTGCGTATTGTCAAAATCTCTCCTTTGTCAGTCAGTTCATGCGCGTTGCTAAATGTTTCTTAAAATTTACCACTGTATTTGCTTTCAGTATCTACTCTGACAGTGAGTTCTAAGCACCTGTCACCATCCATGAAAAACACTGACACATTTCCTTTCAACATTCTCCCTTTCATCTTATGCATATGCCATATAACATTATTTTTCATTTAAATTCTGGGAAAACTGCTCCAACCAGCCAACCAAACCATTTGTTTGACTTTTAACATACTTCTATCAGGTCACCCCGAGCCTTCGCAAAACAGAGGAAAACAGTCAACGTTTGTGCAATATCTCCTTTTGTTTGTCGAACCGAGGCAACATCCTGGTAAATCTATTGTGGCCTTGTCAGATGCATCCCCAAACGTTCCCTAGTATGGCGAGGAGAAATGAGCACAGTAGTCAAATACAGCCGAAATAAGGTATACAGCTGAAACATGACAACACAAAATTGGATACTCTACCGATGAAGACAAACATGTTGCACACATTCGTTAACATCTTATTCGCTTCGGTTATATTTACAGGGAGCTATGAACCTGCAGTTCAACACATCTCTGCACAGCAATGTTCCTAAGCATCACGTCTTGCACTGCATGCTTTCCACTTCCAATTAACCTCCCAAAATGTACGACCACACGTTGGTTCAAAATAAACTCAATCTGCTATTTCCATGCCCGACCTTTCTAGGGATCTATATCTGTTATATAGCTTGACAACCTTCTACATTCTCGACAACTGCACCAATCTTCTTGGTGTCTGCATAATTACAGATTATACAGCTAACATTTTCTTACAAATCATTTACAACAACATCAAAACGTTGATTCTTTCAGTACACAGTTGTTCACAGATCTCCAGTAAAAAAAACCCTTCCAAATTTATCATATCTCTTCTTTGATCAAAGCAATCAAAATTATCATCTCACTGTGGATCCCATGGGAATTCATTTTCATGACCAACTTGCCATGAGGGCCCTTATTCAATGCTTTAGCAAATGCGATGTAGACAGCTGTAAGTGAAAAATAGGGCAAGAGGTTTTGAAGGAATTAGACAAGAGATTCCAGGAGTTTTTTGAGTATTATGCTCGCAAGCAAAGGGACCTTCGACAAGTGGAAAGTAATTAAAAGTGAGGTAGGTGGAGTACAATGTCTATGTTTACCTGCAAGGGTGAAAAACAACATTGTCAGCAATAGTGAGCATTGGATTATAAGAGATTTTGAAGAGAACAAAGAAGGAGGCATGGAACGAGATGTATCCCCAGTGGTTATATCGGGAATGCGGGAGTTTACTGAATAAAGAAAGGAGCACAGAACGGGAAGAAGAGGCAAACTTGGCTAAGGTGATTAGGGTGAATCTAAAGAGATTCTTTAAATATATGAAAGGAAAAGGGATAACTCGAGAGACAGTATAACCTCAGAAGGCCCAAAGTGGACATGCATCATTCCAACTGCAGGAGAAGGGCGAGGTCCTCAATGAATAATTCGCATCGGTCTTTACCTTGGAGAAAGGCATGAAGACTTGGGAACTTTGGAAAGCTAGTGTTGATATCGTGCGGACAGTGCACATCAAAACAGAGGAGTGGTTGGTCGTGTGAATGAATGATTTTGAATAAATCTCTTTGTTCAGAGCTGATATATCCAAGAACACTGGAAAAGGGCAGTGAAGAAATTGTAGGGGTTGTGGCAGATGTATTTGCTTTACTCTTAGCTACGGGTGAGTTCCTTGAACACTGGACAGCAGTGAATTTTGTGCCCTTATACAAGAAGGGTTGGAAATGAAAAAAATGTAGGAAGTGCTGCGAAAGATGGAGAGGTATGGGATGCAGGAAAATTTGTCTGTCTGCATGCATAGTTGGCTGGCCAAAAGATGACAGCGAGTGATAGTGGTTGGGACGTTTTCTGCCTGGAGTTCGGTGACTATTGGTGTTCCACTTGGATCTACTTAATGGGCTCTGCTGTTTTTACGGTTTTTGTAAATGATGTGATGAAGAAGGTGCTTTAGTAAGTTTGTGGATGGCACAAAGGTCTGTAGGGCTGTAGATAGTCTCGTGGTTTTTGCAGGTGACATCCCAGCATTGACAGAATACAAAGTTGGACTGCGAATTGGCAGATGAAGTTCAACCTCGGTAAATGCGAAATGATTCATTTTGGAAGATATATTTGAATGCTTAATATAGTGTTGAATGAAGGATTCATGGCAGTGTGGAGAAACCGTGGGATCTTGGCGACCACGTGCACCGAACCCTCACATTTGCCACACAAGTTGATAGGCTTGTGAAGAAGGTATATCTTGCGTTGGCTTGCAATAATAGGAAGACTTAGTATAAGAGTCACGGTGTTTTGCTCCAGTTGTATCAAACCATGGTTAAACCTAACTTGGTACATTGTGTCCTATTCTGATCGTCTCATTCTGGAAAGAATGTAGATGCTTTTGAATTGTGTGGAGAGGCGATTTACTAGGACAGATCATAGAACATAGAACATTACAGCGCACAAAAGGCCCTTCAGCAGTCGATATTGCTCCGTTTTGTGAAAGCAATCCGAAGCCCATCGAACCTACACGATTCCATTTTTGTCTTTATGTCTACCAATGGTCATTTACATGCCCTTAAAGTTAGTGAGTCTACTACTGTTGCAGTCAGTGCCTTTCAAACCTTTACTACTCTGAGTAAAGAAACTACCTCTACATCTGTCCTATATCTGTTACCCCTCAATTTGAATCTATGTCTCCTCGTGCTCGCCATCACCATCTGAGTAAAAACGCTCTCACTGTCCACCCTATCGTACACTCTGATTATTTTGCATGCCACAATTAAGTCACCTCTCAACCTTTTTCTCTTTCACGAAATAAGTCTCAGGTCTCTCAGCCTTCCCTGGTAAGAGCATCCTCCCGTCCCAGATGACATTCTCATAACTCCCCGAAGAACTCTTTCCAACGCTTCCACATCTTTCCTATTGCGCAGTGATCAGAAATGTCAGCAATATTCCAAGTGCAGCAACACCAGTGTATTTTACAGCTGCAACCTGATCTCAAGGTTCCGAAACACAATCCCTCTACTAATCAAAGCTAACACAATATATGTCATCTTAACAACCCTATCAACAAAGGTGGTAACTTTCAGGGATCTATGCACATGCGCAGCGAGATCTCCGTGTTCATCGACCGTACCATCGACGTTAATTTTCAGGTAATTGCCCGGTACACTGAATTCATGTTATTATTTCCAAACTGAATCACCAAACACATTTCCGCATTAAACTGAATTTCCAAATCTCATCCCAGCTCTGCAGCTTTTCAATGTCCCTCTGTAACCTACAACATCTTTCAGCACCATGCACAACTATACCACCTTAGTGTCATCCGCAAATTTACTAATCAATCCTTCCACGCCCTCATCCAGGTCATTTATAAAAACAACAAACAACAGTAAACCCAAAATGGATTCTTGCGATACACCACTAGAAACTACCTTCCAGGATGAACTTGTCCCATGAACCAACACACTCTGTATTCTTTCAGCTAGGCAATTTCTTCTCCAAAGCACTAAATCATGATCAATGCCAGGCCTCCGTATTTGGTGCAGTAGCCCACTGTGTGGAACCTTATCGTACGCCCTACTGAAATTCATATACACCACGTCAATCACGTTACCTTAATCCACCTGTTTGGTCATCTTCACAAAGAACTCAATAAGGTTTCTGAGACACGACCTCACCTTCACAAAAAACGTGTTGACTATCCCTAATCAACATATTCCTTTAAAATAATTATAAATCATATATCTTATAATATTTTCCAACACTTTACCCACAACAGAAGTAAGGGTCATTGGTCTATAATTATCAGATTTTTCACTACTCCCCAGATGTTTCGACTCCTCAAATCCATAATGGTGCCTGGATTGGAGGGCTTGCCTTATGAAAAGGTATAGAGCGATCTCGGCCTTTTCACACTGGAAAGAAGGAAGAGAAGTGACTTGATAGAGATTTCCAAGCTAATGAGAGGCAGAGATAGAGTAAATACCCAGAGGCATTTCCCTGTGGTAGAAATGGCTGTCACTAGGGGTCATAATTTTCAGCTGATTGGACAATCGTACAGGGGAGATGACAGATGTAAATTCTTTATGCAGTGAGTGGTGAGTGCATGGAATACACTGCGAGCATTGGTAGCAGAGTCAGAGACATTAGGGACATTTAAGCGACAACATGACAACGTTTACTGATCTACCCATCAAGCACTTTTGACGCTTACATAAAATTCGCAGCCACAATTCTGTGGCGAGACTTTGCCCTTGCACAGCCATACTAACTATCACTGAGTCATCCATGGTTTTTGCGAAATATGACTTACTACATGGTCATAAACTAGTCAGCACAATTTTGCCGAACTGGACTGAATAAGCGAATGTCACGTGTAAAATCTAACCGTGAATTAGCTTACTGTTCCTGTCCAGCACAGTTCTGTCTGTTCTCCTTCTCCAGTATATGCTGAATTTACATTTACTGAACTGAATGCTTGAACGTTTGTTACTTTTGGAGAACTCTGTCTAATGAATGAAATTGCCCTGATGGAATTGAACGAGGGTAACTAGTCAAACACAATTTACGTAGCATGAAGGAAAGTTTTCTGAAAATTATATGAGGCTAAATTAATAACGTAGATGCGTTCAAAGGATACGTATCTAACTTTGCGTTAGCAGAGAATTTGGCAATTCATTACCAGGAAAATGGTCACCTCCTAAAAAAGTTGTCCTAGCCGTACACTGAAACTTCTTATTGTTCTTTACGAAAAAAAATGTGATCCTTATTCGCTCTCATAGACTTCTTTCATAGAATCCCTGCAGTGTGGAATCAGGCTATTTGGCCCAACAAGTCCACATTGACACTCCGATAAGTATCCCACCAAGATCTATTCCCCCACTTACATATATCTAACACTGACTAATGCAACTCGCCGACACTTCCTTGAACAAAAGAGACAATTTTTCATGGCCAATCCACCTAACCTTCACATCTTTGGACATTGTGACAAAACCAGAGCAACCAGAGGAAACCCATGCAGGCACAGGGAAAATGTGAAAATTCCACAAAGACAGTCTCCAGAGGCTGGAATTGAATCCAGGTCGCGAGCGCTGGGAAATAGCAGTGTTAACCACCGAGCCACTGTGTGGCCAGCTTCCATAGCATAGGGATTCTAATTTTTTTTAAAGTCTATGAGACTGAATGAGGATCACAGTAACGTTTCTCTTTTTTCCTCAGACCAGGCTGAAATATCACGATTAAACCAATTATCAGCTGCACTAATTTGTTTTCTTTTTGAATAAATGCGCATTATTTCAAAGTTCAGACATGTAATTAAATCTCAGGAGTCTGGCATCGCACATAAATTGAGAATTTTCCACTCCATTTCTGAATCACTGCAGAACATCTGTTCGAAATGCATGAGTTACTAAGAGGTCTGCTGTTTGCCATTTCTTACATAATCTTTGCTGCTGTCGGAGTTTCAGGTAGACCAGTGTTTTTATTTTTGTATTGCATCAATCGTTGCCCAGATATATCAATTCTCTATTTTTCCAGTGGTAGTTATCACCATTTCCAACATCCTTTTCCCCCTTCAAAAGGGATAAACTACATCTACTAATTGCGATCTTCCTTGCATATGACGAACATAATATTTTATCCATTTAAGACTATATTCGAGACCCAATATAAACTAGCGATATTTTTCAGTTTATTGGTACGATTATGTGAAATGTCTAAGTTCTCCCCTCACAGAAAGGTTATTTCAGAATTTTCCAGTACGAGGAATAAGTGGGTTGACCTATTTGGAAACAGTAGATAGTCTGGCACGTATCATTGAAAGTTGTAAAAATCAGTAGTGACATGATTAAAATATGTAGAATCCTGCGTGGATTTGTCTGGATGGCTGTTGAAAGAACTCAACTATGATTATGTAGTTTCTTTCATATTGGTAAAATTGTAATTAGGAGTCATAACTCAAAAAATAGCAGAGTGGTTAGTATCCCTACTGTATGGAAACAGGCTCTTCGGCAAAATAATTCCACACCGATCCTCTGAAGAGAAACCCACCTGGATCCGTTCACTTAACTAAGGCACCAAACACTATTGAAAATTTAGCTTGACCAATTCACCTGACATGCACATCTTTGGATTGTATGAGGAAACTGGAGTACCGGGAAGGTGTCCGAGCAGACGCAAGGAGAATGTGCAAAGTCCACACAGACTGTTGCATTAAGCAGGAATTGAACGCGTTATCTTAGTACTGTGAGGCAGCAGTGACGACCACTGAGCCACCGTACGCCAAAGGGCTTGTCTATGACAGATATGCAGTGGTTTATTTTCCTGTAACCATTGCGAGTCTTCGCAATTCCCCATGTAAACAGCCTGTTGATGCAGAGTATGAAAGGAAAATAGGCAGATGCGGGAATCTAACGTTGCAGTAAATATCAAATGAACTGCCAATTTATTTGGTGTTGGAACAGTTTCACAAGGTTAGGTAACCTATCCTTGTTCCTTCATCTTATGTTTGCATATCTTCTGGTTGTGTGACACTTTTCATGCGAATGTGATTCTGTCATGTTGAATTCTATGTCTTGTATTTTGTTTCACGCATACTGTTCTCAGTTCAGACTCATAAGACTTATTATGTTGTTTTGTTACTGACAATTATTTATGTATTACACAAAGGATTGCATATAAGCCATATGAATTGTCCCTCGAATAATAGAATGCTTCACAAATCAGATCATGTCTTTCAGCATCGTTAACCATGTAATGTCATGTAAAACAAAGAGAGTGACAGCAGTTTAAAACTTTGTCTTGCTCTTTATTTCTGTTACAGCTAACTTGGCAATAATTATCATACTATTGCGAAGAAGATGCGGTCTCTCAGGATGTATGAGTCATTATCTAGTGTCAAAGGCGGCGACTGATCTCCTGGTTTTAGTCACGATTGTGATATTAAATAGGATCGCTGGAATTTATTTCCCATTCAGCTTCCTCTCTATCACACCCATCTGCAGTTTTCGTGCAGCTGTAAATTTTGCAGCCATTGACAGTTCTGTCTGGTTAACTGTGGCTTTCACCTTTGATCGTTTTGTTGCCATTTGTTGCCAGAAGCTGAAAATTAAATATTGCACTGAGAAGATGGCAGCATGGGTGATAGGAATTGTCTCAGCATTGTCTTGTGGAAAAAATATCGCCAAATATTTTATGTATGAACCTGTGTACATTATTAACAATCGACCCTGGTTCTGTGCTGTAAAAGCAATATACTACAGATCCTTGGCATCGGCTGCATACGACTAGATTCGATCAATTTTAACACCTTGTCTCCCATTCATTCTGATTTTGCTTCTAAATGCTTTAACCGTCAGACACATTCTTGCAGCCAATGAATCTCGCAGGAGGCTGCGGTCCCAGAGCAATAGACAGAATCAGGGTGACCCAGAGATGGAGAAGCGAAGGAAGTCCATTGTTTTACTGTTTACAATCTCAGGCAGTTTCATTCTGTTATATTTGGTGTTTGTGGTGATGATCCTCTATGTCCGAATCGCGAATGTCACATATTCCTCAGGTTCAGATGCAAATGATCCCATCTTTATTCTTCAACAATGCGGATACATGCTTCAGTTATTGAGTTCCTGCATAAACCCTTTTATTTATGCAGGAACACAGAGTAAAATAAGAGCTGAGTTGCAGAGTTGGTTGAAATATCCACTGAGTCCATTCGAAAAAGTATTTAAAATGTGGAAACGAGATAATTCAACGTGAACTCCAGCTTATATTGTAGCATCTGCACTTCGTAGACACATCAAGCACCGTCCCACGTGAAATGGAGCACTTTCTGAAAAAAATCCAATTAGAAAGTGTTTACATAAGAATGATAAATGAAGCTAAAATTGTCCTTATTCAGTCATACAACTATTGTCTTTTGTTCCATATTGCACTATTTATCCTTTGTTCTATCTATCGCTGCTGCATGGTGCTTTTACTGATTCGGGATCAGCTTGTCATATGTCAGGTCGGCAGCGATATTATTCATATAATATACTTAACGTAGATTTTGTGTGTAATATCATTGCTTGTGCACGTGCATAAAATCCATTTCATTAACGAATTGTCAACTTCAATGACAAGAAAAATAAGACGTTGCAAAAGCAGTAAGCTGGCTGAACTTATTTCATGGAGGAATTCACCCTGCTTTCACTGGGGTGCTTTGTCTCAGAAAACAAAACTGATAGCTCCACTAATATATCATTCATTTGAATCGTAGCACGTGAGTGTCCACAAGTCTCATTGTTTCATTTTGTTCCCTTTATGTATGTCAATGTAAACTTAACTCGAATTTGACATTTGTCGTATTCCAATGATATTTGCCAAAAACGTCAACAAAAATATTGTGTTCCAATATTAATATTGTCTGTCGTGAATGAACCACATTATTGCTTCAGAGTTAAAGAGATACTGTACAGACTCCCGATAGAGTGGTTGATACTGTGCAAAAAAGGAGCGATGACAATGTGTCATATCATTCTGATTTCTAATGATTTAGAGGACCATGGTACACACAGTAACAGTAATCTTTGTCCTGCGTTCCGTGTCATGCGTCTTCCATTAGGTAATTCCATGAGGTAAATCTCGTCATGAGCATTTCCTTTCTCTGCCTCCATATCTCACAGCTTCAGGGCATCTGGATACAAACAAGTAAAGAAAACCATTTGTTACCTCTTTCCTGCAAGTTGTCCCTTACATGGTGTTCTGGCTGTATGTTTCACAAACAAATACATAACAGTCAATGAAATGTGATGCTGGGAAAAGCACAGCAGTTCAGGCAACATCCAAGGAGGAGGAATGTCGATTTTCATGCAGCCTCCTTCATCAGGACTGTGAAGAGGGGAGGGGGGGTGCGACGTATTGACGGTGGAAGGTGTGAGGCTGGAGAAAATATAGCTTTGAAAGCAATAGGTAGATCGAGGTATGAGGTGATGCTGTTCGGTCAGTGGGAATGGTGGAGTGGATATTTCGAATGGGTAGTGGGCAGGTTAAGTTAGCTCAGTTCAACTCGGTGGTGCCGAGTTGGAGGATTGGATTTGAGATTCGTTGCATCGGTAAAAAGATTTGAAAACTGTTGAATTTAAGGTTGAGGCTATGAGGGTGAAGGCTATCAAACAGAAGATTAGGTGTTCCTCCTTCAGTTCTGGGTGGCCTTTGCAGAGAAGGTGGAGGACCAGAATGGGCATATAATCGGGGGAGGTGGAGGGGAATTTGAAATATTTGGCCACAAGAAGGTTGAATGGTTGGTTTGTACACACCGGAGATGTTCCCAACACTACTCTGCAAGGTTGCCTTCGGTGTCTCTGATGTAGAGGAGACCACATGGAGAGGAATGGATGCGTTAAATGAGGATTGAGGATATGCATGTGGATCTCAGACCGTCTGTGTTTGGACGATACCGAGGCAATATCAACCTACAGCACCAGCAAAGCCTCCACAAATAGTTCTTGCTATGGATCCTCAGGTTCAGTCTGATAATTTCCAAATAGAATTGATCAATTAGTGTGGAAAGGCAGTGATTAAATAAGGACAGTCAGCATTGATTTGGCGGAGGGAAATCCTGTGTAACTAATTAAAATGTTATTTTTTAAACAGGTGATGAAATTCATTGATGAGGACTTTATCATTGTCATACGTGGAATGTTGGCCCAAACTATAAGAACCCATGGGATCCAATGCAAGTTGGAAAACTGGATCTGAATTGTCTTGCAAGTAGAATGGAAAAGTAATGATGGATATCTGTTTTGTTCATGGAAACTTGTGATCAGTGGTGTACATTTGCGACACTTACTGTTTGTGACATAAATTAACGATTCGGATGTGCATGCTGAAGGAGTAATTAGTAATTAGTAAGTTTGCAGGTAACAGAAAATTTATGGTGTTTTTGAAAGTGACAAGTGGGGTCTCAGGCAGCAGAATGACATCGATAAACTGTTGAATTCAGATTAGTAGTTTCAGGTGGAATTTTATGCTGAAATATCTAAAATAGAGACTTACCTAAAACAAATAACAAAGTTACAGGCTGGGCTACCTGCTTAAAAAATGTTTTTTTTTTTGCGTCGGTCCTAGCCCATAACAGATCATGGTCTCTTTGTAGTGAGTGTTAGCGTGTTTTCTTTCCGGAGTTGATTTGTTGGTTTCAACAGCAATGCCTCTTTCAGTCAATAAGGAGGTACTGTAGGTGGAAGAAGTGCCCTTAGAGGTTTCATTAGATTAGAGTCCCAACAGTGTGGAAACAGGCCGAACAAGTCCACACCGACCCTCCGAAGAGTCATAGAGTCATGGAGATGTACAGCATGAAAACAGACCATTCGTCCCAACCCGTCCACGCCGACCAGACATCCAGACCCAATCTTTTCCCACCTGCCAGCACCCAGCCCATAACCCTCCATACCCTACCTATTCATATACCCATCCAAATGCCCCTTAAATGTTGCAATTGTACCAGCCTCTACCACGTCCTCTGGCAGCTCATTCCATACAAGTACCTCCCTCTGCGTGAAAACATTGCTCCTTCGATCTCTTTCATATCTTTCACCTCTCACCCTATAACTAAGCCTTTAGTTCTGGACTCCTCAACACCAGGGAAAAGACTTTGTCTATTTATCCTCTCTATGCCCCTCATAATTTTGTAAATCTCTATAAGGTCACCCCTCAGCCTCCAACGCTCCAGGGAAAACAACCCCAGCCTGTTCATCTTCTCCCTGTAGCTCAGATTCTCCAACCCTGGCAACATCCTTGTAAATCTTTTCTGAACCCTTTCAGGTTTCACAACATCTTTCCGATAGGAAGGAGACGAGAATTGCACGCAATTTTCCTACAGCGGCCTAACCATTGTCCTGTACAGCCACAACATGACCTCCCAACTTCTGTACTCAATACTCTGACCAATAAAGGAAAGCATACCAAACGCCTTCTTCACTATCTTATTTACCTGTCAATCCACTTTCAAGGAGCTATGAAACTACGCTCCAAGGTCTCTTTGTTAAGCAACAGTCCCTAGGACCTTACCATTAAGTGTATAAGTCCTGCTAACACTTGCTTTCCCAAAATGCAGCACCTCGCACTTATCTGAATTAAACTCCACCTGCCACTTCTCAGCCCAATAGCCCATCTAGTCCAGATCCTGTTGTAATCTGAGTAACCCTTTTCGCTGTCCACTCCACCTCCAATTTTGGTATCATCTGCAAACTTACTAACTGTACCTCTTATGCTCCCATCCAAGCCATTTATGCAAATGACAAGAAGTAGAGGGCCCAGCATCGATCCTTGTGGCACTCCACTGGTCACAGGCCTCCAGTCGGAAAAGCAACCCACAACAACCGCCCGCTGTCTTCTACCTTTGAGCCAGTTCTGTGTCCAAATGTCTAGTTCTCCCTGTATTCCATGAGATCTAACCTTGCTAATCAGTTTACCATGGGAAACCTTGTTGAACGCCTTACTGAGATCCGTATAGATCATATCTACTGCTCTGTCCTCATCAATCTTCTTTGTTATTTCATCAAAAAACTCAATCAAGTTTGTGAGGTATGATTTCCCACACACAAAGCCATGTCGTCTATCCCGAATCAGTCCTTGCCTTTCCAAATATATGTACGTCATGTCCCTCAGTAATCCCTACAACAACTTGCCCACCATCGAGTTCAGGCTCACCAGTACATAGTTCCCTGGCCTGTCTATACCGCTCTTCTTAAACAGTGGCGCCACGTTAGCCAACCTCCAGTCTTCTGGCACCTCACCTGTGACTATCGATGATAAAAATATCTCAGCAAGATGTCCAACAATCACTTCTCTCGCTTCTCACATAGTTCTCTGGTACACCTGATAAGGTCCTGGGGATTTATCCACTTTTCACCATTTCAAGATATTCAGCACTTCCTCCTCTGTAATCTGGACATTTTGCAAGATGTCACCATCTATTTCCCTACAGTCTATATGTTCCATATACTTTTCCACAGTAAATACTGATGCAATATATTCATTTAGTATCTCCCCCATTTTCTGTGGCTCCACAGAATGGCCGCCTTGCTGATCTTTGAAGGGCCCTATCCTCTCCCTAGTTCCCCTTTTGTCCTTAATAAATTTGTAAAAACCCTTTGTATTCTCCTGAATTCTATTTGCCAAAACTATCTCATGTCCCCGTTTTGCCCTCCTGATTTCCCTCTTCAGTCTACTCCTACTTTCTTTATACTCTTCTAAGGATTCACTCGATCTATCCTGTCTATACCTGACATGTGCTTCCTTCTTTTTCTCAACCAAACCCTCAATTTCTTTAGTCATCCAGCCTTCCCTAAACCCACCAGCCTTCCCTTTTAGCCTGACAGGAAAATACTTTCTCTGGATTCTTGTTATCTCGTTTCTGAAGGCTTGCCATTTTCCAGCCGTCCTTTTTACGTCCGAAAATCTGCCTGCAATCAGCTTTCGAAAGTTCTTGCCTAATACCGTCAAAATTGGCCTTTCTCCAATTTAGGACTTCAACTTTTAGATCTGGTCTATCCTTTTCCATTACTATTTTAAAATGGATAGAATTATGATCGCCGGTGCCAAAGTGCTCCCCCACTGACACCTCAGTCACCTGCCCTGCCTTATTTCCCAAGAGTAGGTTAGGTTTTGCACTTTCTCTCGTAGGTATATTCACATACTTATTCAGAAAATTGTCTTGTACACACTTCAGAAATTCCTCTCCATCTAAACCTTTAACACTATGGCAATCCCAGTCGATGTTTGGAAAGTCAAAATCCTCTACCCTAACTACTCTATGATTCTTACAGATAGCTGAGATCTCCTTGCAAGTTTGTTTCTCAATTTCCCTCTGACTATTGGGGGGTCTATAATACAATCCCAATAAGGTAATCATCCCTTGGTTATTGCTCAGTTCCATGCAAACAGCTTCCCTGCATGTTTTTCCGGGAGAGTAACCTGCCCAGACCCATTCCCCTATATTTACCGCTTCACCTAACCCTGCAGGCAATTTAGCATGGCCAATTTACCTAACCTGCACATTTTTGGATTGTGGGAGGAAACCGGAGCACCCAGAGAAACCCAGACAGACACGGGGAGAATGTGCAAACTCCACACAGAGAGTCGCCTGAGGCAGGAATTGAACCCGGGTCTCTGGAGCTGTGAGGCACCAGTGCCAGCATGCCTTCCCCAAAAACCTGTTGAGAAACTGTTTAAGTATTTTCAAACATTGTCGATATTTGATGAGAAGGATGTGGAAGCTTTTTTCATCTCATTTGAAAAAGTGGCGAAACTAATGAAGTGGCCAGAGACCATATGGGTATTGTTGAAGTTAGACCTCATGAGGCATTCCCATTGCTAACGGGGAGGAACCGGGGGAGTATGAGGAAGTGAAAAAATCTATCTCAAGTGCATATGACCTTGTACTAGAAACCTGTCGACATCGTTTCAGCAATTTAAGAAAGAAATTATGGCCAAACCTACATTAAGTTTGAAAGGAGCAACCAACGTTATTTTGTCAGGTGGATAAGAGTATTTCAAATAGAGCAAAGTTGCGATGCTCTTTCAGAGACAAATAGTTTGGAGGAGTTCAAACATTCACTGCCTGACGTATTGCGTACTCATGTTGAGGTGCAGAGAGTTAAAACGGCAAAGTTAGCAGCTAAATTGGCTGATGATCATCAGCTGGTCCATAAAACCTGATTTGGCTTCCAGAATCAATTTCAGTCCATGAGGGACAGAAATTGGGACAAAGACATTTCTTCACGCCGAAAGGCCAAGATACATTTCGGTGAAGACGAGAAGGATAACTCACCACAATGTAAAGAACAAACACTTGAGGGGTTAAAGAAGGTAAAAAGCTTCGGTGTTTTTATTGTAATGAAGTAGGCCACATGAAATCACATTGTTATTGGGCGAGAAAAAAAAAACAGATGTATGAAAACAGGACAAGACTGGGAGTTTTGTTGGAGAGGAAACAGAAAGCACAATGGAAGCTGAAAATCTGGATCAGAATGTACAATCTGATCGAAAGTTGATTAAGGAGTAAGTGAGGGATCTACTTAGAACATATAACTGCAAATGCAAAGTTTCTTTCAAATTGGACAGGAATAGCAGGTGGACATGTCACAATATTAAGGGACACAGGATCCTCTCAGTCTGTGATGCTGAAGCTTGAAGAGTCGAGTATTTCTCAAGGTCATCTGTCAAAGAAATTAGTGGTACTGGAAATTCACGGTGAGACAAAAGCTCTCGATTATGTAAAGTGAGGTAAGAGGGTTCAGAGAAGGGTGGAGAAACTGCAGTAGGAGTACTGGACACATTCTCAGCTCCAGGAATATAATTTGTCTTTTCGAATGATCTTGCTGATTCTCCTGTGCCATCTACTGTGTTTGAAAAGCCACTGGAGACTCAGACAACTGAAGCAATGCAGGGGTTTTACCGTGGAACCTTCCCCGAGTGTGTGGTAACAAGTTCACAGAATGACCAGTTGAAACGAGAGAGATCAAATGGCAGAGATAAGGTTTCTGAAGTGTCAGTGTCAGAGATAATGGTCGATCAGATAGTTGACAGAAAACAGGTGCAAACAGGTAATCATGCAAATATCTTTAGCTCTGCAAAACTCACTGAGTTGCAGCAAAAAATGAAAATGTAAAGCAGTTGTATCAAAATACATATTTTGAGAGGAATCTGAATGCATCCGTGACAGTTACTATTTGTTAAAATGATGTCTTAGTGACGAAATGGCGACCATCAGACATTCAAACTCTTGAGAAATGGGCAGAATTCAATCAAACTGTCTTCCCAGTGTGACATAGAATGGAGATGTTGCGATTGTCGTATGATCAACCACTTGGGATCATTTAGGAGTCAGGGAAAAAAACTAAAATACCAAATATTTCTTTTTAGATTCAATTGTCTGCAACGTGGAAACACCCCTTCCGCCCAACAAGTCCACACCACCCCTCCGCAGAGAAACCCACACAAACACATTCCCCACTAACTAACGCACCTAATACTCTGGACAATTTCACATGCTCAATTCACCTGACCTGCACATCTTTGGATAGTGGGAAGAAACCGAAGCACCCGGAGAAAACCCACGCACACACGGGGAGAATGTGTGAACTCCACACAGACAGGGGAGGAAGCGAACGCCAGACGATGGTGCTGTGAGACAGCAGTGCTAACCACTGAGCCAGCGTCCCGCCCATTTCTAATGGCCTGGATTGCACGAGGATATAGCTGAATGTTGCCTGATGTGTCATACATGTCAGGTATTTGGAAAACAACAGGCAGAAATAAAACCTGTAACTTAAATAGTTATTCCAGCATTTGAGGAAACTTTTACAAGAGTCTTGACTGATTGTGTATGTCCCTTTGTCAAGTAACACGTTAGAATCAGTATTTGCAAGCAATAATGGATTTACCGACTAGATTTTCAAAGGCCATCCCATTGTGCAAAATCACTGGCAGAAGATTTGTCGAGAGCTATTCATTTTTTTTTAACTAGATGCGGACTCCCAAAGTGTCAAACGTCATATGCAAACTATTCAAGAAAGTTATGGACAGATTATGAATGAAAGAATTCAAATCTACTGTGTGGATCCAGTTTCACAGGGAGCGCTAGGACGGTTGTATCAAAAGCTAACTGCCATGTTGAGAATAAGGGAATTCCGTTCGTGCATTTACTGACAGAGTTGCAAAATCTCAATGGACCAAATTCAGCTCATTTGAATTAGTCTTTGGGCATCAGGTTAGTGGACCATTGAGATCGATTAAGGAGAAGTAAGTATGTCAGAATTCAGAGACCACGCATTTGTACTGTGTGTCAAATTTTAGAGAACGAGTAAACGAAGCTGGGGAGTGGGTTCGATCGCATTTAGAAATATTGCAGCAGGTTATGAACAAGAAGTAGAGAAAACATCAAAAAATCGCAAGGTTTCTATCAGGATAAATTACAGTGTTGCTTACAGTCATGGGTGATCGATTAAAAGCAATGTTTAGTGGACCTAATCAGATCGACGGGAAATTGATTGAGGTGTACTACTTGATAGAGATTCTAGACAGGAACATATCTCCTATATGTCTGACATGAACATGCCCAGATGGTATTTTTACAGAGTAGGTGAAAGTGCTAATGATCACAACAGAAAGAGAAGAACCAATTTCAGAGGATTCTGAATTTGACATTCTTCAAATTAAATTGCACAATGAGGAAGTTGTCAGAAATTATGTAACCTTTTGGGTTTCCTTCCTGAGAAAAATCGATATGACCTGAAAGAGTTATTACTGTAACATGGGGAAATATGCGGGAAAGACAAAATCGGAAGCACTCACCTAATTGTGAATGCTGTTGATATAGAAGATGCTGCTCCGATTAAGCAATATCCTTATCGGCATAAGTCTCATTATTTGGCACAGGTTAAGAAGGAGATTGCTCCAAGAGAACATAATCGAAGTCATTTACAGTAACTGGAGCTCACACATCGTAATGTGCCAAAGCAAGATGGTACCCAATTGTGTGGACGCAAAACCAATGCAGTTACAAAGACTAATACATATCCTATTGTGGGATTGGAAGATTGTGTTGAAAAGGTGGGACAAGAAACTTATATTTTAAGTTGAACTTGTTCAGAGCCTACTGGCAGATAATTTTGTTCGAATGAGGAAAGGACATTTCAGCTTTTGTAACTCCAAATGAACTGATCAGTTACAGTCAGCCATTTGGTCTGAAACACTCTATGGCCACTTTTCAGAGACCAACCAATAAGGTAACTGCCGAATGACAAATCTGTGTTGTGTACATCGATTACATCCTTTGTGATTTTTAGTCTCTCATGGAAAGACCATTTACAGCATTTTAACCGACTTGTTCAATCGACTTTGGATGGCTGGTTTGGTGGTAAACCTGGCGAAAAATGAATTTGCCAAAGCCCAAGTCACTTTCCTGGTCCCTGGCCCACTGGCTGAGAGGAAAAGAGTAATTGAGGAATTTTCCATACCATCGACCAAAAGAGCAGTAATACGGTTCCTAAGATTAAGTTCATTTTATCAAAAAAGTGTCGAATTTTAGCAGTGTGGCAGTTCCACTCAGTGAATACAAAATAAAAGGCAAGATGTTTCAGTTGACAGCAGACAGCCAGGAGGCGTTTGACAGCCTGAAAACAGTGTTAACCATTCCTCTACTGAGAGACACATCTGATTACTTGAAGCCTTTCAAGGTGACTATCGATGCAATTTATGTGGGTATCTGTGCTGTGCTCCTGCAGGAAGATGGCGAGAAGATAGAAAGACCCATCAAGTATTTCTTCAGGAAGTTGAACGTTCATCAGCAGACATGAGACTGCTGAGAAAGAAACTTTGAACTTGGTGTTGGTATTACAACATTTCGGCGTTTTTATTACCAGAAACGTATCTAAGACAATCATATACACTGATCATAATCCATTGAAATTTGAGGAGAAAGTTAGGGACAAAAATACTGGCCTGTTTAGATGGAGACTGTTGTTACAGTCATTCATTTTGAAAATTGCGCATGTCTGAATGTTAGTTTGCTCGCTGAGCTGGGAGGTTCATTTTCAGAAGTTTCGTCACCATTCAAGGTTGTAAAATCTGTGAGACTCCAGATGAAACACTGGTGATATGAGCCCGCTTCCTATTTATGTTTTTAGATTTCCTTGGGTTGGTGATGTCATTTTCTGCACTTTTTCTCAGGGTGTGGAAAATATTTTTTATTGGTGGAGTTCTGGTTGGAATGCCATGCATCTAGAAATTGTCGTGCTTGCTTCTGTTTGGCTTTCCTCGTGTTGTGCCAGTTGAAGTGGTGTCCTTCCTCGCCCGTATGTGAGGATAATAGTGACAGTGTTTCATGTCGTTTTCTGGCTAGTTGATGTTCATGTATGTTGGTGGCTAGTTTTCTGCCTGTTTTTAATGGAATGTTTGTTACAGTGATTGCAAGACATTTTGTATGTGATATTAATTTGGCTTGTTGTCTATATAGGGTCTTTGAAGTTCATTATCTTATGTTTTAGTGTGTTGGTAGGTTCGTTGGCTACCATGATGCCAATGGGTCGGAGTAGTCTGTCAGACATTTCGGAGATGTGTTTGATGTGTGGGAGAGTGGCTATGGTTTCTGGATGCGTTTTGTCTGCTTGTTTGCGTTTGTTGCTGAGAAATCGGCAGACTGCATTCATTTGGGAACCCATTGTTTTTAATACACTCCATAGGTGATTTTCCTCTGCTTTACGTATTTCCTCTGTGCTGCAGTGTGGGGTGGCTCGTTGAAATAATGTTCTGATGCAGCTTCATTTGTAGATGTTGGAATTATTCCTTGTGTAGTTCAATATTTGTTCTGTATGTGTTGTTTTCCTGTAGACGCTGGTTTGAAGCTCCCCATTAGCTGTTCGCTCTATGCGACAAGCTTAGATTATCTACAGTGTGGAAACAGGTCCTTCGGCCCAACACGTCCACACAGACGCTCCGAAGAGTAACCCACCCAGATCCATTTCCCTCTGACTAATGTAGCTAACACTATTGGCAATTTCATATGGCCAATTCAACTGACCTGCACATCTTTGGCATGAGGGTAGAAACGGGACAATCCGGAGGAAACCCACGCAGACATGGGAAGATTATGCAAACTCCAACAGATAGTCACTCGAGGCTGGGACTCTGATGCTGTGAGGCAGCAGTGCTAACCACTGACCCACCGTGCCGCCCATAAAGGAATGGCTGAATGGCACGAAAATTCCTAAAGCATGGCATTCCAATCGGAATTCTATCAACAAACACCTTGACATCGATCCCATTTGCCACCTCCTAAGGAAAGGATTAGAAAATTACATCATCGTAAGAAATGATGTCACGACAGGAAATGACATTACCAGCCCAAGGAAACTTAAACATATAAATAGAAAGCAGGCTACACCACCAATGCTTCATTCACAGGTTCACTGAAGTGGTTATCTAGTATGGTGATGGACAATCTGAAAACGAACCTTCAATCTCAGCGTGCAAACCTACTTCAAATGTTGATATTCTTGCGCATGTCGACATTATCAAAGGAGTCGTTTGAGTGCCTTGAAAAACTTTAAGGCCTAATGGCATCTAAGCCAGAATCTGAGGGAGATAAGGGAGAACATTGCTGAGATATTGACGGAGATTTTTGTACTTATTTTAAACACAGGCGATGTCCCAGAAGAATGGAAAATAGCCAATGCTATTCTTCAAAAACAGGAACAGGAATACTCAGGAATCTCAAATCCTCTTCATTTTGTTGGAAGCATTTTGGAGTGGGTGGAGCACCACGCGAGGACCAGAGACCCAACGGGAAGAACAATTTAAAATATATAAAAACTTACCACTGGAGATCAGAGTTCTTCATTTTTTTAGGCGGCAATAAGATTTAGAGGAGTGACAGCGAGGACCAGAGGCCGTGCGAAAAATTAATTTTATAATATAAAAAAAGCTTACCTCATGTATAGGCGGAGCACTCACAGAGCAGGAGCCGACTCGGGACTGCTGTGTCAGTTAGGCTTTACATTTGGGTGGTTGCTTGGAGAACAGACTTGGTGAACAGAAAGGAGGTTCTGTGGAAACGAGACTGACTCACTGTTGGTGTGTTGCCTCCCAGATACCAGGGTTCGTCTTGTCTCTGATTGTGTTTTCATAATCGTTGATTGGGAGGGAAGTAGCTCCAAGTCGCCCATGTGGGCACCAACGATATAGGTAGGAAGTGAGATGGGGATTTAAGGCAGAAATTAAGGTAGCAAGAGCGGCAGTTTAGAGTAGAAAAACAGAGTTGGTATTTCGCGTTTGTTGCCCGTGCCACATGTTCGCTGGGCAAAGAAGAGGGAGAGAGAGGAGTTGAAAACTTATCCACAGGATAGTTGGTGGGGGGCGGGGTTTGGTTATCTTAGGTTCCTGGCTAATTGTGTCTCTATCTGAGGTAGGTGATGCCTCTACAAACAGAACAGTATTTACCTGAACCAGTTGGGTGCCAAAATCATCGCAGAGTGGTGGGATTTGGTAGTACTCTGCGCGTGACTTTAAACTAATTCAGCAGAGGGATGCGAACTGAAATTGTCGTTCGAGTATACGGGAGATTCTTGAAATATTTGTAGGGGGTCTGTCCTAGTCCATAGGACAAGGTCTAGAATTTAAACATCCTTGTCTTTCATTCTTATGCTGACCCTGAAAGTTGATCAATTTGTCTTTAAATACAAAAACGCCCACATTTCATTTGTGCATTTTCTCTCATACTCACAATTTCAATGCATTTTTTTTTCAGTTTCTGTCTCGTACTGTTGAATTTAATCTTTACCTAATTTCCCATTATCACCCCCTGACAAATCTAATCTGTATTTGCTACTGTCTTGAATATTTCATAGTTTTGGTCACTGTTCACAATCTTTATCGTCGATGGAATTTTGATTAGCTGCTCAGCATTATTTTGCAATACAACGTTTTATAAGATCCTTTCCATAGCTGTACCCTCAACTAAGGAAATTCTATATCAATAATTCCTCCGAGATGTACCTAATAAATGACTTCCTTCTTTTCTCCCTTTCTTTCCCTCGCCTTTTCTGTCTCTATTTTACACCTCTATCCGCAGTTCTGCCTTCGTCTAATTCCTCCTTCTGTTTCTTTTCTCTCGATCGCTGCACTTCCACCTTCCCCGTCTACCACTACCCCATATACGCTCCAGTGTTGTTGTTTTTTTCTGTATCTCATTCTGCTCCTTTGAATCATTATCATTCTGTTCTCTGTTCTCCCCCTCCTTCTCGGTCTCGTCTCATGCTATTCCTGTGTGAGTGCCTCTCACCCTGCTTATTAATCTGCTCAGACGGTTAACTATTGCAGAACCACCGATGACTTGTCAAAATTTGCCTGTGGAACGATATACCGATCGTCATCAAGTCTGAAAACATTAAGTTAGGTTGAAAAGAATGAGCTGTAACAAAATATGAAACGGCCAGCTCACTATCTCCCCGTGGATACAATACGCAGATCTGAATGATTGAACATCTGATGATCGCCAAATAAATTCGTCAATATTGTGAAATCATGTGTTTTGATCTTGACGGTGTAGATTGGATACAAACAGAAACATTACGCATTCAACTGCTATGTCCATCATCACTGGGGAAGTCCAGATAACTCATCATAGATTGCGAGTGTCTCTGGTAAAATAGAGCATTGAACAACTCCACAGTTGCAGCCAGATGTCTTCATTATTATTTCACTGCATCTCAGCTGGAATATTGCTCACAGTTCTTGACGCCACGTCCTGGGCTTGTTATGAACATATTGGAGTCTGAGATCGTGTGGAAGAGATTTGCGAGTCTGGTTTCTGGTGAGAAACCACCGTTCTGATGATTGAAGAGTATGGGATGTTTCTCATTTGACAGGAGAAGAATAAGAAGAGGATTTGATAGGGAAGGAGGATCTCCAATTTGGCGAGGGCTTTGGACAGAGGAAAACAGGATAAACGTTTTTTTCGATTGCAGATAAACAGGGAACCGGTTTTGTGGTATCAGGCATAGACTTCAACTGATTTGAAATGCTACAAATATGAAATTAAGCAAGATTCTCTTTCTTAAAACACGGAGTTTTGTTCGGTAATGTGCTGCCTGAGTACGGTGAAGGCAGGTTTCATTCAGGTGTTCAAGGGAGGGATTAGATGAAGATTAGAACATAATTGATATGCCTGATACTATTCAAATGCAAGGAGAATGTCATTAATTCATGATGCACTTCAAAGAGCCAGGGCTGAAAGAACTGGCCTTCTGCTGTGATTCTACTGCGTAACTATCAGTGATTCTGTGAACTCTGCTCTCAACACAGAACAAGAATTTGGTCCAAAAACAGAAGGTGCGAGCGACGGCCTTTGTCAGAGTGTGTGGCTGCATGGAGCCATGATTACAATGAAGACCATGGGAATCAGACAAGGATTCTCTACTGGTTGGTTCCTTAATTCTCTCAAAGGGAGATTGTATTTGCTGACAAGGCCTGCTCATGTCAGCCCCGAGATACTTCTGCAGGACCTCCACAGAATCCAGTCACTTTAATATTTTCCGCAATGAGCTTTGCAAACGCAAGATGTGTGTAAATGTGATATTATTGTTTAAGAAAAGGGTAAACCATTAAACCTCAGAGCTGTCAGCTTGGGATTGTTGCGAAAATAGAATGTGGCCTAATTTGGATAACATAAATATTCACTAAGAGCAAAAAAAAATGTCAATACTAGACAATGAACAATGATTTGCTCAGGTCAAGTCATATCTGACAAAGCAGATTGACCTCTTTGACGAAGGAAACAGACAGGAGGATGAGGGAATGCTGTAAAAGTTGCATGTTTGGGCTTTTAGAACTTGCTTGACACGGTGCCAGGTGGCAGTTTGCGAGGCATGTCAGGAATATTTGGGATGGATGGATCCTTACCATCATGGATTAGCAGTTGGTTAAATGCTAAGAAACAGAGATTATGTTTTGATGGGCGTTTGCCCGATTGGAGGCAATCTGAAGGGGTGCCCCAGAGATTGGTTTTGGGGCCCTTGTTTTTTTTTGGTTAAGATAAACGATTCAGAGACAGGTGTTTTGGGAAAGCTCTCTACATTTGTAGCTGATGTTAGGTCGGGAGAATAGTGAATTGTGACGAAGCTGCTGTGCAATTTCCGAGGGTAATTAATAGTTAATATAACTCGCCTGAAGCTTGTGAACACTTTGTAAGCAGTATCATTCAGCTTACCAACAGTCACTTCAACATCACCAACTTGGATGTAATGCTTATAAAACGTTGGTAAGCATTAAATTAAGATAATGTGCGTTCTTGTAAATGGCTTCCAGAATCTAATTATCTCAATATCCTTCGGAGGAGATCAGCTGAAGATGTTGGAAACACCGATCTTTATATTTCGATTTGCTGTGGCTCTCCATGGCGGGGGTGGGGGTTGCGGTGGGAGTAGGAGATTGTAAGTGAGGCCATCAGTCGCCAATCTTATGATCCATTTTGTAGATACGGGAAGAAGTGATCTACTCACACACACCAGAACTGCTGTTCATCTGGATCAGAGATCACCCCAACTTAAATCCAGCTACTTATCTTGGTTCTTCAAGAGCTCTGCTGCTTATGGGTCAAAATCAATTTGGGACTTTTATCAAACTGGATAGAGTTCTCACTTGTGTACTTGGGTGAGAGCCCCTCGGAGTTGATGACATCTTAACCGTTCTCCACACTTCCAAATTGTTACTGCTAATGGCATTTCTGGTGTCAGTGTTCATTGATTAGGCCACACCTGAAGGATAGTGTACGGTCGCTGCCTCCAACTCCCCTGTTCAGAACGCAATGCCTCCATCTCCTCTCTTTGGGCAAAACTTCAAACAAGTGCACAGTTCTTCCCTTTGTATGCACTACTTAGACCGTACTGGGAGCACCGTCCTCAGTTTCTGCCTCGATCAACTATGCGAGATAATACTGAGAGCAAAGTGCACAGCAACTACCACATTTTCCACTGTTCCGACCACACCAACAGTATAGTGCACCGTCTCTGCCTTCATCTATACTGTTTGGACGACACGAGGAGCACAGTGTATTTGCGCTGCCGTCACCACACCTGACAGACCACACAGGGAGTACAGTGTAGCGTTCCAGCCGATACCTCCCCTAACAGACCCTGCTGGGAGCACAGTGCACATACACTGCCTTATCCTCGATTAACAGACTACACCAGGAGAAAACAAATGGCCAGTTCCTGTCCATTTTTCCCGATTTTGACTGCACATAGCAGAGTCCCTCGTGCCTGCCTCCAAATCGCCAAACGGACCACAATAGGAGCAAAGTTCTCAGTTGCTATCTATTTTTAACCCAATTCATATAGTCATGGGGTAACACGACACGTAAACTGGTCCTTCAGACCAAACTGACCATGGTGGCCACTCATTCCGTCTGAATGGCCCACATCTGGTCCATATAACCCGAAACCATTCCAATCAATGTGCTGATCCAAATGTTTATTTTGTTAAATACTGTATCTGCCTCAACCTTTTCTCTCGCAGCCCATTCCACGCACGCATTGTTTTCTGGGTGAAGAACGTGCCCCTCAGGACCTTTTTAAATCTTTCGACTTTCACCTTAAAACCTACATTACGATCACTGCGGATACAATTCATTCTATTGGCGCTGCTCATGATTTTATACGCCTCAATTAGATCGCTAGTCATTTTCCTCCATTCCACGGAGTGCAGTCCTATCCTGGCCAACCATCCCCGATAACTCTGGCCCACTAGAACTGGAAATATACCAGTACATCTTCTTTGCACTCTTCCCTTCTGCACTATCTCCAGCTTCAGCACCAGCTTCGGCTCCAGCAGCAGCAAAGGCACGAGCTCAAAGAACCTGTTCGAGCACAAGTTGAAGGATTCGACCTCGCTGCAACTCCTACACCACTTCACCAGCAACTCTTGATCCAACACCAGAGCCTGCTCTAGCCCCAGCTCCAGCACCAATTGCAGCAATTGCACAAGCTCCAGTACCAGCTGCAGCCACAACTTCGTCTCCTTTTCCAGAACCAGCTCTAGCTCCAGCTGCAGAGTCAGCTGCAGCGCTATCACCATCTCCAGCACCACATCAGCAAAAGGTCCTGCTCTAGCACCAGCTCAAGTTCCAGCTCCAGCTCCAGCTCAGGATTGAGTTTCCGCTCCAGCTCCAGCTCTGTAGAAAAGTTCCCCTCAAGTTCCAGATCCGGCACCATCACATGCAGCAGCTCCAGAAACCGCGACAGCACGACATCTAGCTCCATCATCAGCATCACCTCCAGTCCCAGATCCAAGTCCAGATTCAGGTCCAGCTCCAGTTCCTACACCAGCTTCAGGACCAGCAACAGCACCAACTCCATCGCCAGCACCAGCAAAAGATCCTGCTCCAACTCCAGCTTCAGCTCCAGATCCAGATCCAGCTCCAGGTAGTGCCTGATGTTCCCGGGTTTCAGACCAATTACACTGCATTTCTATTTGCCTCGCCATCTTATTCTGACCCTCCGATAGGGTCCACTCCCACTCAGCAGTTTTGCTGTCCCTGACGACTGACCCGCTGACTGTGTCGTGCACCGTCAGTACTGACCCGCCCACAAAGCCGACGTCTTCAGAACTGAACTTGCAACAGTAGCCACTCACAGAGCACTGACCTTCCAACATTGTAGCACACCCTCAACACGGACCCTCGACAGTGCCCACTCCCTCAGCACAGACCCTCGACAGTGCCCACTCCCTCAGCACTGACCCTCCGACAGTGCCCACTCCCTCAGCACTGACCCTCGACAATTACTACTCCTTCAGCACTAATCGTCCGACAGTGCCAAAACCGTCAAGACTGACCTTCTGACAGTGACCAATTCCTCTTTACTGATTATGCAACAGTGCCCATTCCGTCAGCATTGACACTCCGACAGCGCGGCACACCTTCGGGGCTCACGATTGAACAGTGCCCACGTCACAGCACTTCCCTTCCCAGTGCGCAGCTCCCTCAGCAGTGACCATTTGGCAGTGCAGCACTTGCTCAGCACGGACCGCCGTCACCACCCATTCCTTCAGTACTGAACTCCAACAGCGAGCTCAGCACTGATCCTAAGACATTGTTCATTCTCTGAGCACTGACCCTGCAACAGAGCACCGTCCCTTAGCATTGACCCGCTACATGTGCAGAACTTCCTAATTACTGAGCCTTCGACAGTGTGGGATTCCCTCAGCACTAATCCTTCGACAGTTTTGCAATCCCTCTTCACTGACTGTTCGACAGTTCCCACTTACTCAACACTGACCTTCTGACAGTTCCCATTCCCTCAGCACTGACCCCGCGATAGTTCCCACTCCCTCCACATTGACCCTCCAACAATGCTCACACCATCAGGACTGAACACCAATTACCACTCACTCAATACTGACTGTAAACGAGTGCCCATTCCCTCAGAGCTGACCTTCTGACTGTGCGGTGTTACCTCAGCATTGAGCCTGCGACATGTTCGCACTCTCTCAGTACTGACGTTACACAAGTGCATCCTGATTCAGCACTGAAACACGAAAAGTGCAGATTCCCCTCACCGCTGACCCTATGACGATGCGCCAATTCCCTCAAATCTGATCATTCAACAGTGTGGCACAATATCATCACTGACCCTCCGACAGTGGGGAACTCCCTTAGCCCTGACTCTCTGACAGTGTCTACACCAAAGGACTGACCCGTGAAAGTGCCCATTTCCTCAGAATTGACACTCCGACAGTACCCAGTCCATCAGCACTGACCTGTTCACAATGACGTCTGATCGTGCAACTCCCCCTCAAACTTTACACGATGACAGTGCGGCATTCCCACAGCACTGACCCTACAAGCGTTCACCCTTCCCCAGAACTGAACCGATGACAATGCTAACATTTCTGCAGTCGTGTCGCAATGTCCCAGCCAATGTCATACTGAATGTCAAGAAGAGACGGACCTCAGGTGAATGTCAATGCAGTGACTTTATTTCTGAAAACTCTCCATTATTTGACTACCTGAATTGACAGGAATCAGTGGACCTAAAGAACATCCACTCTGACACGGCTTGTTTCGTCACCATGCCCACCACCTGTTGCCCCCGCCCACCATCTCAGTCATAGTGCAGACGGATGCAGCAGCCATATGTCCAGATACAAAGGTTGCTTCTTCGGATTTCTCCTGGATCACAGCCATCACTTCGACACCTGCCACCCATGCTGGAGCATCTGAATGATGCCGCTGAAATGCAGAAAGTGAGTGGTTATTGGACTGTGGTACCTCGTGGAGGCTTATGGGAGAACGGCGTTCTCTCCCATTCCCCTTCGTGGTTTTATCTCGTTTCCACCATCAACCAACCTGCATGATGCATTTCATCATTCCCATGTCCTTTGGCTCAGATACACCTCGCGCAATTGTGCACAGTTCTATGAACAAACTGCTTCAATTGGACTACACCGGGAGAGTTGGGCACTTATGCCTTCCACTGCCCAATATTTAGGCCCGTACTGGGGGGGGGGGGGGGGGGGGGGGGCATGTACACATTCCCTATCGCACTATTCCTCAGGCCACAATAGGGGCTCTGTGTGCAGTCGCCATTATCCTCTCCTTCAGACCACACTGCGAGCCCTGTGCACAGTCCCCATCTCCCTGTCCCTCAGGTACAACCACACTGGGAACTCTGTGCTCACTCGCCATCTCACTAGCCCTCGTTTAGATTCAATTTGGGATCACTATGCACAGTCCTCGTTTTATCCTTCAGAATGTACTGGCATCACTGTGCAGAGCTTCCATTTGCATATCCCTGAGTCAGACGTTGCTGGCTGCAATGTGCGCAGTTCCTATCTCCATGTCTCTGAAACAGTCAGGACTGTGGATAATGGAAGTTACAGCCTGAAAAATGTGGAACTGGAAAAATACAACACGTCAGAAAGCATCTGTGGAGCATGAAAATCAGCGTTGATCAAGAACTCTTTCGGCCTGAAATACTGACTTTCCTGCTCCTTAGATTCTGCCTGACCTGGTGTGATTTTCCACCTGCTGATTTTGCCGACTCCCATCACCACATGATTCAGTTAGATCCATACCGGGAGCACAGCACATATTGTATACATTTCATGAGGAATATCTACTTGTCACTTCATTAGAAACAGTAACCACCTTCAAGGTAGACCTAGCGAGGCTACCTGGGAAATTTTCGAAATTTCCGATAATCTCTTAGCAACACCCTACAGCTGGGGATTCCAGAGTGTCCCCACATCCGGCTCCTATTCTGGCATTGACCATAACAGCCATGCCATTTGAAAACTATAGGTTATTCATCAGAAGGGAAAGCTCGGGGCACATGGAGGTATGACAGTCAGTCTCCAGAGAGGCCACGTGGGAGAGGAGCGTTGTTGGAACTCACAGCTTTCCCCAAAGAGGAATAGATATGCTCAAACATTCAAAACCAGCCTACATCTCACATGTTGTTGTGGTTCTGTTCGCTGAGCTGGGAATTTGTGTTGCAGACGCTTCGTCCCCTCTATAGGTGACATCCTCAGTGCTTGGGAGCCTCCTGTAAAGCGCTTCTGTGATGTTTCCTCCGGCATTTATAGTGATTTGTATCTGCCACTTCTGCTTGTCAGTTCCAGCTGTCCACTGCAGTGGCCAGTATATTGGGTACAGGTCGATGTGCTTATTGATTGAATCTGTGGATGAATGCCATGCCTCTAGGAATTCCCTAGCTGTTCTCTGTTTGGCTTGTCCTATAATAGTACTGTTGTCTCAGTCGAACTCATGTTGCTTGTTAGCTGAGTGTGTGACTACTAAGGATAGCTGGTCGTGTCGTTTCGTGGCTAATTGGTGTTCAAAGATGCGGATCATTAGCTGGCTTCCTGCATGTTCTTTGTAGTATTTTTGCAGTCCTTGCATGGGATTTTGTACACTGCATTGGTTTTACTCATGCTGGGTATCGGGTCCTTTGTCCTGGTGAGTTGTTGTCTGAGAGTGGCTGTTGGTTTGTGTGCTGTTATGCGTCCTAGTGTTCGCAGTAGTCTGGCTGTTAGTTCGGAAATGCTCTTGATGTTTGGTAGTATGGCTAGTCCTTTGGGTTGCGGCATGTCCTCGTTCCATTGTCTTTCCCTTAGGCATCTGTTGATGAAATTGCACGGGTATCTGTTTTCGGTGAATACATTGTATATGTGATTTTATTCCTCTTTTTGCAGTTCTGGTCTACTGCAGTGAGTTGTGGCCCTTTTGAATAGTGTCTTGATGCAACTTCTTTGGTGTGTGTTGGGGTGGTTGCTTTCACAGTTTAGGACTTGGTCTGTGTGTGTGACTTTCCTGTATATCTTTGTGGTGAACTCCCCGTTAAGTGTTCTCTGTGCAGGAAAACCACATACACAGACCAAGTCCTGAACTACGAAAGCAACGACCTAAAACACACCAAAGAAGTTGCATCAAGACACTATTCAAAAGGGCCACAATATAGTGCAGTAGACCAGAACTGCAAATAGAGAAAGAAGAATACCTATAGAATGTATTTACCAAAAACGGATACCCGCGCAATTTCATCAACAGATGCCTAACGGAAAGTCAATGGAACGAGGACATGCCGCAACCGAAATGACTAGCCACACTACCATACATCAAGAGCATTTCCGAACTGACAGCCAGACTACTGCGACCACTAGGACTCATAACAGCACTCAAACCAACAACCACTCTCAAATAACAACTCACCAGGACGAAGGACCCGATACCCAGCATGTGCAAAACCAATGTAGTGTACAAAGTCCCATGCAAGGACTGCAATAACACTACATAGGACAAACAGGAAGACAGCTAATGATCTGCATCAATGAACACCAATTCGCCATGAAACGATATGACCAGCTATCCTTAGTAGCCACACACTCAGATGACAATAACATGAGTTCGACTGAGACAACACTACTGTTGTAAGACAAGCCAAACAGAGAAGAGCTAGGGAATTCCTAGAGGCATGGCATTCATCTACAGATTCAATCAATGAGCACATTGACCTGGACTCAATATACCGGTCACTGCAGTGGACAGCTGGAACTGACAAGCAGAAGTGGCAGATACAAATCACTATAAATGCCGGAGGAAACATCACAGAAGCGCTTCTCAGGAGGCTCCCAAGCACTGAGGATGTCACCTATAGAGGGGACGAAACGTCTGCAACACAAATTCCCAGCTCGGCGAACAGAACCACAACAATGAGCACCCGAGCTACAAATCTTCTCACAAACTTTCTACATCTCACATATTTGATCCTTCGGTCAGTTGCGGGCCAGGGCTTTTGGTGCATGGTATGTCTTGTCTGGGCAGATCTATTTAGTGCGGGGTGTGCTTGCAAGGAGCGAAGGCAGGGTGGAAATGCCGCTTCACTCTCCATTAACAGCTCTGTCTGCAGAAAGCATACGAGGGACCGAAGGGCCTACCTATCCAACAGGTAAGCGACGCAAAGAGCAGACATATCTCCGAATAGTTCTGATACCGTTTCGTCTTCGGCGATGATGGTCTGCATGAGGAGTAGAGCTCGAAATATCATGGACAGGGCGTTGTCCATTGTTCCCTCAGCTCCTTCCAGACAGGGCGAAGTGGCTGCAATGCAGTCACTCTTTATGAGACTCTGCAGTATCGTGGAGTTAATCATCACTTGAGCGGTTTGACAGTTGTCTTCGCCTTGCAGCTGGTTTAATGGTCAATTGACCCACCAGCATCATCATTAACAGATTCAAAGTTCAGAGAATTCCCCAGGAGCATGTTTGCATTCATTAATAGTACCACAGAAACAGTGCTTGGATCGCTGTTTTGTACAAGGTTTCTGTGTATTTTTTTGAAACTGTGTCTGTGATTTTGCAAATGAATGCATATTTGTATATCGTGTGTGTCTGTGTGAATCTGTATGTACATGCGTGAGTGTGAGAATGCGTGTACATAAGTGTGCATTTATTTATCAGAGATTGTGGATATGTGTGTGAATCAGTGTGTATGCTTATGTGTGCAAGTGTTAGCATGTTTTTACATCAGTCTGCATTAGTGTGTATGTGTGTGTGCATGCAGCAGTATGTATGCCTGCATGCGTGTGTATGAGAGTAGATGTGTGATTGAATCAGTATATGTGTACGATTGTGTGTGTGTGTGCATGAGCATCAATGTGTTTGTGTGTGTTTTTGTGTGTGTGTGTGTGTGTGTGTGTGTGTGTGTGTGTGTGTGTGTGTGTGGCACGCATTTTGTGATTGTGTGTGAACTTATGTCTTAATTTTTGACATTATCTGAAGTGGCCACACTGTAAGTTCAGATCCAGGGAATTCGTGCTGCAGTTTCCACAGTGATGAGCTTGGTGAAAACTGAGGGAAACGCTACATATTTCAATTTGGGTTTCTGGTGCAGGCTCTGCAGTCAACGGATGAATGCATATGAAGCATTTTTTAACAAGTGGTGAGTTATTTAATTTAAAAAATCTATATCAAAATCTGAGCATGAGCAGGAAGGGATTCTGCCATTCAAATCTATCCTGCATCATACTTGGATCATGGGCAATTGGAATCTCAGCACATTCAGTGCCTTTTGGTGCTGTAACCCTTCAGTCACTATAAAAATATGAACATATCCATCTCAGTTTTGGAACTTTTCAAATCATTGTGCATCACACATTTCTTTTTTTCTCGTCATATATCCTCAAACCAATGTCACCATTAACAGCTGTCATCTGTGCGATCCCACTTACGGTCCCTTCGTCCCATCCAACATGAATTATGTACCAGGTCTGGAAATCCAACTCAGTCTCCAACTCTCTAATCTTCTCCAGGATTAAGGTTCCGACACGCTCGGAAGCTCGGGAAATTTTGATCGTATGGAATCCAGAAGGAGTTGAAAAATTTGTATCCACGATTGGGTTAATGGTGGGAAGAAAAGGATAGTATTGAAAGGATGCTTATCACACTAGAGGCCTGTCGATAGTGGATTGTCTCAGGGGTCAAAGCTGGGCACATTGCTGTTTATTATCGTTATCAATCATTTGGATGAGACTGTGCAAGCTATGATTAGAAAGTTTGCAAATTACACTAAAATAGGTGGAATCGTGAGCAGTGGGGAAGGTTATCAGAAATTGCAGCAGGGTCTTGATCAGCTGGGGAAGTGGGCTGAAAAATGGCAAATGGAGTTTCAGTGTGAGGTCTTGCATTTCAGCAATTTAGATCAAGGTAGGTGTTTCATTTTAAATGGTAGGGCCTTATTGAGTTTAGTTGGAAATAGGTACCTTGGAGTTCAGGTCCACGGTACTCTGAAAGTGGAATCACCTGGAAACAGAACAGTGAAGAAAGCTTTTCGTATGCTGACCTTCATCAGTCAGTGAATTGAGTATAGAAGTTGGGAAGTCATGTTGCAGTTGTACAGAACTTTGGTGAGGCCGCAGTTAGTTGATTCTGTTCGGTTTTAGTAAATTTGCTACAGAAAGGATGCTACGAATCTGTAAAGAGTGAAGAATACATTTACACGTATGATGCATGGACTCGTCGGTTATAGGGAGAGGTTGGAAAGTTAAGATTTTTTAGATTGTCGGAGGCGGAGGGAGGATTTTATTGAAGTGTATAAGGTCATACGTGGCATAGATAGGAATAATACAGTCGTTTTCTGAGGTTTGGGGAATCGAGGACGCGAAGGCAACAGTTGTAGGTTAGAGGGGAAAAAGTAAAAGTGAACCTACACGGCAACTTTTTTTTAATCAGATGGTGGTATGAATATAGAATGAGCTGCCAGGGGAATTGATTGAGGCAGATATATCAGCTACAATTAATAATGGCATTTGGACAAATACATGGATAGGAAAGGATCAGAGGGATATGGGCAAAATACAGGGAAATGTGTTGAGCACGGGTGGACATTTTGGTCGGCATGGAGAGCCTGCTTTCAGTTTGTATATCTCCAGGAAACTATGACTCAATCTCTCTTCCTAAGATAAGCAGGTGAACTCTGTGGTAAAAACCTCACACTGAGCAAAAGGCCACAATGGAAAGAAAGCTGCTAATATAAGAACATTCCTTTTAAATAGTCATAGATTTCTACAGCACAGACACAGACCCTTTTGATCAAACTGGTCGATGCCAACCAGGTGTCCTCAATTAATATATTCCCATTTGCCAGCATTTGGCCCATATCCCTAAAAAGCTTTCCTATCCATATGCCCATTCTGTTGCATTTTTAAATATTGTATTTGTACCAGCTTATGCTACCTCCTCGGACAACTCGTTTCTTACATGCATGAGCCTCTGTATGAACAAGTTACACTTTCAGTCCTTTTATAATCTTTCACCTCTCAACCTAAATCTATGCTGTCCAGTTCTTGAAGCCCCCTCTCAACGGAAAAATACCTTGTCTATTTAACCTATCCAGGACCCTGATGATTTTATACATCTCTATGTGTTCATCCCTCCATCTCTGACACTCCAGGGAAAACAGCCCCAACCTATTCGCCTCTCCCTGTCGCTCAGACCTCCCAAACCGGACAACATTTTTCGAAATGTTTTCTTAACCATTTCAAATTTCACCACACCCTTGCGATAGTAAGGTGACCAGAATTGTACACAATATTCCAAAAGTGGCCAATCAATCTCCTGTACAGACGCAAAATGACCTCCCAACTTAATGCACTGATTAATAAAGGGTAGCATACCTAACAGCTTATTTACTATTCTTGGAATATTGTGTTCAGTTGTGGTCACGTCATTATGGGAATGCTGTGGAAGCTTTACAGAAAGTGCAGAGGAGATTTACTCGGATGGTGCCTGGATTGGAGGGCATGTCTTATGAAGAATGTTGAAGATAACGAGGGCTTTTCTCATTGAAGTGAATAACAAGAGGTGACTTGATTGATGCGTACAAAATAAAGCGAGGCATCAGTGGATGGCCAGAGACTTTATCCCAGGGCTAAAATGACTGTCACGAGGGGATATAATTTTAAGGTGATTGAAGGAAGGTTTAGGGAAGATTGCGGAGGTAAAATCTTTCCACCGAAAGTGATGGGTGCGTGGAATGCACAGCCATAAGTGGTCATAGAATCAGATACATCAGGGATATTTATGCAACTCCTGGATAATCACATGGATGAGAGTAAAATAAAGTGAATGTAGCTTAGTTTGATCTTAGAGTCGGATAAAAGTTCGGCACAACATCCAGTAAAGAAGAACCCGTACAGTGCTGTAGTATTTTATGTCCATGTGCTATCCTGTCTACCTGCGACACCAATGTCAAGGAATTATGTGTTTCCACCACAAGATCTCTTTGTTAACGAACAGTCACCAGGACTTATCAAAAAGTGTATAATTTCTGCCCTGGTTTTGCTAAATGTGAGGCAGATCTAATTTATCCAAATTCGACTCCTGTCTTTGCTATGTGAAGTTTAGAAGAGAGAGGAAATCTAATTGCGGGATATACGATTGAAAACCGGATTGGCATATAAGACGTGGAAAAGCTGATTTCCTATGTGGAGGCATTCTGGAATGAGAGGTCACGTTTAATGGGATAGGAAAGTGGGATTCAGAACAGAAATTATACGATAATACATCTCCCGAAAGTTCGTGAATTTGTGCATTTCACTGACCAAGAATGCAGTAGATGCCAGGACAGGAAATAAACTAACGAGCAGATGGGTAATTCTCTAATTCGTAATGGATTGATGGGCAATGGACGCTGGCAGGAAAACGCAGCTGAGTCCAAGGTGGATCAGATATGATGGTGTCAAATGGTGCAGCAGAGTCCAAGGAACTGAACAGGTTCCTCATTTTCGAAGTATTTATGTTCTTGTATGGGTTTTGTCTGATGGCATGGGAATACCTGCAGACTCGCAATTAGTTTCGGAGCCATCCACTGCATGTAACAGGCATGATTGGAATAAGACACAACGTCAATTTTGTTCAAAGGTTGTGAGAACAGAATAATTTTGAACACTCTCCGCTCAATTCCTGTTGAAGGAACACCGTCCACCCAGGTCCCCACGTTCCTTTCCTGATTGGTGAGGTGATGTGTGAGAAATTCAAACAGAATTTGAGAAGTTGTCTATCTGTCCAGCTATTAATTCTGTAATTCATGGTTAGGGTAATCAGGAATCTCGTATATTATATTCCTCCTCTGCCCCTTGCAGCAGACAGGAGCATAGAAAGAGTAAGAGGCCATCAGTTCCTCCAGTCTGTTGCATCATTCTATTAGATCATGGCTGATTCCATATTGCTGCCTTTGGTCCGCACCCCTGAAGTGAAATGTTTATCTCAGATTTAGAATTTGCAACTGTTTTATCGTCCACTGGCGTTCGTTGAAGTGAGACCCAAACATCTGGCAATCTTTTTGTGTAAATGCGCTTTCTAACATCTCCCCTGAAGGTTTTGGTCCTCATTCTCGGACGACACCACGAGTTCCAGAATGCCAACTTGCGAAAATGTTTTTATGTTATCTACTTTGTCTTGTCCTGTTATTGTTTTGTTGACTGATATCAGATAAACCCTTAGTTCTTCCAGGCATTCCTCTTCTTTCTTCTTGTCCTCACAGACACAGTGAGCTCCTGGAAAACATAATCTCATTATAAACGCACACACTGTAGTATTAGAGCATTCTGAAATTAATACTCAACCCAGGTTCATTGACTTTGGCACCATTTTGGAAGGGTTAAAGGGACAGTTCACTCACCAAGAGCATCAGGAACTGGAAACAGGGAATAAATACGACCTCCCAGTCTGATCTTTAATCATCTCACGCTCGGATCTAAGATTCATACAGGACGAGTCAGATCTCAGACCGAAATGTGTCTTGATCCACGTCATTTCGTCTGTGTTCAACGTAATATGACATTTCTCAAGAAAGCATCAGGACGCAGTGCTGATAATTTGGATTTAGGAGTAAGGTTCAAACATGTGAAGTGAATGACGCATTAAATACAGAAAAAAGTAGCTGTTTGACCGAGTATATCACTGCTAAATCTTGATGAGAGAACTGAAAGAACCAGTGTAGGAATGATGGGCCAAAGATTAGCAAAAAAAAACAAAACATATGCACAGTGAAAGTTGCTGTAAACTTTCAGCATGTCAACAATTATACAGTTAGGTCTCTGTGTTCCCTGATAAATAACTGATTGACAGAAACGCGTAATCTTTGATTACAGTTACATTTGGTCTTAGTGAAATGTCTTTATAATCAACACAAGTTGGATTCAGCCCTCAATGGTGTTCTGTGATTATTAACTACAGAATAGTCTCTCATTTCGTATAAATATCCTCCGTGTTCCAGTCGTTCCACCGTGACACTGAAAGATCTACAGAGAAAGATGGAATTATTATTTTTGTTATTAATTGTCGTGGTGGTTGCCGGGCCTATCACTGCAAGTGGAGAATGGACACAAAGAATATTATTGCCCAGATAGTACATTTCTGTGAAAACTAACTGTGGACCCATTCAGCTTTACAAACGTATTCGGTTTTGCTTTCTTTCAGTCAGCTCAGATTCTCATTCCCTCTGGTTCTGAATGAAAAGTTGCCATCTCATTTTTAAGAATTTTCAAGAAGTGACACTTTCATTTTAATTTGCTAATTGTCTACCCTCAAGAACTATGCAACAAGTAACTCTCCCTAGCAGGCTCGTTTGAACGTTGAACAGTGACATGTTTTCAAATCTCTTTTGACTTGCTGTTCCCTATCTCTGCAATCTCCGCCAGTCCTGAAGACACTTCTGGACTCCTACATGCCTCTGATTTAATTAATTACAAGTGATTAGACAGTGTATCATTTTTGTAATTTTGTTCAGCTGCCTGAGCCCAGGGCTGCGGGATGGGATCCATACAAACACCGTCAATTCTCTTAAACAGTCCTTTAAGTGAAACACGTTACAAAAGTGTCTGGTAACGTACTCGTATATCTCCTTTTATTCTTTCCGTGTGAAAGTAAACACTGTACACAGAACTGCTCCGTATATACGTTGGTTCCGTCACACTGGGAGCACTGTGCACAGATCTTATTCCTATATTCCTCAGTGAGACAATAATTGGAACACTGTGCACAGGGATGGTTTGGATCTCCCCTGCTAAGACAAAATGAGATCACTGAGAAATATTCTGGTCTCCATATCAATCGGTTTCACGATACTGATAGCACTGTGCTCAGAGCTGGACTGCATGTTCTTTGGTTAAGCCACAGTAGGACCACTGTGCACCTTTCGGTTCTCTATATCCTTTACTTAAACAATGCTGGGAGAAATGTACACAGTTCTCGTCCACATACCCCTCAGTTAGACTACACTTTGGCCGCCGTCGATAGAGATAGTCTCAATCTCCCTTTGTATGGCCACACTATGCAAAGTTCAGTACTCCACATTCCTCAGATCGATGACACTGTGATGACAGTGTACCGTGTGAAAGTGGATACTACAAATGTTGGAAATTAGAGTCAAGGTTGGAGTGGTACTGGAAAAGCACAGCATGTTGGGCAGCATCCGAGGAGCAGGAAAATTGTCGTTTCGGGCAAACGCCCTTGAACAGGAATGAGGAATAAGGAATCATTCCGGATGAAGGGCTTTTGCCCGAAACGTTGATTTTCCTGCTCCTCAGATGCTTTCTGACCTGCTGTGCTTTTCCAGCCCTGTTCTAATCTGGACTTACAGCGCAAATCCCCTCCGTCATGATATCTCCCTGCACACATTGGAAGCAGATAAACAATTTTAGACTCATCCAGACCTGCTGGTTTCGAATTGTGTAAATAAAATTCGTTGCATTGACTTTTATTCATACCCTCGTTTTTCATACCTGTAATCGGAGGCAGAGGAGGTCGCAAAAACAGGCAGAATCGTTCATTTCTTGGAGTTAGAACAGCACCATCCACACAGAGTTATAGGTTTCAGTCACATCCACCTGTCACCATCATCGAGGACGCACTGTCATTATGGAAGTCATAGTAAAGGAACACTCCTGCTGATTGCCATCTAGTACACTCCTTCAGCTGATGGTCTGGTTTACGACAAAGATAAACAGCAGCAATAAATTGGTGGAGAGGAGCCAGCATGGCTACTCCATTCTGGTTTTGGGACTTGAATCGTCTTCAATCTGAAAGTCTCGGTTTCTCAAATGATGAGTCGAATTGATCGTTTTGCGCAAACCGAAGATTTCCCGCAGTTCATGACGAAGAAACCAGCAGAAGGTGAAATAATGTCCTTGTTTTCTTTTTTGCAAATCTTTCTGCCTCGAACACATTTGTCCGCATCGTCACTGGTGAGATTGAATACCACTCAGTGCTACTGAAGATGTAACATTGCCTTCACACTGGGGACACAGTTCATTTGTAGAGTGCAGTCATTGTGACAAATGCGCAGACTCTCAACAGATATGAAATCTCCAATTTGTGCACGCATGTTACGCCAGTAGAGTATAATTTAATGACAATATCTGAAATCATAGTGTAGCATAGTACTCTTGCATAATCCACTCAGACCACCCCCCGACAGACCTTTGGGAATTCATCCCACCTTGGGTTTCAAAGCGATCTCCAAGGAGATATGATGGATTTTGCAGTTCATCATCCACATTGTACACACTGTTGCTTCTGAGCGTCCGTGGTAGTGGGAGCAGATGTTTTTGTATATGGCTCCGAACTTCGTCTCTGTTTTAACAGAAGTCATAAAGTGTGCAAACTGGCCATTACAACCAATGGACCCACAGTGACCCTCCGAAGAGTACTACGAAGATATGGGTGCACCTTTTAGAGAGTTAAAGCTAGTAGAACTACCTAATACATCACCAAGTGTTATGAATAATGTAGAATTGTAACATTTAGTCGAGCAACTAGATTAGCTGGGTTGCCTGGAGACGATGAAACAAATTCAAATTCCGCAAATCAGTTTAAATTATACCCAAAATACCAAACTCCAATCAAGTTTGAATTTAGTATGTTGACAATATTAAAACCCAATGAAACGATCCGGTGCGTTGGCTTATACGACGTGGAAAAATGAACAGTTGAGGAAGAACTGCCAACCACCAGCATGTACAGACTGTCCGAAAAATACCTCTCTTGAAGATACTTTTATCGATCAGTGATTTGTGCAAGAGAAACACTCAGAAGAATAAAAGAAGCCAGAGGAAGACACAGAGAGAAGATACGAGAGAGCTGAATTTGAAATTTTACTTTCTGTTAAATCTTTATTAGGGGTTTTATGGGACTAGTAGAGTAGAAGGGGAAGACAAAGGATAGGTTAGAGAAAAGAATTGTAAATATTTGCTACTTCATTATTCTTTGTTATCATTGAGATATAAAGTTGTTATTTTTTACTCTAAGTAGATCTGGGCCTCTCGAATTTTCACAGATTATTGAAAAAGATAAATCGTTCTGTGTTGTTGGTTTAAATTAAGCAGCTAAGTTTACCGGTGTCGTCACAGTCTGGGGGCTCATCGTAGGGATCTGAATGGTTTGGGGGCTCGTCAAGGAGTTTTGATAGGTTTGGGGGAATTTTTGTCCGCAAGTTAAATAGTTTAACTCAGATTTCAGGTTTGATCTGGTTTAGACAGATTTGAATAGATTTGTGGTACGAGAAATCCCAGCGGGTTGGAACACGAGTGGGTCAATGACCTCGATCTTGAAATAATACGGAGGTCAGGCAATTTGCTTTCTTCCATTGACTTGGTCATTAAATTAAAAGTGAGAGAAATGGCTCTTGAAATTGCTGAAGAGATTCTGGGATTTGAAGACGACTCTCAAATTTGCCAAGGAAGATCAGAAAGAAATAAAAGTGCCACAATTTTGAATTAGCAAATAAGTTACATTTGGGTTCAACCAAGGAAAAGAAAAGTAAAGCTCAAATTGGAAGGGACTTACTCAAAAACTTCGGTGTATCGGAGAAACAGACAAGTGCAGTAGAGATGCAAAAACAAAATTACAATTGACGAAAAAGGAGATAAAGATAAACAAAACGAGGGAAAGGGAAGAGCGAGGCAAAGACAAAGAGAAGAAGAGAGAGGAGAAGGGAGACAGGAAAAGGACAGAGAGAGAGAAAGAAAAGGTTCTGGCTTTACAAAGCAAGAGAGAAGAAAGAGAGAGAAACAGAGAGCGAGAAGGGTGAGAAAGAGAGATGGTGAGAGAAAAGTAAACGAGCGAGAGAAGCTGAGCAAAAAGAGAGAGAATTTGAATTTTAGAAGTTGCGACTCAGTCAGCAAAGTCGAGTAAATAGCATGGAGGTTAAAAGATAAGGCAGCGATAGCTATAGAAATGTCAAAATTCTGCCACATTTTGATGATAAAGACTACTTTATTTAATTTGATAAATGGTTTAGGCAGATGGAATGGTGTGAGGATTTAGGGCTAATGCTAATTCAGACTAGGCTGGCAGGCAGAGCTAGTGATATATTTGCTACTGTGTCAGATGAGATTTCAAGAGATTATGAAGCGGTTATAAAGGTCATTTTAAATGTTTACAAATTCGTACCAGATCCACACAGAACTCTGTTCAGAAGCACAAAGAAAGAACCAGATCAGACTTATGTTGAGTTCGAAAGATTTAAACGTTGTCATTTTGATACATGGGAGCGTGCTTTTAAACTGGATAAGTCCTTTGAGTCTCTACGAGAGATTGTTCTGTTGGAGGAGTTTAAAAAACTCACTTCTAGAGATGGTAGGAATTCACGTTTTGGAACAGAAAGTTAAGGAAGAGGGAAGGGCTGCAGAATTGGGTGGCACGGTTGCTCAGTGGTTAGTACTGCTGCCTCGCAGGGCCAGAGACCTGGGTTCAATTCCCACCTCTGTGTGGAGTTTGCACATTCTCCCCGTGTCTGCTTGCGTTTCTTCCCGCATTCCAAAAATGTGCTGTTTAGGTGAATAGGCCATGCTACATTGACCGTAGTGTTAGGTGTAGGGGAATGGGTCTGGGTAGGTTGCTCTTCAGAGGGTCGATGTAGACGTTTTGGGCCGAAGGGACTGTTTCCACACTGTAAGTAATCTCATCTAATTAGCAGATGAATACATGTTGGTGCATAAGACAAGCCTCCGGCCAAAATTTCATCCTGTGGGGGATGTAAGTTGAGAGAAGGGGAGACCCTACAGAACGAAAGAACGAGTAGAGAACGCTGGTAAGTATTTACGACAGAATAAAAAAAACCTGAAGAGGGTGAACAAGAGATGAAACGCCTCAGGAGTTTTCACTGCAAAGGAGTGAGACACAGAAAATTACAGTGACAGTGATTTCAGAAGGCACTGGAAAAAGGTGTTTTCACTGCCAGAAAGTGGGAAACGCAAAATCACAACGCTGGTCGTTAAAGAAAGGTATTTTGTGAAATGTTGTGGTAAAAGAAGCTAAGCCAGTGGCATGAGTAAAGGTTGTAAAGTCGACCCCAAGAAGACCTTAAGAGCTTCCGGAGGCTGCACCGCGTAGGCAGTCTCTGGGTATGGCGTTAGTATCAGATGTCTGCATAGAATTCTCCTCTGTGGCTAATGTGTATTCTGAAGGAATGGGTGAGAATATCAAGAAGTTATAATATTGAGAGAGACAGGATCTAAACAGTAGCTGACTGTAAATGATGAGTGAATATGCACTTTTTCAAATCTGTTTCCCGAGATTGTGGTAATTTGTGGGATAGGTGGACAGGCATTTAGCATTCCCCTATGTAAGATCAAGATGGAGTGCCAACTCAAGTCCGGGGAAGTAACAGTGGGAGTGACGGGCTGAGTGTCAGTTTCAGGACTGCAGTTTGTTCTTGGGAATGATTTAGCAGAATACAAGGTGTAATTGGCAGCCCTTGTTATGAAGAAGCCCAAGGAAGATAAAGAAACTGAGGAGTGAAAACAGAAGTATCTCAGTATTTTCCCAGACTGTGTGGTAACCAGATGCTATTATCATAAGTCACAGCACGAAGCGAAAAGTAAAGAGAAAGATGAAGTAATTGAGGTTCAATTAGCCGATACCCTGTTTGTTTAATGCTGCACAAAAAAACGTGAACACACAGAGGGTCAGAGAGAAGTGTTTTGTTCTGAAAATTGAAGGGACTTGGAACAGCAAGACAAGACGATAAAAGATACCTATGTGGATGTGTACATTTTAAAGGAGACATAGAATATTCTGTAGGGTTATTATCTGAAAGATAGAATCCCAGACGGAAATGGAGATGAGGGCAGGTTAGTGCAGAGGGGAAATGACCAGATTTTTGGCCGTAGCATACAGACAGGAAGTGTTATGGGTAGCACAGGAACTACTTGCAGGACGTCACCGAGGAGTACAAAATTCTCAGGCTAAGTTACAAAAGCATTTTTATTGACCTGGATTGCATAAGAATGTGGGTAACACTTGCCGTACTTGTCATTCATGCCAAATGTCTTGGAGGTGAGGGAAAGATTAAATCGATTAAGTGAGTTCGCTAAACAACACCTAAAGTGAGCACAGTATAGATTGAAGCAGGTGGCAAACAAAGATTCTGAGACTCAGATGATTTCCCGAGGGGATGATGTGTCAGCACTGTTACCAGTGATAATACATCCTTTCAATGCCAGGTTTAGTGATCCTTATTCTTTTGAGAAAATAATTGAGTCAGGTGAACTTTATAGGAAGGATGCCAGATGGAAAAAATAGGACCTCGTGTAAGTCATGCGAACATGATTAAACCGTATTATACTCGAGAGAATAAACTGGAGAAACAAGTGTTAGTTACTGCCCCCCAGAGTGAGGAATTAAATCCAGATGATGTAGACTTTGATGTGCCTCAAAAATAAATTAAAATTGAAGAAGTCTCGAGGATTGGGATAGGTTGGTAAGCTATCTGTCTCAGAAGCATAGAATGCAGTTGAAAGATTTGTTACTGCAGTGTAAGTATATATGTAAGAATCAGATGTGGAAGACTGATGTTATTGTACAGGACATGGATGTAGAGAATATTGCTCCGATAAAACAACACGCCTATAGTCTTAATTCTTTCAATGCCAGGCAAGTGCAGAAAGAGGTAGAGGCCATGCTCGACGAGACATCATTGATCCAAGCCAGAGCGAATGGAAGTCGCTGACCATCTTTGTACCCATAAGAATGGGACTCCAAGAATCTGCGTGGATTATCTGAAGGTCAACGCTGAAACAATATCTGACTCATATCCAAATCCTAGATTGGAGAACTGTATCGAGAAAGTCCGACAAGCCAATTTCACCACCAAGCTGAACATAATGCGTGGTTATTAGCAGGTAACTTTACCAGAGTTGGCGGAAGAAATTCCTGCTTTTGGGCTACATCAGTTGAAAGTGATGCTCTTTGGAATAAAGAACTCACCCACCACATTCCAAAGACACATGACAGAGTTGTGGCTGGGTTAACAAATTGTGCAGTCCATTTGGACGATATAGTGATGTTCAGTAAATTCTGGAAAGATCATATAGTACAGTTGGGAGAACTCTTTGATTGACTATGAGAAACAAAACTGAAGATAAACTTAAATGAAACTGAATTGGTCATGGACTTTTGATCCCATGGAACACAAGGACGAAGGCTATTGAAGAATTTCCACGACCAACCTTTAAGAAAGTGGTGCTTCAATTCCTAATACACAGTGGATACTATTGGAAGTTTGCTCGAAAATTCAACAATGTAGTGGCACCGTTAATTCATTTGCAGAAGAAGAAGACACAATTTAGTGGGCAGAACCATGCCAGAAGACATTCGACCATTTGAAATCAACGTTGTGGCTCTGTCGCCGAGCTGGGAATTTATGTTACAGACGTTTCGTCCCCTGTCTAGTCTAGGTGACATCCTCAGTATTTGGAACCCTCCTGTGAAGCGCTTTTGTGATCTTTCCTCCGGCAGTTGTAGTGGTTTGAATCTGCCTCTTGTGGTTGTCAATTCCAGCTGTCCTCTGCAGTGGCCTGTATATTGGGTTCAAGTCGATGTGCTTATTGATTGAATCTGTGGATAAGTGCCATGCCTCTAGGAATTCCCTGGCTGTTCTCTGTTTGGCTTGTCCTATAATAGTAATGTTGTCTCAGTCGAACTCATGTTGCTTGTCATATGCATGTGTGTGTACTCATGAGAGCTGGTCGTGTCGTTTCGTGGCTAATTGGTGTTCATGAATGCGGATCATTATCTGTCTTCCTGTTTGTCCTGTGTATTGTTTTGTGCAGTGCTTGAATGGGATTTTGTATACTACGTTGAAATCAATGTTAACAAACAAATCGGTTTTAGCTACACCAAAGTTTTCAAATCATTCGAAAGTCGCCTTTGAATATAGTGACAGAGGGGTTGGAGCTGTGCTTTCTTTCTGTCCCTAACTGTCTCTATGTCTCCCCTTACCTATCTCTACCTATGCTCAAATCGCTCTCTCAGAATCTCTATTCCATTCACTTTCCTCCTCTATCACACTTTTCCTATCTGATTTTGATTGTATCGTCCTTTCTCTATCCTGAAGTTTCATGATTTGATCATTTCTGTGCTTCCCCATCTTCCTTTCATGCTATCTCTTGAAATCTCTCTCTCTCGCTGATATATACAAACGCCTCAGACGGTTATTTTTTTTTTCTTTTAACTTAGACACTCATCGCTCATATTTATTGGCCACTTCGAATTGGCTCTTGAGAAAGGTTTAATGTGTGGCCTTCTTGAAAAGATATGTTCCATGTATGTATGTAAATTCCATTGTCCTACTACAGGGGAAATTCCAGGATTTTGACACAATGAACATCAAGGAACGGTGACATATTTCCAAATCAGGATGGAGACTGGCTTGGAAGGGAGCATGCAGGGAGCATGCAGAGTGTGGTGCTCCAATATGCTCTTTGTCCTTCTAGATGGACACGGTCTTTGGTTTGGAAGTTGCTGTCTGTGGTTCTTTTGAAAATTTATGCAGCACATGTTTTTGTAAATGGTACATTGTTCTTACTACTGTGCGTTGAAGCGAGACGGATGAGTAACTGTGACTGCGGACCCGAAACGTTCACTTTGGCTTCTCTTCACAGATGATGTCAGACCTGAGGAGTTCGGCAGCAATTCCACTTCTTGTTTGAATGTGCTTGTTGGATGTGGTGTCAATCAGGCGGACTGACTTCTCTTGAAATGTGTTGAGCGTTTTCAGTATTGTTGGAGGTGCACCAAACCAGGTAAATAGAGAGTATTTCATCACACTCCTGACTTGTGCCTTAACTGTGGTGCACAGGCTTTACAGAGAGTGTCAGGAAGTGAATTACTCACTGCAGAATTTCCAACCATAAACGTGCCGTTATAGCACCTATAATGATTTGTTGTCTACAATTCTGTTTCTGGTCAATGGTAATTCTCTTCAGTGTTTTAATCGTGAGAGAATTACATAATGGTAATGCCATTGAATGTCAAGGGGTTATAAGTCAGATTCTCTCTCAATAGAAACCCCAGGGCGTTATGTGTTTGTGTGCGCACGTGCGTGTGTGTGTGTGTGTATGTATGTGTGTGTGTTGTATGTATGCACGCATGTGTGTTTGTGTGTGTGTGTATGTGTACGCATGTGTGTTTGTGTGTGTGTGTCTGTCTGTCTCTGTGTGTGTCTGGGTGTATTTTGGGGTGAGTTGATAGGAGATTTAAGTAATGATGATGCCATTGAACTTTCAGGAACAAAGATTGGATTGCCCCTCAATGGTAATCCCCAGGAGGTTAATCGTGATGGAATTGGAACATGGCAATCCCATTGAATGCCAAGTCCTGATGTTGAGATTCTGTCTCACTGGTATTCTCCAGGATGACATAATGGGTTGTGGTGGAATGGCTTCAATGATGGTAACTCCATTGAACATAGCGAGGCATTGGTTAGATAGTCTGTCATTAAAATTGCCATTTTCTGGTATTTGTGCAGCGCAAATATTCCTTGCCTATTTACACCAAAGGCTTCTCGTTTACATTCATTGCTGATTTATCAAGTATTTACTTCTGAAGTGAACTGTCCTGTTGCCAGTCACCACCCTGTCGGGCATCTTTCAGTAAAGTTGTAAAGTGTGAGCTGGTTCGCTATATGCGCCAACCCCTCACTACTTCTCTGTAGGGCAATGATTTAGCTGCGGATATTCAGACCCCATTCGTTCTGGATACTGAGTGTCCAACACTATAGGTCCAAGGAAATATGCAGACATAGAAAAGTACAGAACGAAAACAAACTCTTCGTTCTTGGTCGTTAATGTCGACCTGACATCCTAAATAAATCTAGTGCCATTTGTCAGTATTTGTCCCATATCCCTCTCAACCATGCTTATTAATGCATCCATCCAAATCCCTTTCAATGTTTTAATTTTACCTCCATTCACCACTTGCTTGCGCAGTTCCTTCCAAATATGCTCAACAGTCCAAGTCAGAAAGTCCCCCTTTGGTCATTTTCAAATGTATCCCCTCTCACGATAAACCAATGTCCTCTCGGTTTGGACTCCCCAAAGAAAGTTACAAGTTATGTGTAGGCATGAGAAGAGCCACGGACATGCACACACACACACACACACACACACACACACACACACACACACACACACACACACACACATGTTCTCTCTCTCTCTCTATCATATAGACGTACGTATACTCTCCCACGCAATACACACACAACAGTACAGACTGTAAGTAGGAGAGGAAAATAGAGAGGAAGGAAAGGAAGGAAGAGACACAACTTTAGAAACCAAAACCAAGGAAGACAGTGAAACAAGAAGGAGAAATATTACAGGTTTGCTCAGTGGAGACGATGGATGGAATTGAAAATAGTGTGGGAGACAAAGAGCATTCAGAAATTGACAGAGGGTACAAGTATCGAAAATGTGAGAATGGGGAAAATGAAGAGAGAAAGTAAGAGGGCGAGAGAGAAAACTGTCAAAATGGACAGAGAACAGAAGGTTGAGGTTGACCTGTTTTCTAAAACAGTCACAGAACATTCAGGGTTCTAAATAGCAATACTGTCTACTTCAACGGTAGGAGCATCCAGAAAAAGAAGGGTGAACTTCCAGCATGGTTAGGTACCTGGGACTTCGATGGCATGGCAATTTCAGAGACATGGATAGAGCAGGGACAGGAATGGTTGTTGCAGGTTCCAGAAATTATATGTTTCAGTAAGAACAGGCAAGATGGTAAAAGAGGACGACATGTGGCACTCTTGGTCAAGGACAGTATTACAGTTGCAAAAAGGATGCCTTGGGACTCGTCAACTGAGGTAGAATGGGCTGAGTTTAGAAATAATAAAGGCGGGGTCATCCTGTTGGGAGTTTTATGTAGGCCTCCGAATAGTTCCAGAGATGTAGCGGAAAGGATAGCAAAGGTGATTCTCAGTAGGATTAAGACACACAGGGTAGTTTTCATGGGAGACTTCAACTTTCCAAATATTGACTGCGAACACGAGAGTACGAGTACAGTAGATGAGTCAGTTTTTGTCCAGTGTGTGCAGGAGGGCTTCCTGACACAGTAAGTAGACAGGCCAACAAAGGTTAAAGACACGTTAGATTTGGTACTGGGTAATGTTAGGCTTGGAAGTAGGTGAGTACTTTGATGATAGCGATCACAATTCTGTTATGTTTACTTTAGTGATAGAAAGGGATATGTGTAGAACACGGGGCAATAGTTACAGCTGGATGAAAGCTAATTACGATGTGATTAGGCAAGATTTAGGAAGCATTTGATGGGGAAGGAAACGGAAGGGGATAGGCACATTAGAAATGTGGAGCTTATTCAAGGAAAAGCTCCTGTGTGTCCTCGGTAAGTATGTACAAGTCAGTCAGGGAGGAAGCTGTCGAGTTTGGGAGCTGTGGTTTACGAAGGAAGTGGAATCTCTGGTCAAGAAGAAGAAGAAGGTTTATGTTAGGATGAGATGTGAAGGCGCAGTTAGGGCGCTTGAGGGTTACAAGGTAGCCAGGGAAGACCTAAAGAGAGAGCTCAGAAGAGCCAGGTGGAGACATGAGAAGCTGTTGGCGGATAGGATCACGGTAAACGCTAAGGCTTTCCATCGGCATTTAAGGAATAAAAGAATGACGCGTGAAAGATTAGGGCCAATCAAAGATAGTAGTGGGAAGTTGTGTGTGGTGTCAGACGAGATAGGGGAAGCACTAAATGAATATTTTTCGACAGTATTCAATCTAGTAAACGACAATGTTATCGAGGAGATTACTGAGATACAGGCTTCTATACTACATAGGATTGAGGTTCACAAGGAAGAGATATTAGAAATCCTGCAGAGTGTGAAAATAGATAACCCCCCTGGGCCAGATGGGGTCTAACCTAGGACCCTTTGGGAAGCCAGGGAGGAGATTGCCGAGACTTTGGCATTGATCTTTAAATCGTAATTGACTACAGGAATAGTATTAGAAGACTGGAGGATAGCAAATGTGGTTCCCCTGTTCAAGAAGGGGAGTAGAGGCAGCCCTGGTAATTGTAAACCAGTGAGCCTTACTTCAGTTGTTGGTAAAGTGTTGGAAAAGGTTACAAAAGATAGGATTTATAACCATCTAGAAAAGAATAATTTTATTAAGGCTAGTCAGCACAGTTTTGTGAAGGGGAGGTCGTGCCTCACAAACCTTATTGAGTTATTTGAGAAGGTATCCAAACTGGTGGATGAGAGTAAATCGGTTGAAATGGTGTATATGGATTTCAGCAAGGCGTTCGATAAGGTCCCCCACAGGAGGCTATTGTACAATATGCGGAGGAATGGGAATGTGGGAGATATAGCAGTTTGGATCAGTAATTCGCTTCCTGAAAGAAGACAGAGGGTGGTGGTTGATGGAAAATGGTCATCCTGGAGTCCACTTACTGGTGGTGTACCGCAAGGGACGGTGTTGGGTCCACTGCTGTTCGTCATTTTTATAACGACCTGGATGAGGGCATAGAAGGGTGGGTTAGTAAATTTGCAGACGACACTATGGTCGGTGGAGTTCTGGATAGTGACGAAGGATGTAGGTTACAGAAAAACATAGATAAGCTGCGGAGCTGGGCTGAGAGTTGGCAATGGAGTTTAATGCAGACAAGTGTGAGGTTGTCTTTGGTTGGAGTAAAAGGAATGCAAAGTACTGTGCTAATTGTAAGTTTTTTGGCAGTGGAGATGAACAGAGTGGCTGTGCACACAGATCCTTGAAAGTTGCCACCCAGGTTGACAGGGTTGTTAAAAAGACACACAGTGTTTCAGCTTTTATTAATAGAGGGATCGAGTTCTGCAACCATGAGGTTATGCTACAGCTGTACAAAACTCTGGTATGGCCACACATGGAGTATTGTGTAAAGTTCTGGTCACCGCATTATAAGAAGAATGTGGAAGCTTTCGAAAGGCTGCAGAGGATATTTATTTGGATGTTGTCTGGTATGGAGGGAAGGTCTTACGAGGAAAGGCTGAGGGACTTGAGGCTGTTTTCGTTAGTGTGACGAAGGTTGAGAGGTGACTTAATAGATACATACAAGATAATCAGAGGGTTAGATAGGGTGGACAGGGAGACCCTTTTTCCAAGTATGGTGACGGCGAGCACAAGGGGATACAACTCTAAATTGAGGGATGATCGATATAGGAAATATGTCAGAGGTAGTTTCTTTACTCAGAGAGTAGTGAGCTCACACAAGCATCTGAGTTGCAATAAGAGGAAAAGCTGTGCCCACTTTCCTGGTCAGTAGGTATCTAATCGCGCTAGAACAGCAGTGGGAACTCTGTGACTGCAATATTGGTCTTGGGCCATTCGGTAAGGAAGATCGTGTATGCATTTGTAACTGTCTGTCTCGTGCCGAGCTGAATATTTCCCAGATACGCAGAATGTTTCGCATTTCAAACTGTGAAGATTTATCCAGTGGACTATTCCACTCACATGGCCATGTATGGAGACCAATCCGCACAGTGCCTGTGTGACAACTCATTCGAGAATCATCTATGATTTCATATAAAGAGCATCTGTCCTCCACTCATCTTACTGCTCGTTTGAAAACCTCAGTGCAAGTTGGGATCACTGCTCTTGATCCTTGCAAACTCGAAGTTGGTGGAAGCTTTTGTTAACAACAAAATATACCGTTTTTTTTTTCATTGTGCATCCCTGAGTGTTCAGTCTGCTAAAATAATGGCTTATCCAGGGTTTATCAATTCAGCCGGTCAAGCATGCACTGAAATGATACAAGGTCATGATTGATCTGTGTCTTCACACCATCACCAAATCGGGGTTCCAGGACTGGAAAAAAACCCTTTTCATTTAAAAACCCATTAAACTGAGCGTCGACCATTTTGATAAAATTAATGGTATTTTAATTTTCAATAGCGTTGTCAAAACAACTGCCTCCTCTGACCTGTCCTTAGTCCGCTTGTATCTTCTTCGAACATGTCGCATTTGGAGGATAAATACTATTAATTCTACATTACAGTTCCAACCACTGCCCATTGATCACGCATTGTTCCTCTTTGGTAATCGTCTACAGTCAGTCGATCCTACAAGTTATATGCATCGCTCCAATTGTCTCCTCCGGGACAGTCCCTGATTTTCTTTCTTATATCATTGGTTGTTTTGCCTTCATATTCCAGAGCCCCAGAATGCATAAAAGCCTCCAACCCTCACCCCATTCAATAGAATATAGACAATAAGTGCAGAAGTAGGCCATTCTGCCCTTCGAGCCTGCACCACCATTCAATATGATCATGGCTGATCATCCTTAATCAGTATCCTGTTCCTGCCTTATTTCCATACCTTTGATTCCACAATCCTTGAGAGCTCTATCCAACTCTTTCTGAAATGAATCCAGATACTGAACCTCCACTACCCTCTGGGGCAGAGCATTCCACACAGCCACCACTCTATGTTGAAGACATTTCTCCTCATCCCTGTCGTAAATTGTCTACTCCGTATTTTTAAACTGTGTCCTCTGGTTCGGCACTCCCCGATCAGCGGAAACATCTTCCTGCTTCCAGAGTTTTCCAATCCTTTAATAATCTTATATGTCTCAATCAGATCCCCTCTCAGTCTTCTAAACTCAAGGGTATACAAGCCCAGTCGCTCCAGTCTTTCAGTGTAAGGTAACCCCGCCATTCCAGGAATTGACCTCGTGAACGTACGCTGCACTCCCTCAATAGCCAGAATGTCTTTCCTCAAATTTGGAGACCAGAACTGCACACAGTATTCCATGTGTGTTCTCACCAGGGCCCTGTACAACCGTTTTATTAGCAATCTCCTTTTCCACAATCACGTCGACTAAAACAAGTAGTCGTGTGACATGTTAGCTGCTCATGTGACTCAATCACGGGGTATACCGTCATCTCCTGTTGATTGAGTCACCTCAGAAAATTTAGTTATGACAGAAGCTGAAATATCGGCTATGAAGCTTTGACGTTTTCCACTCGTCGCTCTGTTTGACCTCACTGGGAACTCAATGAGCTCTCCTATTTATTATACCCCCCAGACCAATGATACATGGAGGACTGTGCAAAATTATGATGAACATAGCCCTCATTTTGTACATACATGGAGAACTGTGCACAGTTCTAGTCTCTACGCAACTCAGGTATACCACAATTTGAACACAGTACAGAGTTCCAATCTCCATATCTATAGGATAGAGCATACTGGAAGCATTGTACAAAATTATGATCATCACATGTCTCTGATAGACCACAGTTGGAGCACTGTACACTCTTCTAGTCATCACATCCCTCAGGTAGATCCTACTGGGAGCACTGTATTATGTTCTGCTAACCATATCACTCACTTAGACCAGATGTGGAGGGCTGTCTATAGTTCTGATCGCTATGTCTAAAATATGTGTAAGTTAGACGACACTGGAAGTAATGTATGCTGTTCTGATCATCAAATACCTCTGGCAGACCACATTCGGAGCATTATGCCTTGCTCTGGTCTCCATTATGCTCACTGTGATGCTGTTTTTAATGCTGTATAATACTGACTGTTGTATTAATTGAGACTTCCTTTCCTTTTCTCAGTTAATTTAATGGAATGTGAGCATGATGAGGGAGCTGCAAGGAGGAAGGCTGTCAAGCAGAGAAGATTGACTGAAGCACGAGTTGTTCCTTCAATTCAATCTGCTGCTTTAATATTTGACACGGAAACCGGAATATTTCCGACTGTGCGTTTCGTCTGAGTTCTGACTAATGCGAGCTATCATTTTGTTATTCGGTTTCTACTTGATTCTCCATGTGTAATGATCCTCTGACCCACTGCTTTAAAACAGATGTGAATAAATCTCACTGCATTAATCAACATCTATTGTCCGTCTCTCATGTTTTTTTACTGGGATTGGGGTGTGCACATATTGACAGGGAAGACGGAGATGTCAGAGAACGGGTGAGATAAAATTGCCATCGTGAAGCTCCATTATTATCTACACAGGCATTGTCACCGACTCCTTCATTATTGTCCCTACTTATGTCTTCATCTCTGCTTCGCCCTTCTTTTTCTCCTGACTTGCTTGTACCTCACACTTCCAGTTTCCTTATCTAAGTTTCCCCTCAATATTGTCTATCTAGTTCTGTTTTAACCTCGGTATTTCTCTGTTCCTTACATTTCTCCTCTGTCTCTGTTTAGTACCTCTGTTTCTCCATTTGTGATTCCCAATCCCTTCGCCTCTGCAGCTTTGGTCAACCTGATCAGCTTCTTCCTTACTGTTTTCTTCATATTAATCTCCCTCGTTTCCTTCGCATCGCAGTTCTTTCACCTTCTTCAGTTCCTTTCTTATTCTTTCCTTTGGTGTCTCCTTCTTTGTTTCTTACCCGTTTCATTTCCACTTTTTCCTCCAGGTCAATTTGTCACTCTTTCTTTCTTGTCTTCGATTTCTACGCAGAGCATTTCTACCTGCTTTTCTCCGTTTGGTTCTGTTCGCCGAGCTGGGAATTTGTGTTGCAGACGTTTTGTCCCCTGTCTAGGTGACATCCTCATTGCCTGGGAGCCTCCTGTGAAGCGCTTCTGTGATGTTTCCTCCGGCATTTATAGTGGTCTTCTCTCTTTTTACCCACTGTTTCGGTCATTCTTACCCCTCTTTTTCATTGTATCCCTACTGGGATCCCAATTCGGCCCATCGAGCCCACACCAAATCTCTGATGCTCCCAATCCTCTTCTTTATCCTTGTCTGTATTTCCCATGGTTAATCCACCTTGCAAGTATATTCTTGGGTAGTCCGGTCAGTTAAACCACCCAACCTGCACATCTTTGCACTGTGGGAGGAAACCAGCGCACACCCATACACACAGGGAGAAATTCCAAACAAGTAGTCACTCAAGGCTCAACTTGAGGCCCCAACACTGTGAGGCAGCAGTGCAAACCTCTGTGCCGCCCTGTATTCTTTCTCCCATCATGTTTCTCACTCTATCTTTCTTCCTCTCTGATTCTCTGCCACAGTTTCTCCCTCTCTGATTCCTGCTCTCTGACTCCCTGTTATATTCTGCCCCGCTATTTTCCCACTTCCTCTGTTCATCCTGTTGTGACACCATGGTGACTGCCATCCAAAACAAATCACCCTCTCAACCGCAGATTCACTTTAAATTAAAATATTCAATGACCTTCAAAACAGCTCAAATCTCAAACTTTTCCTTAGATTTAACAGATTGGGGTTCATTTCTCAAAACCATCGATAATCCTTAAACCGAGTATAAAACCGAATAGAGCAGAAGTCAAAACAGCTTCTAGTCCTGAAACTTCAGACGCACAGGCTCGTGCCCAAATAGTAGATAAAATTCCTTAATGATTCTCTGTGAATGAGTGGCCAGCGCCAGGGTACTGTTGATTGACCCACCTAAGGTCCAGCCAACTGCACTTCTCTGAGCAGCACATCCTAAAACAGAAATGTCTAAAGTGTTTCAGAAGTAGCCGTTAACCTGCAATTATCTCTCCAGACCAGTTCCTGCAAAGAAATATCTTTCCTTCTTGCTTCCAAATACATGCTGCTCCTCAACGGCCAAATTCAAGTTTCGCATGAGATTTCATAACAGAAATGAGAAGTTAAAACTAAACGAATGGAAGTCTCAACAACAAGCATAATCCCAAAGTAACATAGCCCCACATGACTGCTACGGGTCCATATCCATCCAATCCCCTCCTTTTTGTGTACTTATTTAAATGTCTTTTATACTTAGCAATTGTACTCACATCCACTAATTCTTCACGAAGTTCATTCCACACTGTAACCACCATCTGTGTAAAGCAAACAGCCTAATTTTTTAACAATCTCCCTCAACTTATCTTAAAAGTGTGCCTCCAGTCTTGAAATTCCTCCATCGTACGGAAACGACAAGTACTATTAACTCGAGTCCGAAGGGTCCGTTTCCGTGCTATATGACTTGATGACTCTATAACAAGAATTATAGACTTAGTTCTTGCTACAAGTTCACAAAATTATGCATGGTCAACTTATAACGCGACCAGAAGAAGCACTATCTTCCCACAGTTATAAAATCCCTACAAACGGAGAGAGAGAGAGTGTGTGAGAGAGAGAGAAAGAGACAGTAAAAAGTTTTTTTTTAAAGAAAGAAGAAAACACACTGCGAATCACTTTGCAATTTTTCCAATCCGCAGGATGCGATTAGCTGTTAGCTCTCATTCCCAAGACTTCCAGTTCTTCTAGCTTCATTGAATTATTTGCCTGAGCACATATGCTTTTCACAGACACTGACCAGTCAACAACTATTTCCAAGTGCTACGAGAGAAAAATTGATGTCTCCGGGCTTTGAGCAATTTTGCAGTAAAGAGACAGAGCCAGATTCTGTTTCAGAGCGACAGAGACAGATTCTGCATCGGAGAATAGAGACAAAGTCAGTCGCGGAGAGATAGACAGACTCTGCTTCTTCCAGTCCAGTGAAAATTTGCCTCTATATAATTCACACACACTATCTGTCAGTGAATCATTCGAAAACGTGTTAGCGGGCTGATATCTGTAACTGTCCACAATTGTACAAACCAATCAACACATTGTTCCTGAATGAGTCTCACTCTGCACATACATAAAGTAAGTCTCAGTGCCATTTTATCTCACCTTCCCGATTACTCTGTGCTGTTTCTGACTTCTTATCTAAGAAAGGATGTCTGGCTATTGAGAGAGTGCCAGGAAATTTACCTGACTGATTCTTTGATGGAAGTAATATGGAAAGAAGAAACTGGGTTCATTAGGATTCCGTTTATTGGAATGGAGAAGGATATTTGGGGCAGGTAGGGAATATCACACAAATCAGTACATTCCGTAAAAGATTAGCCAAGGGAGGGATAGGATGGCGTTCCCAAAGACTCAGGAGTACTTAAAAAAGTAACACAGTCTGAGGATATCGGGCAGTACTGAATCGTGGAGAAATGTAATCGCCCAGTCAGTGGGTGAGCCTTTAGAATTGTCTGCCACAGAATGTGCTTCAGGCCAAAGCAATGATTTTCTTTTTACGAATGAGTGAGAAATGGTTCCTAGGGCAAAGGGTCCAATGGAATAGAGTACTGAGTTCGACAATCAGCCATGATCCTGTTGGATGTCAGAGAGGAGCGGCGTGTCCTCCTGCTATTACCTACATTTATATGATTAAAGCTGTGCCGAGTTGCTAACTGGAGGTTTGTAAGCGGTCTGTGGTTGCCGGATTGTGGGAAGGCTACTGCAGAGGAAATAAAGAGAGGGTTACCAACACGACATGACAGAATGATGGGGGGAGCGAATTAGTTTGGAAACCTCTTGGTTCATTGTCGTTCAATAGAAACTAACGGAAAGGCAGCAGAGAGATGACACCAAGTTAACAAGGACAGAAGCGACCTCGGGTTCACGACTTTAATGGGCCCGGTGGGTGGGGGTAGATCTGGAAGGACAGAATGGTCTCACCTGCAACTAATGCGGAATCAATTCCTCCCTGATAGATCGGGACATACAATTGAGAGGGCTGAACAGAGGGTTATGTTCAATCCCTAGCCAGACACCGGCGAGAGTCGGCCGTTTAACAGAGGTGAGGCTGTGTGTGTGTGTGTGTGTGTGTGTGTGTGTGTGCGTGTACGAGCGCATGCGCTCTAGTATCCATCTCTCCCCACGTCTGAACATTCATGATGGATCAATAAGTTTCCGAGACAGAGGATCTGACTGATTGAGAGACACTGGCCATTTTGTTTTTTGCCAGTTGAACAGTCAGTTGTGTCACAAGGCTGAAGAAGGCCTCAGTCCTAAGCGAGGCCATGTGCATCTGTGACTGCCATATCTCCCATCCCACCGTATCTCTCATTTTCCTTTGTCACTCCTGAAAAATGGAGAGCGGCTTTGCAAATCCAACATCACCAACTCCTTCATTTGGCAACAATGTGTGCTCTGGGGACATGTGGGTCTTGTCTTCAGTTTGTCTCCACAGCCGGTCTGCTCTCATCCCAGGCCTTCCATAAGTGTTCAGTCGCTACGAACGTAAAGTGAGTTCTGGGATTGGCCAGTACTTATCTCATCTCACTTGCATAGCACCTCATGATTACCAAAGTAAAGCAATGGGCATGTCTCACCTAAACAGCTAGCAGTGGGAGGTAATTGGGTTAGGAGGAGTACGCACTTGCAACATGAAAGATTTTTGATTTTGCATCTTTTTTCTGGAGTAAAACGAAGTTGAGATGCGGGCAATTAGGGAGTTGCCACAACACCCAGAAAAAAATCTTTAAACTGCTCACAGATATTCCAACAAAGCTTTGACCCTCACTTGTCCTGTTCTCCAGCCTCTCTGCAGCTATCGAAATCAATGTTTCCCATCTATTCATAACTGGGCTTCCTGTACTCTCGTCTCTGTCATCAAATGTGAATTAGTACTGGAGTATCATAAGAATCATTGCTGGTGCCATAATAATTCAAGAAAAAGAGAAGTTGTTTATTCTTATTTTAAAGGCAACAAGGGGTCTGAGGTGCAAGTGGGAATATGAGGTTGAGATAGGAGATGAGTTATCACACTATTGAGGGGCTGATCGGCCAACTCTTGCTCCTAGTTTTCACGTTTCAGTGTTTCTGTGCGTCTGTCTGCTAAAGGTTCTCTCTGTTGTCAGTCGATCTGTTTGTCCGATCTTCAAGGACAGGACCTTTTCTGGTCTTATTGAAAGTTGGAGTGGGTGTGAGGGCCAATTGGTCTACTCATGCTCTGACACGTCGTGCTTTTGGGTCTGTATCAGTATGTTATTGTTGGTGTGTATCTTTCCCTGTCATCCCCTCTCTCTCTTTCTCTCTCTAAATGAAAATAAACACTGTGAATACTGTATGGTGGAGCAGGCTGGAAGAGCCGAACGGCTGAATTCTACTCCTACTTTCTGAGTTTCTGTGGTTAGTCTGTCTGATAGTTTCTCTCTTTCTCTGAAGAGGGTTTTGCCAAGACTGCTAGGCCTAAGTTATGGGTAGAGTTTGTCAGGATAGGATTTTATTCCTAGGAACGTAGAAGAGTGAGGTGAAAAAATACTGAACTGTGTAATATCATAAAGAGCGTAAATAGGATGAATATATAAAGTCTTTCTTCCCCGTGATGAGGAATGGAAAACGAAAGGCCATAGGTTTAAGGTGAGGTGGAAAGAACGACAGGAAGGACAGGTCGTGTGTATTGGAAATGGGCTGCCACTGAAAGAGGTTGAGACATGTACAATAGTGATATTTTTAAAAAGACTGTATCGGACAGGAACAAGGATGTGTAGGGTTTGGAGGCATATGGACCAAATGTGGGCAATTAGAAGTGGATGAGTGGGCACCATAGTCAGCAGAGAACAGTCGGGCCAAAGGGCCTGTTTCCATGCTGTATTCTCTATGACTGTACCATGTAAGGATCAGCCATGGTCATATTTAACACTGGAACAGGCTTGGTGGTTCGAACGGCCTCCAGTTTCGATGCTTCCATGAAAATATCAGAGAAGGCACTGTCACAGGGCGGGCAGATGAGTACTGGGAGATGACTGGAAGCAGTAGGGCTGCCTGGAGAGAATGCTGAAATCAGGTTCCGCCACCGTCTCCTTGGAAGCGGGCAGTGTCCTTACATTCTGAGAGCCAGCCTCTCGACAAGTCACTGGCTTCCTTTCTGTGAAGGACCTTTTTATCCCCACTCTCAGCCTTCTGCCAGACAGCTAATCTTCTATCCATGCTGTTACCTTGTTCTAACACCATGTGCCCTTATCTTACTTTGAAGCCTCCTCTTCAGCACGTTATGAAAGACCTTCTGGGAGTGGAGATCGGCAACATTCATTGGCTCACGTTTGTCGAATATGTACGTTGCCTCCTCTAGAAATTCTAACGGAGTTGTCAGGCATGCCATTGTCTTGGTGAAATAATTCGGACTTTGCCCTATTTTACAGTAAATTTCCAAGTATTCAGAATCCTCATTCTTCACAACGGATTCCAAAACCTCACGCATGACTGAGGACAGATTAATATTTCTATAATATCCTGTCCTTTGCCTTACTCCCTTCTTAAAAAGGCGGTTTACATTCGCAATTTTCCAGTTGTCAGAACCTCCTTGACTTTAGTGATACTAGAAAGCTCACGACTGAAGATCGATTATCTCTTCAGCTATCCTCTCAACTCTCTGATGTAGACAATCTCTACCAGGTGACATGTCCACTTTCAGGCCTTTAATTTTTTTTCACACTTTCTCCTTGGTGATAGCTACTGAAGCCATTTCGGCCCTCCAACTGACTGGAATGTTTCTGATATTTGTCGTGTTTTTCTTTGCAAAGTCTGACACAGATTATTCATTCAGTTCCACAGCTATTTCTCTGTTCACAGGCAGATTCGGACTTGAGGAATTCCAGGGGAGATTGCTTAGCTGATACCAGTTATGGAGAGTCTGAGTCGGTGAGAACTGTATTAGTGGGAGTTTGGAAGAACGAGATGTCAGCTTAATATAGAAGAGGAGAGGTTGTTTGCCCTTACGGAAGAGTTTTGGACCAGAGAACGTATGTTCAGAATAAAGGGTCGCCCATTTAAGACAGGGTTGATGTCTATTTCCTTCTTTCGGAGCATAGTAAACCGATGGAATTATTCACCATAGTTGGTGATTCATTATGGTTATAGCTGAGGTCGACAGATTTTAAATCAGGAAATTGAGGAATTATCTGGGAGAGGCAGGAAAGTGAAGTTGAGGATGATCAGATCAGCCATTTCACATACACACACATACTTTACATACAAAGACATTCACGCAGACCCTCTCGAATACACCCAATCTCTGACACACACACACACCTCATAGTCACACGCATGTGCACACACTCTCACAAGCATATACAGTCAGAATCAGGTACATACACGATCAAGCGTGCACAAAACTCACACACTCTCTCTCTGCCTCTTCCTCCAACACACACACACCTCATAGTCATACGCATGTGCACACACGCTCACAAGCATATTCTCGGTCACAACCAGGCACACACATGATCGTGCATGTACAAAACACACACTGTCTCTCTCTCTTCCTCTGCCTCCAACACACACACACATACCTCATACTCACACGTATGTGCACACACTCTCACAAGCATATGCTCCATTAAAATCAGGTACATACACGATCAAGCATGCACAAACACACACACTCGCTGCTGCTGCCTCCAACGCACACACACACACGTGTGCGCACATGCTCTCCGTCTCCCTCACAGGCATGCACAATCCCTTAAGTCTATGCAGTGAATTTGCATTTGCAGCAATGCATGTGCAGATGCATTATATTTTGTTCAAAAAACACACAACCTGTAGGCAGTCAATGTTGTTGTATCATCCATGTGGCATTTTATATATTGCTACGTTGGAAATAGAGCATGTCGGACTCAAGTTTGGAATAAATTCAGACTTGAACCTCAAACATTTCATGCATTGTCTCCGCTGAGTTATCACTTCTTTATATATAAACTCGTAAGATATCTCGGGAATGTGACTTGAAAGAAGTCCTGAGATTTGCATATCAAGGAATCGAAACTTGCAGCGCCGTTCAAAAAGATGAAAGACTTAACAGTAATCTATGTTTGTTTATTATATTGCATTAGTGTGTGACATAATGATATTTTGCTATAAATGCTATGTCCTATGATCCTGCTCCACCAGCTTCCCTATGAAGGAGCAGCGCTTCGAAAGCTTGTACTTCTTAATCGATCTGTTGGACTTTGACCTGAAGTCGTGCGATTTTTAACTCTGTCCATCCTCGTCCAACACCAGCGTCTCCAAATTACCAAATGCAAGAGCAGTTTCGACTGGCTCAACGACCTCCAATTCTTCCAACTTCTAGCCTGTGATCTGCAAGCGGCTGCACGTGAAAACCTTTGTGAAATCTAAGCTCCTCAATGTCGGCATTCTGTGCTAGAGGCTTTATTAATTAGCCTGCCATTGTTGGACTTTTCTCAAGATGCCAGTTTTCCGAGGTTGGGTACCTTCTCTCTGACACTAACCCCTTTCAAGCCCGGTCATGAACATACCTTTTTGAGCAAGACTTGGTGGGATGATCATTCCATAACATTCAGAGAACTTCACAGTTCAGGAGGAGACCATTCTCAACATTACATTTGTCCACGCTCCGGAAAGTGCTGTCCACCTAGTCCCATTTGCCAGCTACGTCCATAATCCATTTCAATTCCTTGATATGAAATCCATATCTAGCTGTCTTTTGAAATCTCACATGGAATCTTTCTTCACCAATCTCCCAGACAGTGCATTCCTAATCCCAAGAACTCTCTGACTCAGGAAGTGACAGAGTTTCGGGTGTGTGGATCTGTCAATTTTTAAGCCAGTCAAAATCGCGGCCACATTCTCACTCCCTGAAATCTTCGCAAGCCCTCTTCCAAGATGCCTCACAGTGGGAACACACTGTGGGTTGTCAGTAGAATGCGACAGTATTGGTCAGACGTGGAGCACTGCGCACAGTTCTGGTCTCCACTAACAATTATTAGAAGATACTTCAAGCAACCCGCACTGTTATGACCACAGGAATTTCGGGTTAGATTAGAAAGGTCGCAATCTGTATTGTTCTGGCTTTGTGTACCTGAGTCAGATGATAGGTGGTTGTCGTCTTGCGTCTGACTATTAACAGGATCGAACGTTTTTTTCTTTTCATTCTCTTCACTGGGGCTAATGTTTTCGTATATTTTACAAGGAAGTTTCTGCAGCGACGTACATGTGATAAGGGTATTTCAATGAGTTTAAGAGGGCCTGTCCACCCCTAAAAGTGTATCGCATATCATTCTGAAATCGAGGAGTAAAGGGCAACATGGAACGCTGGAAAGGAGCTGAGTTTCTGATTAGTAAGATCTGACATTTCTTCAATCGAGGCTTCTGTCGATGGTTTCAACCCAACGATCACTGACGCAGTGTTTTCTAAGCTACGTGAATAAAACATATGATATGGCAAACATTAATTGTCCATGTCTCATTTCCCTTTCATATTCATTTCTTAAAACGGTGACAAGAAGGAAGAGAGTGGTCAGAATATCGGTAAGATGCATTGATGGTCTTCACACTTAGCTACCATGTGGGCCAATGGTGAGGCCACAACTGGAGGATCATTTGCAGTTCTGGTCGCCCCACCGTGGGAAGGATGTGGAGACTTTGGGCAGGTTAGTAAAGAGGTTTACCAGGATGTTTCTTGATTTAGTGACGATTAGTTAAGAAGAGTGGTTGGACAAATTTGGTTTGTTTTTGCTAGATCTTTGTAGGTGAGAGGCGTTCTGAGGGAAGTACATAAAACGCCTAAGGCTGTAGACAGGTTACTTAGCCAGAATCCTTTCCCAGTATGATAATGTCACATCGTACTTGGAATAGGTTGAATGTGAGGGGGATTAAGTTTCATTGACATACATGCAAACAGCATTTTTGTTTCAGGGAGCTTGATAGATGTCTAGAATACATTGTCAGGAAGTTAGTAGAATTGGATGCAATAGTAAAGGTTGCCAGGTAATTAGGTATACAGATGAAAAGGCAGCGCACACAGGGATATGTACGTAGTGCAGGCAGCTGGGGTTAGTTTAGAATGGTATACTCGTCTCTACAGACATGCTGACAGAAGGGACTATTGTGCTGTACTCATCTATATTCACTGGAGCAGTTTAGCTACGGAGAGAGGCTGCATTAAAGCGGATGTTTTGTTTGGAGCAGAGAAGGTAGTGGACAGACTTCTTTCATGTGTAGAAGTGTATGAGTAGCACGGACTGAATAAGCTGAAAGCAGCTGCTCTGCTCAGTCCAATGGGGCGGGGGGGGGGGGGCGCAATTGGAAATTTAAAGGCGGAATGTCTGGAAATGAATTGGTATAACCTCATAACCTCTTTGATCGTGTGCTCTAACGGACACAAACAGCAGCCTGCAGCAATGCCATTTGCTCATTATACACTCTTCCCTGAGGGAACGGGGGAGCGTGTTGGTCAACTCAAATAGCAGTTTGGCAATCTCCATTGCATCATTCCCTGATCTCAAAAACTGGAAAGGAAATTGGGCGGTGCACTTGAATAGAGCAACAGACAAAGCGTGCGCTGCTTTCTGGCCTACAACCGAAAGAATATTTGTTGCATAACTTATTCTCCTCATTGATCAAACACAAAGGGAAATGTCTACAGGCTTGGGGGTCTTCAGGAGGTGAACTAACCATTGAGTAGGCAGAAAAAAATAAGGAATTTCCAAATTGCATTCGTCATGCATTGTTACGGCTGGCAGCCAGGAGTTCGCCAAACAGATGAAATAGGAACAGGAGGAGGCCACTCAGCTATTTGATTTTGCGAGAACAAGATAAACTGCTCGCAAAGCTCAGCAGGTCTGACAATATCTGTAGAATGAAATCAGAGCAATCTTTTAGTTTTAAATTGTCCTTCGCCAAAACTGGGAAAAGAACCTCAGCTCTGAGGAAGGATCGCTCAACCGGAAAGTTTCACTCTGATTTGTCTCCACAAATGCTGTCAGACCTGCTGAACTTTGCCGGCAATTTCTTCTTTTTTGTTTCTGATTTACACCATCTGCAGTTCTTTAGATTTCTATTAAGTAAGGTCATGGCTATTTCATTTTTATCCACAATACTCCTTTTTTCATATCCCTCGATAATCTTTTACCTCTCAGTTATCAACAATGTATCGTCATCTGCCTAAAAGCAATACTTAAACTACTTGCGTCCACTGCCTTTTGAGGAAGGGAATTTCCAAGACACACAACCTCCTGAAAGGAAAATAATGCTTCATCATCACTGTTTTAAAAGGGTACCACCGTAATTTGAAATAATGAACGTCTACTTCTTGCTTATGGACTCTCTATGCACAACTTAGATGAGAAAGTAAAAGGTGTAATTAGTAAGTTTTCGAATAACTCGAAATCTGGTGATGTTGGTGATAATGAGGAAAATGGTCTCAGTCACCTGTTTGGTAATGTTAATCTTTTAAATTGGGCAGAACAATGTCCAAAGAAATTTAATCCCCATAAGTGTGATTTGATGCATTTGGAAGTTTAATGGGAAGGATATGCATAGTATATTATATGTCCTCAGGGAGTCTTAAAGGGGTCTTGTTGTGCAAGTTAATAAATCTCCAAACATGTGAACATATGTCGACAATGTTATGCAAAAGGCTAACGGAATACTTTCCCTTATTAGTCCTTACAAATTGGGAACAAGGGTGTCTTGTTGCGAATTCACAAATCATTGAATCAGCATAGGTAGAATACTGAGTGCAATTCTGCTTGCCACATTATTGGAAGGGCGTGATTGCATTGAAGAGATATTGAAGGAGATTCTCCAGGACGTTACCTGGAATGGAAATTCTCAGCTATGATGAATGACTGGACAGGCTGGATTGTTCTCCTTGGAGCACAAAATACTCAGGGGGAATCTGATAAGGGAATGGGAAATTATGAGAGGAGTATATTATGAAATTCCCTTCCTTATATGAGACGTGTCTCGGACCAAAATGAATTAGTTTCACGGGAGAAATAGTTAGTTCAGAATGGAATGTGCTGCATGAGGGCATGATGAACTCTATTCCATTTGAAAGAAAGGTCAACATTCCATTTTCAGGTTACTGACAACAACAGTGAAGTAGATCTAGTGTCACGTGTCGAAGCAGACCAGGTCATGATCAAGACTAGCACTGTGGGTTTGCTGATAAACGTAGGGACACAGCAGGTCGGTGGTACTCACAGTGCTGTTCTTGCAGATTCAATTGCATGAATGGCCAGGTCAATGTGTACCCACATTGCTTTGAGCATGGAGTCACAAAGTATAGACCGAGTAGGTCAATGGTCACCATAGTATAGGTCACCATTGTAGCCACCATATTATAGGTCTGGATTCACAAGTCGACCCAGACCACGCAGATGGTAACAATAGTGCTGTAGTGACATATATATAGACATCACAGATCAGCCACAACTATAGTGCTATGAATCTGGAGTCACATGCAGATACGGACCAAGTTAATGGTAGCTACAGTGCTGTCGTTGTAGAGTCAAATGTAGAGACAGAGCATGTCAGTCGGAATAATAGTGCTGTGGGATTGGAGTTACATGTACAGACACAACAGGTCAATGACAACCAGACTGCTGTGGATCTAAAATCAACTAAGAATACAGAACAGTTCTGTGATAATCACAGTACCATGGAGCGGGAGATTAATGTCCAGATAGTACAGGCCAGTTATAACTACTGCACAGTTGGCCTGGAGTTACATGGCGAGATAGAGCATGCCAGTGGCAGCAAAAGCGCTGAGATTTGGGTGTCAGTTGTGGAGAAAGACAAGGTCTGTGCTCACAACAATGCTGTGGGTCTGGAGTTACGTGCACAGCCAGGCAGGTCACTGAGAACCACAGTGCTGTGGATCTGGAACCATATAGAGAAAAAGTAGATCAGGGAAACCACAATATTGTTGGACAGGAATCACTGCAGATGCAGAACAGATACGTGCTAACTGCAGTACTCTAATCTTGAGTCATAAGGTGAGACAGTGCACGTCAGGGTAACCACAGGGCTGTGGATCTGGAAATCTAACTGGAGACATAGTAGGTCAAGGAATACCACAGTGCTTTTTCCCCAATCTACTTGCAGACACAGAGCAGGTCAGTAGCAACCACAGAGTAGCGGGTGGATTCACACAGAAGGTTAGAGGTTAGCTGTTGGTCTGGATGCACATATTGAGACACAACATGACAGTGGGAATCACAGTGCTGTGGGTCAGCATTTACATGCGACTACAGAGCACGTCACTGATAAACAAAGTGAATGTACAGTCTCATGTTGTGACAGCAAGTCGATGGTAACCAAAATGCTGTGGGTATGGATGCACATGTGGAGACAGAACAAGTTAATTTTAATCACAATACCATAGGTCTGTCCACGCAGGTGCAAACACAGAAATCAGCCGGAACCACAGTGCTGTGAGTAAGGAATCACTGTGAGAGATGGAACAAGTCGCTGAAAGCCACAGTTCTGTGAGTCCCGAGTCAGATGTAGAAACAGAGCAGATCACTGAGGGTCTGGAGCCAATTGTGGGCAAAAAAGTAGGTCAGTAGCAACTACAGTTGTGAGACTCCTGAATCGTGTTGAGGAAAGAGCACATCAACATGAATTAAATGCTGTTGAGATCGAGCCACATGTAGTTATAGAACAGATCAATGTTAACCAGAGTGTTGTTCTGCTGGCATGACATGTAAAGTCAGAGCGCATTAGGGTTAAACATATTTCTATTGGTCAGATACATGTAGAAGTAGAACAGGTGAGTGATAAGTTGCTGCAGGTTTGGAGTTCTACATGGAGACACTACATATCCGGCGGAATAGGGAGAGGGCGTTATGAAAAAGCCTGAAAAGCAGAGCCTCGAGAACATTAATTTCTGCATTACTACCAGTGACACGTGCTAATGTGGCAAGGAATAGAAAGATAGGCGAGATAAATTTATGGCTCAGGAACTGATGCAGGGGCGTGGTGTCAGGATCTTGGACATCTTCTGGTGCCGGGGTAAACAATACAAGTGGGACAGGTTGCCCTAAACTGGAGGGGGACCAATATCCTCGCAGGAATGTTCGCTCGTGCCACACGGGAGGGTTTAAACTGGAGCAGCAAGCAGTTGTAAGCAGAGCGGAAGGAGAATAATGGAAAGATTGAGGAGAGGGGAGATGCTAAGACCTGTAATTCTGAAAGAAATGACAGGCACAGGCATATCAATGAACACAATAGTACATATGAGTTAACGTGTGTTTATTTCAATTCAAGGAGTATTATAGGTAAGACAGAGGAGCTTACAACGTGGATCACTATAAGGTACCATGATGCTTTGCCCACTACAGAGAATTGTTTGAGAGAAGGACCGGACTGGCTCCAGATTTTCCTTGATTTAGAAGAGATAGAGAAGAAGGTAAAAGAGGTCGAGGAGTTCCATTCCTAATCAGACAAAATGAGGTATCTGTACTCAGAGACAACATGCTGAAGGAGTCATCCATTGAGAGAAAGTGGGTAGAGATCAAAAATATTGTAGTTGCAATTACTTTGATAGGATTATAATGTTGGCGCTTCAACAGCCAATGAGACAGTGAAGAAAAAAATATGTTGGCAAATTATGGCAAGTTGCAATATAAAAGGATTCTAACCGTTTGTGGGTGACTTTACCTTCCCTAATAGTAATTGGGATTCCCTTAGGGAAAGATGCTTTGTCAGGTCGGAATTTGTTAAGTGTTTATAAGTTGGGGGTTGGGAGGGGCGCGGGGGTGGTTTCTTGAAACAGTATTTGGAGAGTTCAACTGGAAGAGGGTCGATACTGGAATTTGTATTGGCTTATGATCCTTGCCAGGTGACTTATCTTTTCGAAGGAGAGCATTTTGAAGCAGTGATCACAACTCCTTAAGTTTTAATGTCGGTATGAACAATGTTAAGTCAGGAAAATCGAGAAGTTGTGAAATTGGCGGAATGCAAATTGCGTCAGAATTATGCAGGAGCTAGGGTGTGTTAATTGGAATCAGCAGCTCTCTGGAAAGACAACATTTCACATGTGGGACCTGTTTAAAGACCTGGTGGTGAGAGTGTAAGACCGTCATGTTCCAGTAAGGAAGACGGACAAGGATGGCAAGGTAAGGGACACTTGGATATCGAGAATTTGTGAATTTGGTCAAAGGGAAAAAGAAGCCCATGTAAGTTTTAGGAAACTAAACTTGAAGATTTGAACGTAAACAGGAAGATACTCAAGCAGGGAATGAGGAGAGTTAAGAAGAAGCCATGAATTATCATTGACTAGTAGTTCTAAAGAAAATCCCAAAGCATTCCACACATGTATTAAAAACAGAAGGATAACTTGGAAGTTAGTAAGACCACAGATGGATAATGGAAGGAACGTGTGCTAGGAGGTAGAGAATGATTTGGTGAGAACAAAATGAATCTTTTACATCGGCATTCACCCAGTAAAACCGCATGGAGGGTAATGAGATATATGTTGTCTCTCCTAATATGCTCTCACGTTTTGAGATCAAGAAGGAAGTGCTTTTGGATTTCTTGAAGAGCATTGAGGTGCATAACTTCCCAGCGTCTGATGGTATCTACCCCAATTTATTTAGAGAAAGTCGAGAGGAGATTGTTGTGGCTTTGTCAAAGAGCTTTGTGTCCTCGCTAAACACTTTTGAGATGCCAGAGGACTGGCGAGTAGCTAACGTTTTTCCTCTAGTCAAGAAAGCAAATGGGAATAATCAAGGAAATTATAGGCCAGTGAGTCTAACATCGGTGGTGGTTCAGAAGTTATTGGAGAGAATTTTCCGGTTAGGATTTATCACATTTGGAATAGCATGGCCTAAATAGGTACAGTCATCATGGCGTTGTGCGGTGCAGGCCATGCCTTGCTAACTTGATTGTTGTTTTTTCCAAGGAGGTCACAAAGATGTTCGATAAGGGTTGAGCAGGGAACTTTGCTTGCATGGCTTCCGACAAGAACCCACATTGTACACTCTTCCAGAAAATCAAGATGCATGGAATCCATGGTGATCTGGCCGCGTGGATTAACAATTGGGTTGCCCAAAGAAGTCAGAAGGTGATGATGGAAGGGGGTTTGTCAGGCCGGAGGTCCATGACTAATGGTTTTCAAAAAAGAATGTAATGGGACCTCGGTGAATACTGATATACATGAATGATTTCGACTGAAATGTTGATAGGTAGGTAAATAATTTTGCAGATGAGAAAATTATTAGTGGAGTTACAGATAGTAAAGAAGAATGTCAAAGAATAATGGTGATATAGATCAGTTGCAGACATGGTCGGAGAAATGGCAGATGGAGGTTACTATGGATAACTGTGAGGTGCTGCACTTCGGGAGATCAAACATTAATGAAAAGTATACAGTCAATGGCAGGACCCTCTAAAGCATTGATGTATGCAAGGGCCATGTAGCTCAAGTCAATCGCTCTGTGAAGGTGGCCAGGCAAGTAGTTAGGGCTATAAATAAGTCACATGGTGTGCTTGTCCTTACTGGTCATGGAAGTATGTACAAAATTTAAGGTGTCATGTTGCAGCTTTATAAGACTTTGTTGAAACCACGCTTCGAGCTTCATGTTCAACAGTGGTCGCCATATTACAGGAATGATGTGGAGGCTTTGGAAGAGTGCAGAAGAGGTTTACCAAGATGTTGCCTGCATTACACGTATTGATAAACAGGGAAAGGTCAGAAAATAATCTCAGATGCTGAGTGGGACACTTCATAGAATCCATAAAATAATGAGATCCGGAGATGGGGTTGACAGTTGGAATCTTCTGCCTGGAATGGAAACGTCTTATCCTAGGTGAATGCATTTAGGTGAGGGGGGAATTTTTAAAAAGACGTGAGGGGCAGCTTTGTTTTCCAAAGAATGGTAGCACTCTGTGATGCACTGCAAGGGATTGTGATTGAAGCAGAGCGGATCGGGCATTTAAGTAATTTATGATAATCACATGAATATGCAAAGAATGGAGATATGTGCAGCAATAGTTGACATAACGAATTAGTTCAGTTTGGCGTCACGTTTCGCACAACATTATGGGGCGATGGGCCCGTTCCTGTAGTGTGCATTACTATGTCCTGGATTAGTTATAACAACAGTGCATCGGGTCGAGTCAAATCTACAGATACCGCAGAGAATTGATAAGCACAGTGTTGTTGGTCTGTAGTCACATATGCTGAAAGATCAGGTCAGGAGAAACCACATTGGTGTCGTTCTGTGGTCCAATGTAGAGACAAAGTATTTCAGCGCTACTCAGAATGCTGTGGGTCCGGAGTCATCGAATCAGAGAGCTTTACAGCATGAATTCACAGCATGAGACCTTTGGTCCAAATAGACCATGCTGATCAGATATCCTAAATTAATCTAACCCCATTTGGCTGCATTTGGCCATGTCTGTCCACATGCTTCCTATTCACGAACCCATCAAGATACCTCCTAAATATTGTCATTGTCGCAGTCTTTACCACTTCCTCTGGCAGTACATACCATCCTCTGCGTGAAAAACGTTGCCGTGATAGCTCTTTTAAATCTTTCCTCTGCCAAACTTCAAACAATGCCCTCTAGTTTTGTACTTCCCTTCCCGTGCGAATGGCACGAACTATGCACCATATCCATGCCCTGTATGATTTTGTAAACTTGTGTAAGATCACTCTTCATTTCCAGAGAATAAAAACAAGAGCCTCTTCAGGGTCTCTTTGATGTTTAAACCCTCCAACCTGGGCAACATAGTTAAAAGTCTTCCGTAGTATCCACAGGGCTGTGAACTGGAGTCACATGCAGGGACAGAGTGGTCAAGTAGTAACTGTAGTGCTGTGGACTGAAGTCACATGTAGATACACAGCAGGTCACTAGTAAACACAGTGCTCTGGAACTGTTTTGAAACGTAGAGACAGAGCAGTTCAATCGTAACCATCGTGCGATAGGTCTGAAGTCGCATGTAGACACAGTACAAACCATTGCTAATTACCGTGCTCTCCGTGTGGAGTCACATGCAGAAACAGAGTAGGTCACTTCTAAGCATTGTTCATTAGGCCCTGTGGCATATATTGAGACAGAGTTGATAAGTAGTACACACAGTGATTTGGGCCTGTCGTCATAGATAAGTTCACTCGTAACCACAGAGTATGTGTTTCGAGTCATTTGTCAAGCCAGTGCAGATGGGTCGTAACCACTATGCTGTGGGTCTGAGTCAAATGTAGAAAAGTGCAAGTATCTGGTAACCACAGTGCTGTGTGCCAGGACTTAAATGTAGGAAGGGCGCTGGTCAGTGGAAACCACAGTGCGGTGGGTCTACAGTCACACGTAGAGGCAGAGCACATTAGTAATAACCACAAAGTTATGCTTCTGGCGTCCCATGTAGAGACTGAGTCGATCAGTGGTACCCACTGTTCTGTGGACTTGGAGATTTAACAGAGACAAAACAGTTCTGGTAACTGCAATGCTTTGAATTTGCAATCACGTGCAGAGCGTTCCAATGGTAGATAACGTGCTGTGGGTTTGGATGGACATGAAGACACATGGAACATCAGTCTCTTTCTGGTGCTGTTGGTCCGAAGTCACAAGAAGTGGTAGAGTAGAGTAATGGATAAACGAAGTGGTGTGAATCTGGACGCACATATGTAGACTGAACTGATCAGTGATAACCACAGTGCTTTTGGTCTGGAGTCGCATGCAGAGAGAGAGCAGGTCACGGGAAAACATTGTTCTGATGTTGAAGCGTGAGAATTAGAGAGAGAGTAGGGAAGTGATACGCATAGAAGCGTGGTTCTGGAGTCATAGTTCATAGAGGTGTATCGCACAGAAACAGTGTGTTTTGTCCTTCTCCCCAATGCCGACAAGAGAGATCCTAACTTCATCGAACGCCATTTGACACCATTTGGTTCATATCTCTCTGAACATTTCCTATTTGAAGACTCATCCAAATGCTTTTTAAATTTTGTAGTTGTAGTAGTCTCCAGCAGTTCCTCCAGCGATTGATTCCACGCTCGCACCACCCTGTGAGTGAAAAAATGTCATTTTTTAAATCTTGTCCGTCTCACCCTTAAACCAATACCGTCTAGTTTTGGACTATGTTCGCTTGGGGAACAGACATGGAGTGTTCACTCTATCCATGTCCCTCATAATTTTATAATCTTGGATTGGGTCCATTTTAGGCCTCCGATACTCAAGAGAGCAAAGGCAGAGCCTATTGAGGCTCTCCCTAAAGCTTCTACTCTCCATCCTTGGCAACATCCTTCCCAGTCTTTTCTGCTAAACAAAGGTTGTCACGGTGAATCAGTGTTCAGCATTGCGGCATCACAAAGCCAGGAATCGTTTTGGATTCCAGCCTCGGGCGACTGTCCATGTTGAGTTTGCACATTATCGTCGCCACTGCGAAGGATTACTGTGGGTGCTCCAGTTTCCTCACACAGTTCCAAAGATGTGCACATTAGCTTAATTGTCCTTGCTGAATTGCCTGTCGTGTTCAGGGATGTGTATTTTATGTGCATTAGTCAGGGGGAAATGTAGAGTAAGACTATGAGGGAATGGGTCTGATAGGGTTACTCTTCAGTGACTCGGTGTGGACTTGCTAGTCCAAATGGTCTGTTTGCCCGCTGCAGGCGTGATATGATTCTATGATGCAGTGAATGTGGAGTCAAAAGTAAAGATCTAACAAGTAATAGGTCATCTCAGTGCAGTGCCACTGGAGGCATATATGGAAGCAGAGCACATCGGTGGTAACCAGTGTGCTGCATGACTGGAGTCACATGCAGAGACAGGACATACCACTGGTAACCACATGCAGTTGGTGTGGAGTCGCATATAAAAACACAGCAGTTCAGTGGTAATCACAGTACTGTGGGACAGGCATCACTTGTGGAGTCTGTGTAGTTAGGCTGCTACCACAATGCTGTGGTTCTGGAGTCACAGGCTGACAGTTTTGCGTTCCTCAAGGGTATTCAAGGAATCAGAGGTAGGCTTCCACAATGATCCCCGTTGATCTCCAAACATCACAATTCCTTGCAGAATGATGCTGAATTCAAATTTCTCCATCTGCCTCGATGCCAAGAGTTTATATTCCTTAAATATTTAATTCTGGCATCTGGAGAAAACTTAGTGCGGTTTGTGTTCACCACCAACAATTATCCATGTTACAGAGAAGAATTGTCACTTGCTTGCTCTTCACGGGCAGTGGATTATTACCACATCTTGTGGAATGAGTGAATGAAATTAGACGAGGTTGGAAGGGGCCATTTTGCAGAAAATATTCAAGGCAGCTGGAGGAATTTAGGCTTCAAATCTAGGGTCTGAAGTATGCGGGCACAGAAGTTGTGCTGCGATTTCACAACATCCTGCTTTCACCCCATTTGGCCGACTGTGAGCAGATCAGAGAACCTGATCACAAAAAAGGTTATACCGACTTTGGAGAAAGTACAACGTTGGGTTACGTGAATGATACCTGGAATTTATGGTTTACGTTATGAGGAAGTCTGTACTCTACAGAAGTTTAAGGGTTGACCTGATGCATGTCTTCAATATATGATCTGTAAACGACAGCTTACATAAATATAACATGATGCAGGACCATCGACTCCAATGCTGACCCACTGAAGAGCATCCTCAGCCTCCCGCGCTAAGCCTGGATTCCCCACGGTTAATCCATCAAATCTGCACATCTTTGATTTGTGGGAGAAAACCACAGAAAGCAGAGAAAACACAGCAGACGTGAGGGAAGTGTGCAAACTCCAAACAGCCAGTTGTGCAATTGCAGAATCATGTAAGATTCTTCTTTTGTGAGACCGTATTGCTAACCACTGAGCGATTGCGCTGATGATTGAACGAATTTGAGGTAAGGTAAAGATTCTTAAGGCTGACATGATATGATATGATACGTTATGATGTTATATAACATAATATAATATAATAATACAATCATAACATAAATACTATTTAAAATGCTCCTTTACTATTAACCTCCTTACCGAGGAAAGTTGTTCATGGAATCAGTGCATCGAAGGTTACCAGATTAATTGTTGGGCTGGCAGGACTGATATATGATGTAAGTCTTGATGGATTTGGTTTATATTCAATGTGGCTTAGACCAATGGGGGAGTTGGGGGATAATCTCAGAAAGTTAGGCCAATGATCAGCTGTGACTTCGTTTGAGGGTGGAATGAAACTCGAGGGGCTCAGTGACCTGAACCCTAAAATGTTAACTAGTCTATATCAGGTTTACCAAAAAGCAAGTTCCTGATGACCAGAGGAGTTCTGAAAGAGGGGGTGGGGGTTGGGGGGTGTGATCGAATGCATACAGAATAGGCCATTTCAGACTGCGATAGGGGACATTTATTCGCCCAGAGAATAGGAAGACGATGGAATTATCTGCCACAGAACTCAGTCTAGACGTAAATTTGGATTTTATTTTAAACAGGAGACAAATATGGTCCTTGCAGCAAAGTGGATCAAAGGGTATGATGAGAAACCAATAACAGGGGATTATGTTGAATGATTAGCGAAGGTCACATTGAATGGTGTAGCAGACTCGAAAGGTTGAATGATTTTTTCCTGCTCGTAGCTTTTATGTTTCACTGTGGAACGAACAGTTCTGCGATTCATTCGTGAATGCCTTCATTACTTTGTTCCAAGCAGAGAGAGTGACAACAGCAGCTCATCTGTTCCGTGAACCAGGTAAATATTTGACAAGATGCAAGCATGAAATAAACTGCAACTCAAGTGAAACTTTCAGAAATTAAAAAAAATCTTTCACAGCATGTGGGTGTCACTGACTGGAGGCATCATTTCATGTCTGTTCACCGAGTAAGGCCGGTTATTCTGTTTCCACTCATTGGTATGTCAGTAATTAGGTGCTTACACTTCTTAGATTGTCAGTAATAGAGGTGGAAGTGACATTAAAAACAAGACAGACATGTGCATCTTAGGCTTTAGAAAGCTCTGGTCAGATTAGCCCATATTTAGAATATTGTGAGCAAATTTGAGGCCATATATTCAGAAGAATGTGTTGGCCCAGGTGTGAGTCCAGAGTAGGTTCCCATAAATGATACCAGGAATGAAAGGCTTAACATATGACGAAAGGTTTGAAGGTTTTGGATATGTGGAGTGTAGACGGATGAGGCGGGATCTAATTAAGACTTACAGAATGCTGAGAGGTGTAAAATAGATGCTGGGAAGATATTCCCATTACCAGGAGAGACCAAGACCTAACGGCTCTGGCTCAGAGTAAAGGTAAGATCCTTTAGATCGGAAGTATGAAAATATTTTTCAGCCAGAGAGTCGTGAAACTATGGAATTCATTGCAATAGAAAGCTGTAACTGCACTAAACATGATCGGAGACGGTTACAGAGAGTGGCGTACTCGGCCAAGACAATCACAAAGGCCAACTTCCCATCTATAGAATCCATGTAACAGATTTAACTATGTGATCTGCCTGTATTGCTCACAAGACAAATCTTTTCACAGTGCCTCGGGACACATGACAATAAATTCAATGCAATTGAAGAACATGTCACTGGGTATATTTAAAACAGAGATAGATAAAGTTCCTCATTGTTAATGGGATCAAGGGTTCCGAGGAAAAGGCGAGAGAATTTGGTTGAGAAACATCACCGCTTGATTGAATGGCGGAGCAGGTTCCAAGGGCCGAATTTCTGCTGCTATGTCTTCTGGTCTTTTGGTCTTTATCATCCTTACTTCCAGAGGATTGAAAAACCTGCAAGACCCTGAGACGAAAAAGATTTGAAGACACATATAACACAACTATCGACAGCTTAACGTCTGTCATTGGAAGCATGTTCGAGTCTATTATAAAGGAAGTAACAGTAAATTGTTTAGAAGTATATAATATCATCAAGTGCACTCAGCACAGATTTAGATTAGATTTAGTGGTATTGTCACACATAACGAGAGACATGGAAAACTGTTGTTTAGCGTGGTATACAGGAAGATCATACGATCAAAGTACCTTAGGGTAAAAGAGCAGAGTGAAGAATACAATGTCACAGCTTTAGAGAAGCAGCACAGGGAAATGAAGATGAGAATTTAATAAGTCTGTTTTATCGATGTGTTAGCAGTTGGAAGAAGCTGTTCTTGGAGCGTTTGATACGTGAATAAAAACTTTCAAATGTTATGTTGTTCAGAAGGGGATAGAAGAATGGATTACTCGGGCGGGGTGACATTTGATATTGTTGACTGCTTTCGTGAGGTAGCGGGAACACGAGGTGGAATCAATTATTATAAGATTAATTTGAACGATGGACTGGGCATGGTCACGATTCTGTGCAATCTCTTGTGGTTGTGGGCGCAGGAATTACCATAGCAAGTTGTGATGCACATCGATTGGATACGTTATGTTGTCAGAATCTCGATGGACTTACAGCATGTCCATAGACATATGAGGAAGTAGAGGCATTCTTGCGCTTGTTTTACCGTAATTTCGATGTGGAAGGATCAGGAAGAATTGTTATTTATGGCTGCTTCTGGTAACGCTGCCGACCACCTAAACCTTAGCATCATTGATGCGCTCAGCTGGGGGATACTATCTGACAATTTTACTGGAATTCATTGAGGAAGTGGCAATCAGGACGGATAAAGGGAAAGCAATCTTTGCTAAATATTTGAACCTTCGGAATTGTTGAATGAGGAAGCACAGGATAGGCTAATTAACAAACTAACATTCCACTATTCAGATTAGGCAGTTGAGAGTCGAGCCCTGCTGTGGGACTGCAGTTGTGCGTTCTCCAGACTGCGTGAGGATGGCAGACTTCATTCCCCAAAAGTGAGTCAGGCGGATTCTATTAAAACAGACTCACAGTGTACAGATTCAACCAGTTTTTACTTCAACCTTGACCGTCTATCGATAGAATGGTGGAGATAACTCAATGGGCTGAATAACCCGATTCTGCTTCGAAAGCTTATGTTCTTCCTTCTTGCCTCCCTGAGATTCGAATTCAGCCTTGACCCCAAAGTGTCAGCCTAGACTGGTGGGTGCAGTAACGTTAGAACTGTGCCACCACCTTCCAACCTGAGCCCTTTTCAGTTCGCAAGTAAATCCTGGATACGCACAAAACCGTGTCAGGTCTTGGGGTAATGCTGCTGCTGCTGTCCAGTGTTATTCCCTGTGCCAGGAAAAAGCTGGAAGAGGTCTAAACACTGTAGATGCTCTCACCAGAGACAGAGTTTATCGAGGACTAAGGAGCGTGATGCAATATCGCAGCAGATGCCCTTCGGCCCATTGTTCATCAAAATCAAAATATTTCCTCCAGCAGATCCGCTTTCCCACATCACCCAGAGCAGTGGTTGTTAGGACGCCTCAAGTGGCTCATCCAAATACTTTCCTTCGATTGTGATGTTTCCGTTTTCAAGGACCCATCCAGGCAGTGCATTCCAGATGCCCCACCATCCTCTGGGTGAAAGTTTTTTTTTTCCTGAACTCGCCTCTGAACCTTTTGTATTTCACTTTAAGCTAATGACGCCTTGCTGTTAACTCTTCGGATAAGGAGAGCAGCTGCTTCTTCAACCTTTTCGTGACCCCTACGCATCTCTACCTTTCCTCTCTCGGCCTTCTGTACTCAGAGAAAACAAATCACGCTTCTGCAGCCTCTCTGCATAACGGAGCGTCTTAATCCGGGAGAATCTTCAATGCTTTCTCCTCTCTCCAGTGTAATCACATCCTTCTGGTAACAAGGGGAACAAAACACACAATAAGACACAGATGGGAAACCAATCCAGAACAGTTGGCATGGGGACATGTGTGAGGAGTGGTGTGTTAGTATCTCTTATTAGTGTACTGGAGCTTCCCCACTGGGGAATGCGATATGCCCTGTTCAATATTTTTTGTGGACTGTCACTTTCACAAGTCGGGGGCTAGGGATGGGGAGCGAAGTGTTATCTGGGGAGGGCGGGCGGTGCTACTCCTTGCTTGGCATTTGAGAGATTATTAACAGCAGATGTTCGCTGACCGGGCTGAAGAAACCTCGTGTGTTTCATGAACTCACTGGCACGCTGTGGAACTTGTTGGGTGATAATGAAAGCTCTGCGCTTGTTCTTGGCAACGCTGTTGATCGGAATGTTTCATAACGGGAATAAATTGTTAGGTACCTAACAACCTGCGGCTGACCGAGATCATTCTGGGTTTGGAGATTACCACTGTACCGTGAAAGGGAGTCAAAGAGATAAGTTAAGCCATATAGAAGGAGGGGTAAAAGACAGACAGAGAGAGAGCGAGAGAGAGCCAAAAGAAGTTCGAGTGAGTAATGAGGGAGCAAGAGAGAAGCACAGGAACAGAGCAAGCGTGAGGAAACAAAATGATACAGTAAATAAAGGACTTAGAGAGAAATAGAGATGGAGATAGAAATGAGGGGCCGAGACACAGAAGATCAAGGTGTTAGAGAGAGAGAGTAATGAGGAACGCATAAAGAAGATAAAGGGTTTAGAAAGTGAAACAGACATATAGAAGATAGTAAAGGGCAGAGACGAAGAAGAGAAAGGTGTTCGTCTGTAATGCAGAGCAGCGAGAGAAGAGAGAAGTTTACGTGAGAGAGGGAGTAATGAGAGAAAAGAAGTAAGATGAAGAGGTTTGAGAGAGAAAAACAGGTAAGACAGTAACAAAAGAGCGATGTACGGAAAAACGAGAAACAATGATTGACGCATGAGGACGGAGATTGTTTAAATAAAGATTTAAAAGAGCATAGACAGGTATAGAGTGATGTGGGAGAGGAAATATAAATAACAGCGTTCGAGATAGAAATAACGATGAAGAGACGAATGAGGGGAGACAAAAAATAATAAAATGTGAATGGAAAACTAACAGCACAGACAGGCAGAATGAACCTCGATTTGATCTGTTTTATTACTGATATCCTCTGACGTTGTTCAGTAAATGTCAGCTTGTGATTGCACATTACTGTATCATCATCAGGATTCTTGCTTTTTCCATTCCTGTCTGGACTCTAGTATAAAGCAAACAGTGTCTAAGGTCGGTGGAGTTGTGAATAGTGATGAAGGACGTTGCAGGTTACAGAGAGACATAGATAAGCTGCAGAGATGGGCTGAGATAAGCTGCAGAGCTGGGCTGAGAGGTGGCAAATGGAGTTTAATGCGGACAAGTGTGAGGTGATTCACTTTGGTCGGAGAAACCGGAATGCAAAGTATTGGCTAATGGTAAGATTCTTGGTAGAGCAGGTGAGCAGCGGGAACTCAAAGTCCATGTACACAGATCCTTGAAAGTTGCGACCCAGGTTGACAGGGTTATTAAGAAGGCATACAGTGTTTCAGTTTTTATTAATACAGGGATCGAGTTCTGGAACCATGAGGTCATTCTGCAGGTGTACAAAACTCTGGTGCAGCCACACTTGGAGTATTGTGTACAATTGTCGTCACCGCATTATAAAAAGGATGTGGAAGCTTTGGAAACCGTGCAGAGGAGATTTACTAGGATGTTACCTGGTATGGAAGGAAGGTCTTGCGAGGAAAGGCTGAGGGACATGAGGCTGTTTTCGTTAGAGAGAAGAAGGTTGAGAGGTGACTTAATAGACACATCTAAGATAATCAGACGGTGATATAGGGTGGACAGGGTGACCCTTTGTCCAAGTATGGTGACGGCGAGCACGAGGGGGAATATCTTTAAACGAGGGGTAGTAGATATAGTGTAGATGTCAGAGGTAATTTCTTTACTCAGAGTAGTAATGGTATGGAATGCTTTGCCACCAACGGTACTAGATTCGCCAACTTTAAGTACATTTAAGTCGTCATTGGACAAGCATATGGACGCACATGGAATAGTGTACGTTAGACGGGCTTCAGATTGGTATGACAAGTCAGCACAACATCGAAAACATCTCTGCCAATGTGAAAATATACTTTGGGGCCTTGAACAGTGTTAACGGGTTTATGTTAACAACTTTTGTGGCGGCAAGAGAAGATTACAAGTGTGGAGTGTGGGTTAATTTGGTGCGTGGGCGCAACATTTCATTTGCAAAGAAAATGGCATCTTTGGAACACCGGTAGTGGTCGGTAGGGAAGTATGCCTCTGGTGGTGAGCGATAATTTTTTTTGGCAGAGATTGGAAACGGATCTTAGTGACAGCATTTTCACACAGACGGTCATGTGTGTAGGGAATGAGTAGCTACAGGAAGTGGTGGAGGCTGGAAAAATTATAATATTTAAAAGGTATCGTGATAGGTACCAGAATTGCATGGTTTTAGAAGCATATGGATCAATTGATGGCAAATAGGATTATCAGGTTGTGACAGACGAATTGGAACAAAGGGACTTTGGCGTTGTTGTGCATCTCTCTTACTGTCGAACTCTATGTGAAGTCATTGACTTTGGCCGGGAGATGCAAGAGGAATGAATACAGTAACTGGCAGGACGCTTAGGAGCATTGACACGTGGACGAATCTTGGGTTGCAAATCCATTGCTGCCGAAAAGTGGCAACATAACAGATAACGTGGTAAAGAAGACGTGTGGAGTGGTAGTCTTCATTAGTCAGAACATTGACTGTAAAAGTTGGCAAAATTTTCTGCAGCTGCATGAAAAATATACGTCAGTGACACTTGGAGATTTGTGTGCTGATCTATTTCACGCAGCAGGATAAAAATGGAGGCCTTTGGGAAATGGCGCACAAAAGATTTATTCGGATGCTGCGTGGATAAAGGGCATTTGCCATGAGTAGAAGTTCAATAAAAATTAGACCGTTTTCACGGGAGAATTAGGGGTTAAGTCATGCATTCACAGAGGTGAATAAAGTTATGAGTGCGTTGAACAGAGTGAATTGCACGGTCATCTTTACGGGGTTGTAATGTCAGACACCAGGTTTAAGATGAGAAGGGTAAACTTTAACGGAGATATGTGAGGCAAGATTCTTTTTTATGTAAATGACGGCAAGTGCTTGTGCCACGCTGCCAGTTGGTGAGGAAGGGTTAAATCAGATACAACAGCATCTTTTCAGAGTAATTTGGACAGAAACATGAGCACACAGAAAATAAAAGTTTCTAACCATGTTCAGACGATTAGGATCAGTTCAGAAACGCATCATATGTCTGCACAGACACGACGTGCCCAAGAGCCTGTCCTTTTGCTGTACTGGTCTACGGTTGACAACATAATGGAGGAGCATGTTGATGAGACTGCGACAGCAAGAATTTAAGTGGTCAACTAGAGTGTGAGATGGAGAGGGAGAGGAAGGAGAGCGAAGCGGAACTATGAAGAATAACTGAATGAGCGTGAGAGAAGAGCTAATAGACGTTTCAGAGGAAATGATGAACGGAGAGACCCTTCACTATCACCTTTTAGAGCCCGAGCATCTTTCAAAACATTGTGACATATTGGTGAGTTGCATTTAAATCTTTAATTGAGGCACTATGACCAGATATTTGTCCATCACAAGGATTGACAGGTCTTTTATTAAGTATGATAAAAATAATCATCCTCTCAACTTGTCTGGATGAGGGGAACATTCAATGTCGTTTCAGTGTTGTTACCCAGAATGACAGACTAGCTTCCCACAAGCTCAGAGTAGGTTACTGCTAGAACCCTCCTCCGATCAGTTCTTTATCTGATCCCCACTGTTAGATGTGGTCAACCGTTAATGTTGACCAAGCAGATTCCGATCTGTGCCATTCACTCCCCTCAGAGCATCCTATATATAGAGTTCAATTCAGAGACAGTCGGATTGGCTGACCGAGGGACGGTACGCGTTAGAAAGTCAGCAACGGGTCTCCACTCGCAGGTCGGGACGTATTTAGTGAGATCTCGTAGAGTTAGACATCAATAGTGTCGAGGTTCAGTCACCTTGGGCCGTAGACAACACTGCGCCGTCATCTCTGGAGTGTGTGTCCTACCAGTGGGGCAAAGATATAGCAGGGAATGCTCCTGATCGAAGCTGGGAATTGGCGGGAAGCATGATTCTATAATGCTGACTGTGTTCGAGGTATAAGATGTCAGGATGCTCTTGCCTTTTCCTAACTCTCCTTCTCTTTCAGTCAGTATGAACAGACACAGAAATCACAATGAAATATTAGTAACGGGCAAGGGACTGCAATCAATGCTATAAGTATTATTGTCACAAGTCACAATGTAATGCTTCAGGGATGACTACATTGATCCAGTGTAGCTGAACCGGAACATCAAGGAATACAGTTCGTATCGATCGCAAGTTCAGAGGGGCGTATATGTGGGACAATTCCCAATGACTCAATGATTAATTCTTACAGCATCATAACCCTTCAGGGCAATACAGAACGATATAAACTTATACTGGATCATAGCGATTTGCTCTGCACACTCCTCTGATAAATTCACAAGAGGATAATCCATCTATGGAACAGAAAGTGAGACATTCCTGACACAAAGGTCGAGACAGAACAACTCTGATGCCTGCTATCACATATCATTTGCAAAGAAAATGGCATCTTTGGAACACCGGTAGGGGTCGGTAGGGAACTATGCCTCTGGTTGTGAGCGATAATTTTTTTTGGCAGAGATTGGAAACGGATCTTAGTGATGCTCACAAACCAGAATGCTGTGCAATATTCCCGTTGTTATGCTACTGAGGGATAAAGAGCAGAGAACCATTGGACCATCGTAAAGTAACGACACAGGCAGACAGAATTTCATCCCAAAATCTCTGTCTGGTCGAAAGATAAAGTTCAACGGTCGAGGACCTGGTGTGTATTGTTGGAGTTCCCAGAGTTCCCCGTTGAGATTCAAATTACATTCGTGTGCATCCCTTCTGTACACTCTCTAGACCAATCGTTGTCTCCCTGTAATTTGCTAACCAGATTTCCATAACAACCCTCTGGCTGTGTTCAAACCAGTGCGTTACGGAAGTCAGTGTTCAATCCTTACTTTCTCGACTACATCTTCATCCAGGAAAGAACACAAAACGAAAAATTCTGCACATCAACTTCTCAAAGCTGATCTAACCGACCTAGAACAGTCGGCTTCGGGAGTGAAGCATCGTCTTCTCTGAGAAAGACAATCCTGGTTTAACACCCCACCAGCAACCCCGGCTTCACCATCGTCGTCGCCCAGCGCATTATTCCATGCCGTTCCAAGCGACAGATTGTTATCATTCTGCAAACAAAATAAAGCACATTTTCCTCGCCGTGTCGGCAAAGTCCATAATCGACTGCAAAGGAAAAGGCCTTTTGCCCAACGCATCCTTCCTACTGCCTCACTATTCAAATCTCATTTTCCAGCACTTGGCCCATTTTGCTGCATGACTTGCATCGCAAATGCACGTTTGAATATTTCTTTATGTCTTGAGTGTTTTGCCTTTCCCAAACGTAGACGAAGTTATTTTCTGACGCCTGACACTCTCTGAACAAAAACGTTTTTCCCTGACATCTCCCATAAACTTTCTGTTACGTACCTTAAGCTTATGCTTCCAACTCATTGCTCCGCCCATGAAGGGATAAAGCAACCGTCCTGTCGACTCTATTTCTGCCTTTCATAAATTGTCATCTCAATCACGACTACTTACAACCACGATCACGAAAAAGGAAACAAGCCGAGTCTGTTGAAACGCTCTTCAACACTCAAACCCAAGGCATTATTCTGGCCAATCCCCACAACCACTGCGTCTTCTCCAGTAAAATGACATATCTCATATGATGTGCATTCTAGAACTGCATATAATATAATCAATTGAGAATTTACTGCAGAAAAAGTGCAGCTGTCTATTCAGCATCCGAGGAGCAAAACTGATGCTTGGGCATCAGCCCTTCCTCAGGTATAGATTCACTATGGACGGAGCAATATTTTATCCTGTTCAAAAGTCATCTTTGTTGAACTTTTCACCTCAGCTAATAAATGACAAGTTTGATACATTTGATCTGCCTTTCCGGATATCTTATGAAGTCAGTGAATATGTGCTCCCATTTTCTTGTGATCGTTGATTCGTCCCCAGGGACTCCGCAATCTTTCCAATGACCTTGCCTTGTTGGGCCTACCCAAGGCAATGTCCTCGCACGTATTTGGCAGAACCGCATTTGTCACTAATCAGCCCATCAAGTCCATGTTGGAGTCAACAAAATGAGAGACAGTCTGATCTTGAAGGATGAATGGCCCTCACCTGCTCTTCCATAATTCTATTCAGATAAGCACATACCTTTAAAAAAACAGGCTCGCAAACACTCCTTCAAAAGCAGGCATCAGCTCGGCCAGAACCAGATAATCAAGGAGAATAAATATTGCTTTTGCATTTCCTCATCGGGGTCCTCGGAGGTGGCCATGAACAGACACGAGTGCTCTTTTTACGGAGTCAGCGGTCATTCCGCATTTACTTATCATTCTTAGACAAAAGGGATTGATTCAACCTGCTAAATGTTAAAGTGGACACGTGTTCAGCACTTTCTTCACCACCCCGTCTACCTACGATACGACTTTCAAATAACCATGTCACTGAACTTCTGGGCCTCTCTGTTCGGCAACACCTCCCCGGACGAACATCCAACAGTGTAAGTCCTGCCCTAGTGTGGCTTTTCAAAATACAACGCATTGCATTTATCTAAATAAAACTGCATTGGCCAAAACGAAAACTGTGTTGTGAAGCTTGTGGACGTTTGGGACACTAATGCTGGCAGTCCAAAGACATGATTAAGATCTCGACCGAGTAGGTGTTTTCACCCTTTTAGGGATATGTTTGTCTCTGATCATTGTTCACCTGCTGCACAATGTACACTACAATGTTTGATGAACTATTCTGTCGAGATTTTGAAGTTGAATAAAAAAGAGATTGATCACAGTAGCCAACAAAAGATAGTGAGCTATTGTCAATGTCCAATGACACCTCATTCACCGCAGCTCACTGAAGGGTGGCAGACAGGACGGAGACTATCAGCAAGTCTGTTCCTCTTCATAGGTGAATGTTTGGCGAAAGTGTCCGTCCACTCGATTTTGCTGTCAGTTTGACAGGACCAAGGTGGAACGAGTCCCTACCATGCATGTAAAATTATAGATGACAGAAATCGCTTGCTGTTCAGATGCACACAATTTGTCTCGCCAGGTTGCTATCGCATTTTTGTTAAACATAATGCTATATTATTTACTCAAAGCAAAAGACGAAAGTTTGGAAACTCTAAGTTGATCAGGCAACAGTGTCAAGGGAGAAACATTTCAGGTAGCCTTTTGCTGCATTGAAAAGTCATGTTAATGGCAATGTTCTTTTAATGTAACCTCACGTGAGTGGAAAAGCCATTTGAGCAAGGAAATGGAACACTTTTACTGAAACTTCACTCATAACAGTCTTCAATCTAGCCTATCCTGTTACCCCATCCTCTCTCCACATCCTTAAAACATTGAAAAGTAATACTTCAAATGGGAAATCCACTTGACATTTGAAATTATACTTTCGGCAGAACTGACTTCATAAGGGAATAAGTGTCCTGATAGACTCTCCAAAGCATCAAGCAACTAAAATTAATATAAATTCAGAACAGGGGCTTCAGTTATATTTGGATATATTCTTGGAGTTTGTGTTATGTTGTTATTGCTGCTTTTCATCATTTATCGAAATGATTTGGATGTGAACATAGGAAGTATCATGAGCAAGTTTGCAGAGGACACTAAAATTGACAGTGTAATGAATACCAAAGAAGATTACCTCAGAGTACAATGCGATCTTGATCAAATGGGTCAATGGGCTAAGGAGTGGCAGATGCAATTTAATTTGGATAAATATAAAGTGCTGCATTTTGGAAAGGCAAATCAGGGTAGAATTGAAATACTTCATGGTATTGCTGAACAAAGAGGCCTTGGAGTGCATGTTCATAGATCGTTGAAAGCGGACTCTCAGGTAGACAGGATACAGTCCGAAAGACTGAGGAGATCCGAGCAGAAATTGAGGAAAACACGACCTTGCTTTCCTGGTGCTGTTACAGTCCATCAGTGATGACAATGGAGCAGAGAGGCCCAGTCTCTGGATTCATTTTAGAAAGAGTTGAATAGAGCTCTCAAGGATAGTGGAATCAAGGGTTATGGAGATAAGGCAGGAACAGGGTACTGATTAAGGATGATCAGCTATGATCATATTGAATGGTGGTGCAGGCTTGATGGGCAGAATGGCCTACTCCTGCACCTATTGTCTATTGTCTATAAGAGGGAGGAAGATATTTAAAATGACAAAATGTTGTGGCCACAGATGGAGGCCAATTGTCCAATTGTGCCTGTATTCCAGTTCGATTCCTTCGAATCATTCTCCTGCCTTCCCCTCTCAGTCCTGCCTGCATCGTAATCCTACTAACTGTCCATTTTTCAACTTGAAGGCACCTTTCATTAACGAACAGAATGTTACTTTCGAAATTCTGTCAGAACGATCTAAGCTACTTGGAGGGGCAGGAGTGTGGAGCAGTCGTCTTCCACTCGACTCTCGTCCATCGCCAGTTATGTGGAGACCATTGTCCTGCCACGTAGCAATGAGGTGCATATCACCCAGATACAGGCATGGAGGCACACCAGAGAAGATTCACGAGGGCTGATCCCAGGTAGAGAGGGACTGTCTAATGAGATGAGATTGTGTAGAGTTCAGCCTTAATTGAAACACACATGATTGTTCCTGGATTGACAAATGAGAGGTGCAGCGGTTGTTTCACCTTTGAGGAGAACCTTTGTTGGAGTGTGTCCCCTTACTGTAAGGAAGTCAAACCTTTCAGAGAGATCTTAAGGAACATCTTCTTTCAAAGGTTAGTGTGCTTTTCATTACCAAAGATGTCTATGCGACTGGTTCATTTAAATACGCATTCAATTAGTTAGGAGAGTAACTTTCTTGGGAAAAGGAAAGGAAGTAGAATGAAGTATGATCAGATCAGCCACGATCTGTTTCAGTGTTGGGGAAGACTCAATCGGCTCTAAGGTCTAATTCTCCCTCTGCTTCTTACAGCCTTTTGAACCGAAATTGAAAACTAAAACGTTTTGCTATTGCTCACATATTAAATATAGACAAAGTTGACTTGTAAATGATAAATCTTAAGATATTGGAGACAAGTGCACAGAGCCTTGTCAAAGCACTGGTTTCAAAGTCCAGCAGGAGTGAGGATGGGAAGAATTCAGCATGGAATTTCACTGATGAAAGCACAGTCACTCAGAACAGTTCTCATCATGTTCAGGGAAACCAGATCCTGAGGAGCAGACACGCCGGGAAGTGATTTCAGATATACAGATGGTGTGATGAACTGAAGGAATATCAGACCGTGACACAATAAACCTAGCTATCATAGATAAGCACTTGTGGAATAGCAGCAGCAGTTGAGGAGTCAGAATGACATCATTCGGTCTCCACCTCCTCCATTTTCGCCATTCCTTGCATATCTCAACAGACTTAAGTTTACATATTTTGGTGCATATTTTGGAAATCTAAGCAAACGTCATTGGATAAACTGAACATATCTGGCAGAATGTATAAAGAGAGATAGACAGAGAGATCAAAACAGCGTCCACGTTTCATGCAAATCCAACTTTCATCAGAGTTTCTTCACAATTTGAACTCAAAACGTGATCAGTGTTTCTCTTGCACCTGAGACGCTGCCAGACCATCCTGTGTTTTTCCAGCATTCCACGTCCTCTCTGTTCACCTCAAAAGATATCCACACCTCCAACCATAACCCACGGTTGCTCGAGTCTACCAGCAGTGAAGCGCTCTGTGATCATCAGTGACATGAGTAGCAAAACCAATGTTATTACCACCCTCCACTGAGCACTGACCAGCCACAATGTGAGGCACAGGAGCATGAGTGTGGGTACTACATAAATAAACACACGATTCAGTGGTTAATCATCACACAGAAACCGTGGACATTGCTTATTCCTTGTGAACTGGTCTTGCACCTTCATGAATAGTTTACTTCTAAATGTTTGAAAAACAGTTCACCATTTGCTTTTTGCACAGCCTCCTATACTTCCTCTTACTTCCTCTTAACCACCCCTTATTTAAGACTTAGCCTTTCTCCTGCGTTTAGGAAACTCTTTCTGATTACTATTGTAACCATTATTTCAGCATGCATCATATACCTTATTTTTCTTCCTTATTTTCTCATCTCAGTCCGTGGTCAAAGAGGGTACTTTGGATAGCCCACATTTATTTACGCAGAAACCATCCGATTCATCTCTATGAAATTTCATCCACGGTTTTCCATGTGAAATGCCTTTGCAATTGATGTATTCCTTTTCCACTCAAAGATCACTAAAAATCTACCCGTTTCCAGTCAATGATGGTAATTATTGACTGACGTTTATCCTTTTCCATCTTCAGATTGAATCTTAGCATGTTGTGGTCGCTGTTTCCCAAGTGCTTCCGGCCACTGAAATACCCATCTTGGTCTGCTAATTTTCCAAGGCTCCGATCCAGTACGTTTCCATCGCTAGCAGAACTGGAATCTGCTGCTTCAGCAAGTTCTCCTGCCAATATTGCAGACATTTCTCCCCTCCTGGAAACCACACTGTCGTTTTCTCCTCGTCTTCCCTCAGATAATTGAAATTGCCAACAATCCCAACCCCACCAACCCTGCAGGTTTCCAAATGTGACGTTCCACGTCCCAACTGTTGTTTGGAGGTCTATAATAAATACCCAAAATAAGCCACCATTTCCTTTTTGTTGATCACCTTACGTGCCGTTGCAACATCATAAATGCGTTTTGGGAGTGACACGGTGGCTCAATTGTTGGCACTGCTGTCCCAAACCACGAGGATCTTGAGTTCAATTCCCACCTCAGGCGAATCTCTGTGTGGAATCTGCACATCCTCACCGTGCAGAAAGTGAGGACTGCAGATGCTCGAGATCAGAGCAGAAAACTGTGTTGCTGGAAAAGCGCAGTAGGTCAGGCAGCATCCAAGGAGCAGAAGAATCGCCGTTTTGGGCATAAGCCCTTCCTCACTGTGTCTGCATGGGTTTCCACCCGGTGATTGCTTTCCCACGCAAATCCGATATATGCAGGTCAGGTGAATTGGCAATGCTAAATTGCTGATAGTGCTAGGTGCATTAGTCAGGGTAAATATAGGGTAGGGAATGGGTCTGGGTGGTTTTCTCAGCGGAGGATGATTGTGGACTTTTTGAGTGAAATTGCTTGTTTTGTCTATTGTTGGTGTCAAATCTAATCTGTTAAGTACTCCACCACCCATTCCAACTGTATTGAACATAGTCCTAATCTAACCAATCACCTATCATGCGTCAGTCCTGCGATCCTGGCAATCGGTCAGCCAAATCTTCAATTCACTCCACGTAAAGACAGAGAATCCTCCTCAAACAACGAGCTCAAAACTAATTGCAACATTTCTGGGGCGTTTAATCAGTTCAGTGCAGAGGGATCATTGCATTCTCAGTGTGTCAGTTTGAATTAGTGTTTGTGCCAGATGGTGAGCCCCGAGACAGAGGACATTGTCAATTTGTCAGTGCTGATGAAGCGTCGGATATTCCGTCGAAAAGGAGGCAGTTATGGTAATAGAGTCACGACTGAGGGAGCATCATACGTCAATGTGTAAACGCGGGAAGGGTATGTACTATTGGGGAAAGGGCTGTAGATGTCATAACATAGAGTCACAGAGTTATAGAGATGTTCAGCATGGAAACAGACCCTTCGGTCCAGCCCGTCCATGCCGACCAGTTATCCCAACCCAATCTAGTTCCACCTGCCAGCACCTGGCCCATATCCCTCCAAACACTTCCTATTCATATACCCATCCAAATGCTTCTTAAATGTTGCAATTGTACCAGCCTCCACCACATTCTCTGGCAGCTCATTCCATACACGTACCACCCTCTGCGTGAAAACGTTGCTCCTTAGGTCTCTGTTATATCTTTCCCCTCTCACCCTAAACCTGTGCCATCTAGTTCTGGACTCCCAGACCTCAGGGAAAAGACTTTATCTATTTATCCTATCCATGCCCCTCATAATTTTGTAAACCACAATAAAGTCGCCCCTCAGCCTCTGACTCTGCAGGGAAAACAGCCCCAGCCTGTTCAGCCTCTCCCTGTATCTCAGATCCTCCAACCCTGGCAACATCCTTGTAAATCTTTGCTGAACGCTTTCAAGTTTAACAACATCTTTCTGATATGAAGGAAACAAGAAGTGCACGCAATATTCCAACAGTGGCCAACATGGGCATAAGTAAGGTATTTCATCAAGTTCGTTATGTTATATTGTCGGAGAATGTGAATTCGCATGGATACCAAGGTGTTCGAGCGAGATGGAGAGAGAACTGTCTGGACAACAGGAAACAGAGAGTAGAAGTGGGAAGGAGTTACCCAAAACGGTGACCTGTGACCACCGGTGTTCCACAGGGATACGTGCTGGGACTACTGTTGTTTGTGATATATACAAATAATTTGGAGGAATTAGCAAGTTTGCAGCTGACACTGAGATTGATGGGGTAGCAAATAGTGAAATGGATTGTCAGAGAATAGAGCAGAACACAGATAGATTCGTGAGATGGACGAAAAAAATGTCAGATGGAGTTTGATCCAAGTAAATGCCAGGCGATGTATTCTGGAAGACCCAATTCAAGAGCGAACTATGCAGTAAATAGAAAGGTCCTGGGGAAATATGACATATGGAGAAATATGGGTTTTCAGTTCCATTGTTCCCTAATGGTGGCAATGCAGGTCAATAAAGTGGTCAAGAAAGCATACAGCATGCTTTCCTACATTTGGCAAGGTGCTGCGTACAAGAGATGGACAGTTATGTTGCAGTTGCATCGGACTTTTGTTCGGCCACATTTGGAATAATGCATTCAGTTCTGGTCGTCACATTATCAAAAGGACGTGGATATTTTGGAGAGTGTGCAGAGGAGCTTCACCAGGATGTTACCAGGTATATAGGGTACTGGTTATAAAGAGAGGTTCATTATGATTACTTTTATTGCAAAGACGAAGATGGGACGGACCCTATGAGCTCTACAAAATCATGAGAGGATTAGGAAGGGTCGATAACAAGAAGCATTTTCCCAGAATGCACAGCTCAATGACGAGAGGTCACCAGATTAAAGTGAGGGGGAAAGAATTCGGGTAAATATGCATGGAAAGTTGTTTATGCAGAGGGTGGTGGGTGCCTGGAACGCGTTGACAATGGAGGATTTAGAGGCCGAAACGATAGTGTTATTTTATATGCATGAATGGATAGGGAGCAAAGGGATATGGATCATTAGAAAATAGGCGTCACGTTTAGAAAGCGAATTTGGATCAGCGCAGTTTGGAAGGCCGAAGGGCCTGTTCCTGTGCCGTAAATTATTTCTTCTTTGTTATTGGGGCCGTGAGATTGAAGGCTCACTGAATTGTCGGCTCGTCAGTCCTTCAGGGGTAGACATTGTTGAAGGGTAAGTGCTGTTGAAACACTGCAGTTATGGACAATCACTGCTCTTTGAGCACCGTCTTGTCAGAGGGTGAGTCCTGAGGGAGCACGACACAGTCGTCGGGTCAGTACTGAGGGAGTGACGCATTGTAAAAGAGTCAGAACTTTGGTAGCAGCACAGTTTCTGGTTTCAGCGTTGAGGGAATGCCGCACCGACTCCACACTGAAACATCATGCAATGGACAATTAGGATGATAGGGTTTCTGAGAGTATTGTGACAAACTGTTATATCGCAGATGTTTGCAAAGTAAGCACACCACATTCTGAATCACAGAGAGAGATCACGCGGAAAAAAGATAATAATAGTATTGAACGTGAGTGAAAATATTTCCCTTGGTAGTTATCACTAAGTGATGGACTCCCAGTCATTGCAGAAGGGGATATTCAAACGGCAGCACCCTTCCCTCATCTGTTTCATTTACAAGTGCTGTCACAATGGGAGGTGAAGCACAGTGCTTTGAAGAGCTACATTTGTACTGAACGACTCAATGTCCAATTGCAGCGCAATGCACGCTACTTTGTGGTTTGGCCTGACGAATGGCAAAGGGTCTTTTGTTCCATGCAATTTTCAGAAAAAATAATAGCATCTCCAACAATATTAAACCAAATCACCAAACGTAAGTGTTTAACGATGTTTCCATCACTCAGTGACACATTATCAATATCCTCGAGGTGAGAATTGATCGTTAGCTATCAACAAGTCACAACATAAATCTGAAGGCGACACTAGCTTTGGCATCAATATTCAAAGTGCATTAGTCAGTCCAGAATGAGCCAACCTGCTTGATTGACAATCCATTCACGCCATTAAACATTGACTCTCACCAACATCTCCAAACAGGGACACCTAGGTGTGCCAATGCATTTCTGCCACTGCTGCAAGTCTCTTTGGCAGCCCTTTCCAAAGACATGAGCTGTCCACACTCGAACAATAAAGGCACGTTTCAAAACCAGTCAGGTTTGTCGACTTTCCTCTGTGGATTTTCCTGGACCGTCTCTTCTTCAGTCTTCTGCAGGACACCTTTTCTATTTCAGAGAGCTATTTGGCGAGCAGTCTATACTTGTTGCTGTATGGCAGTTCTCCCCCTTATTGTTCAAAATACCTGGTTTTATACCGGAAAACAGAGATCTTTAAATGGATTGGTGTAATCAAAAGTCAAATTCGGTTGTGTTTTTGTATCTGGGGCACAGTTTAAAATACTTGGCCATTTTTGAATCTGTTTTTGTTCCATGACAATGTAACTACAGCTATTTGTTTCTAACAAGTGTTACATTTTTAGGATGTTCCGCACTCTCTGCGCTTTCAGTCAGACTTCGCTATCTTCCCTTCTCCCTTCAAGGTACAGTGCACAGCAACACCTTCATAACATTTCCTCTTAATTAAATATTGAACCATCATAATGAAAAGATGACTTTTCTTCTGCTATCCATTAACCACGTTATGATGGCACACATATAACTTTAATCTAAGTTCACTTTAACCGCTTACCATGCATATATGTGTGTGTGTGTGTGCGTGTGTGTGAATGCAGAACATCTGCAATTTCATTCTTTCAAATCACAACGCGTGATTTCTACATTACAATGCTCTAATACAAGATTCCAAAGTAATTGTTTCACATTCTCGAATCAAAAACGTTCCAAGAATGCAACAGGATTGTGATCTGTGTACCCAGTTATCTCCACACATTGTTCGTGACGTAATCGTTAACTTTAGTAAACCAAGACCAAACTTGATAGTATTTTTCTGACTGTCGAGCATTTCTTCTGGTGGATGTTTTGTTTCATCCAAAAGTAACCAATTAGCAGTTCATTCCCATCATCATCGCCCTGCAGAAATACAGCTTCAACTCCTAAGTCACCAGCATCAAATGCAGCTTTGAAAGGTTTTAAAAAGTTTGGTTTAGCTAAAACTGGTGACGTGGTTAATATGGCGTTTGAATGTTCGAATGCCTCCTGGCATTGCTCTGTCCACTGAAACTTTGTGATTTTCTTCAGCAAATTGGTTAACGGTGCGACTAAACTGCTGAAAGTTGGAACAAACGTCCGATAGAATCATCTCTGTCCCAAGTATCAAAATACCTTTTTCTTTGAGGTTGGTCGTGGAAAGTCCTTGACGGCCTTCGTCTTTGCTTTCCGTGGGGTCAAGCATCCATGAGCGACGATATGCACCTAGAAAGTAACCTCTATTTTCGCGAATTCAGTTTTGTTTAAGTTTACAATTGGTTTTGCTTCTAATAGGTGTTCAAAGAACTCTGCCACTGTACCAAGTGATCTTTCCAGGACTTACTCACATCATCCAAATGGACTACACAGTTTGTCAAAACAGGCACAACTCTGTTCATGAGTCTTTGGAATGTGGCAGGTGCGTTCTTCATTCCAAATGGCATCACGTTAAATTGACATAGCCCATTCGGGGTTACCTGTCAGTAACCACGCAATAAGTCCAAAGTGTTGATGTAACGAAACTTTTCAACTTTCTGGAAACAGTCCTGAAATCTTGGTATTGGAAATGGCTCCAATTTTGTAGCGGCTTTGTCCTTCCAATAATCGATCCAAAATCAATGTTTATCGTTCGATTTGTGAACTAAGACAATCGGCGAACTCCACTTGACCCGGCTCAGTTCAAAGACAACATCGTTTAGGATGGCCGCCACCTCCTTTTGGACCTGCCTGGCTTTTAAAGGATTAAGCCGATGGGGGTGTTGATTGATCGAAACAGCATCCTTGACGCCTATTTCATGTAGAATAGCATTACTCTTCCCCATCTGATTTATACATCTGTCCTCATACAGCAGTAGCAAACTTTTCAATCTCCTAACATATCTAGTTTACCCACCAGTTTACTGACATACCCCCCTTTTCAAGGACTTCTTCATATTTTATACATATTTTAAACACATCTGGATTTGATTCCTCAATCCGCTGAGCAGTACCTAACGCCTGTTTGTCCAGTTCTTCCTCTCTTCGTGTTATGTGGTGGAGACCTATGCAATCAATTATAACCCACGTGATAGGTTCTTCGAACATGGGAATTGACAACAAATTTACTAGTTTATGAACACATGTAGCGTACCTACCATTCGTCATGTATGACACATACGACCAAAGTTAACAACATTTTCTTTGCATTCTGGGCCATTAAACATGTTTCTGTACCTTAGCCTGTGCTTTTCGTACCACGATGTGACCTTCAGGACCAAATACTACTGCTTGACCCTTTGCCTGTTCAGATTTTTCCCACACCAGTGCGTCAAACACAGTGTCTGCGAACTGAACCCTAACTCCTTCATCTTTCTCTTTAGTTTTTGCTTCGTACTGTGACTGATGATATTAGGATATTGTGACTACACAATCTGTGAAAATAACAGGATATCTTTCTTCTAACTCGCTTAGTTTTTTGGTCTTCTTTGGGCCTTTCCACAACAAGGAATGCCACTCCCACCTTGGATCCTGCTAAATGATTCCCAAGAGCAATCTGGATTCATGGAATTGACATTCTATCACTCCCAGTGTTACTTCCCCAGTCTTGGGTTGTCATTCCAAACAGATTTACACAGGAGAAGGCTACATTTCTGTCCATCTATCTCACAAATAAACCTACTCTCGGGTAACAGAGCAGAAAGAGTGCAAATTCTCGAATATCTTCCTATTAGAGACTGATTACATCATGTATCTCTCAAAATTCCATGTCATTCTCCCCCTGTTCTCTCTGAGTACAGTTTCCCCACGGAGGCGAATTCTAAAAGAGGCCATGGATTAACTCCATGCCCAGACCCTACCTAGGTTGTGCATTCATCTGCAGCTCCTCAGGTCTTGGGGTTTCCTTTACTACTTTCTCTAATGCCACTGTCCTAGCTTCATTCACCACATCTTCTCCAACAGTGTCTTTCTCCATCGACTATGACGGTGACTTTAGAGTCCTCGTTAATAGTGTAAATAACTGGGGCCTTTCACGAACCCTCTACCCTCTTGGACTTCTTTTGCTCACCCCTGGTTAAGATTAACCAGAGTTCGTTACTTGTGGTTACATAATGCAGCATCACGCCTTCTCCCAACGTCTATTCATCACGGGACGAAATTCTGGTCAGAAACGTGTCTTATGCACCAAGTGTATACATCTGCTAATTCTGCTGCCCTTCCCAATTTCTGAACTTTCTGTTCCTCCATGTGAATACCTGGCGAGGTTGTTGAACTCATCCAGCAGTATAACCTCCCTTTGAACCTCATAGGTCTTATGTATCTTTCAGGCCCACACCCATCTGTCAAAATTACGATGTTTATCTCTTTCAAACACAGCAAAATTCTGACTTGGTTGCTTCTTTATTTATCAGAACAGCCGTCTATACGCTGTGGTATCAATTCATAAGGACCTAAAATAGCATGTTTGACCTCTTCATAATATCTGGAAGCCCGCCTGAAATCCTGAAAAATACCTCAATAGCTCTGGCTTCCAAATTAGTCTGATCTAGCATCACCCTCAAATCCTCCGATCATTCCATCTGCCTAGAAAATGTTTCAAAATAAATGAAGAAGGCTTCGATATTCTTCTCATCAAACTGTGGCAACGTTTTGATATATTTGCACGTGTCACTACCTTCTCTTTGAATTTCCATCCTGTTAATCTGGTACATCTGACGACGTTGCACCTTCTACAGCTCAAAATTTCACTTTTCCTCAACTAAGAATCTTTTCCCTGCAGGCACCCTGCCTCTATTCCTGATGAAGGGCTTTTGCCCGAATCGTCGATTTTCCTGCTCCTCGGATGCTGCCTGACCCGCTGGGCTTTTCCAGCAACACTCTAATCTAGACTGTGGTTTCCAGCATCTGCAGTCCTTGTTTTTTTGCACGGTTTTATTTTTAAGTTCAACAGAAAGAATTGAAACGATTATTTGCAACTCCTTTCTCTTAAACCAATCTTTTACCTCTCCCAAAACTGGTCCATTTATAACGTTTATACAAACAAAGTGACTTTTCAAAATCGGTCAGCTTTGTCGATTTTACTATGTAGATTTTCCTCTGCGTTTTTCTGGGTCGTTTTTCCTTCGGTCTTCTGCTCAACAAAGTTTTTTTTTTATGGACGGTAATTTTCAGAGAGATAATTGGCTCGCATTTTATACTTGTTGGTATTTGGCAGCTCTCCCCTTAACTGTTCAAAATGTCCGGTTTTACACCACATCGACTCGTGTCATTAGTTTGAATTCATCAAAATGTTAAATTGTAATCCAATTGGATTTTGCTAACCAGTGCACAATTCCATCTGATTAACCAAATTTAAATTTGTTTTGTTTCATGTCAACTAACTCCACCGATATGTTTCAATCGAGTGTTACGTTTTTACAATGTACAGCACTCTCTGCACTGTCATTCAGTTCTTGCGAGCTTTGTCACTGTCTTAAAGTCACAGTACACACCTACACATTCATAATAGTACCTTTGCGTTATTCAACAAAATTCTCCTTACTCGTACCTCTTGGCCATTTTTGACCCTGTGTTACGATGACTGGTCTGACGAACTCAAGTGTCCTGGCACTATTCATAATTGAATACCAAGGCGAAGTTCCCTGCTTAGGGCAACGTTCCCAATATATATATCCATTCTGTATCTGAGATGAGTTGCAGCTTCATCATCCCGTGTCGTCTCAGTCACTCTCTGGGCATTGTAAAAAGCAACACCTCCACGTGTTTTTTTTTCTGGCGAAGTAGGACATTTCACACAACAGTGTTTCATCTTGCGGTCATTTCTCTATCAAAATAAGATGCTTTCACATTTGGCCTGTTTCCCATGCATATTTTGACTTTATCTAATTGCTCGTTGTTCTATCTAATTAGCCATCAATGGTCTCGTTTGAAGATAGTTTTAATCCTATCACTACAGAGAGACTTTTTGACACATTTTGGCTTCTCCTTGTTTGTGACATAATGTGCACAAAAGTGAACACTTGACACAAAATCAACTGAAGAGCAGCAGAATCTGCACCATTATTATGGTATATAACAGGTGCATCAAAACGTGAAGAAATGAGGCACACAATGAGGCAGCAGATTTAATAACCAATAAATAATTTGGTTATTTTCAAAGCTTTATCATTTAAAAAATAAGATTAAGGGAATAGTTCAGTACTACCTTCTCTTGCTGAACTTAGTCTGGGTCACGGAATAAATTCAACATTTTGTGCAGCAACTCAGTTGGTGCACGATGAAGCCAATTTCTCGCGCAAGGACAAATATCTCTACGAATCTGTAGCCAAGGAAATGCACAGGTCTCCACAGTGGATAAAACATTCTCATTCGAAATAGTAAAGTTAAGTCTGCTGAGATAACAGGCAATAAACTAAATGATTTCCTTTAATCCTCCGTTTCTGAGTCTCTGTAAACCTTCCCACTGCTGTGAGCCTCAGAGGATTCTTCGGTCTGTGCTAGCCACTAAGATTTCTGTTAATAGAAAGGTTATTAACTAGAATCAGAATAAAATGAACACATGGTGTTAAAAAATGTTGGAGGAACTCGATTGCTGTCTATTCCACGGAAAAGTTCGAGCGACTAATTACAAAACAAAACCACGGAGCTTTCTGAAGAGTGCAAAGGCTTATGAACATAAAATCCAGACAATGTTCTTTATAAAACTCGATGCAATCACTACCAACAAAACCTGATTCGCAGGACTTCTTCGTGAAAGTTTTATTTTCCAACATCTGACCAGAAATGGCCACAAATCAATGGACATGAAATTGACACTCAACCAAGTATTTGACAGTATAAAGCAAAGCAGTGTGAATAGCACACAACGGACCAGTCTTCAGGAAAAGAACACTTTCTCCAGAACCGATAGGATTGTGCCTCAAGATCATTATCAGTTTTTCAGATGTTAAGTTTGCCATAAAGTAGAAATTGACAATGACGAAAGGTTGTAATTTCCCAGAGAAGAAAATCGAAATAATCAAAATGTTTATGACAAGGAAGAACAAAGAATTGAATCCTCTGCATAGGATCATTGAGGGTGCACACCCGTTTTAATATTCATGATTGCTGGTGGATTATTTGATGCTTTGAAGACAATTAACCTGTTGCTCACTGTAGACATTGCATCTAAAGCTGCTGTTTCGTACTAGTGGAGTTGCAGCTTGCAGATGAACTGAAGCTGGAAAATTGATTAAAATTAGAGAAAAGGTTGGTAACAATAGTCGATTTATCTGTGGACTTGTTGTCTGTCACAACAGTCTTCAATTGCGAACTATTATGTCAATAGTCCTAATACAATTTAACAGTTTGGTCATCTGAATACGCTCCACAGAAATGATCAGATCTCCAGCATCTTAGGAGTTTAATCTTTTCCTGCAGTAAATGGCACCTTGACAATGAAAGAAAAAATATCTTCACAGCACCAGTTGCTCTGAGTTGTGCGTTTCAATGACGAAAGCAGAGACCTTCAATAACTGTACGAGACATCTTGTGCAATTTGTAAACCAGTAAACAGAAATCATCCAGAAAATGAAAGTCGTGAAGCAATATTATCATCAGGACGTGAACCAACTCATCTACTCCTGTAAACTGAGACCACTGAATTGATTTCCCATTTTCTCAGTTCATAAGAGTCACATTTTGGGCAGCACGGTGGGACAGTGGTTAGCACTGCTGCCTCACAGCGCCAGAGACCCTGGTTCAATTCCCGCCTCAGGCGACTGACTGTGTGAAGTTTGCACGTTCTCCCCATGACTTCGTGGGTTTCCTCCAGGTGCTCCGGTTTCCTCCCACAGTCCAAAGATGCGCAGGTCAGGTGAATTGGCCATGCTAAATTGCCCGTAGTGTTAGGTAAGGGGTAAATGTAGGGGTATGGGTGGGTTGCATTTCGGCAGGTCGGTGTGGACTTGTTGGACCGAAGGGCCTGTTTCCACACTATAAGTAATCTAAAGTTTGTACTGTGTACAGCGTTTCTGTTTGCAAGAAGATTCTTCCTTAAATTTTTAAGTTATAAGACAATGATTCATAATTGCACCTTGTAATTAGTGTCTGTAATGGAAAACTGACAGAATTATAATTTAATGTGAAATCTGAAAGAGAATGCTTTGAGAAAGTTAATACTTTTCTGAACTTTGCAAACACTTTGCTCAATTCTGCAGTAGAGGAGACTGCTTGTCTTTGCTAAAATTTGCTCACATTCAACCTGGCCTTGCGAGCACTCGAAATCGCAAAGAAGATAAGGAAAACATAAAGACAGTTATGTCCACGGCAAGGGAATGAAAAATTAAAAACTCACATGTTTTCCAGCCCTTGTCCTTGTCAGCATAATAAGAATTGTGTAAAAGAAGTATGTGATATTTTTCCTCGCCCTAATATGAGGCATTTTTGCGAAGTGTATTGGTCCTGCATGCAAATGGTCAAAATAAAGCTTTTTCTTTGCTCTTTCTAGCAGTTGAGTTGAGTCGATTTAATTTCCACGATAGTAAACTTGTGGGCTCGTCCCAGAATCCCGAGACTGGGTGAGATTCTGAAGATTCCCAGGAGGCGCAGGTGCCAATGCCTTGAAGGTCTTTCACAAACGTTGAAATGGCCGCTTTGCGTGAGAGCACTGGGAATCTGTGGATCGCCCCAGCGCCGGGGTTCGAAGCGAATGAGGTCGGGGTAAGATTCGTGGCTTAAGTAATCCTATGTAAAGGCTCATGCTGAGAGAACAAATGAAGCAGGAAAAGGGTCCAGTGAACCATCACGCGTTATTTGCTTTAAAACCCAAGGGAAGGGATTGTGCCCAATGCGAGTGCGAAACTCTTAAGGTAAAAACAAGTCAAAGGGAAAATATAATGATGCGGCAAGAGATAGCTGAACACTTTGCCTGTAACGCTGAAAATGGGTCCCGGCAAGAGCAAGCAATAAGAGGGTCTACAGAGGACTTGGAATGGCCAACTAAAAATACAATACATACTAAACAACTACGGCCAAGTGTCTGTAGACCAGTTAGAATTGTGGATCAAGGAATGTGGTTAACGGAGGCAGGAAGTTTTAATAAAAGGCAATTGGAAATATTGAGGTCGAGGTTGGAGGAGAGAGAGAAGGAGAATCGTAAGTGAAAATAGAACCTGTGAATTGGAGCGTTTATAACATGTGGAAGGCTGAGGCTGATATCAGAGAAAGGAAATCTCAAGTAAAAGATAGATCAAATACACGCACATGCAGGCACGCGCAGAGAACACCCTGACGAAGCTGCACACTGTCTTAAGTCTGTTCCAGATCCTGACCTTGATCACTGCCCTCCGAGACCTTCAGCCCTTATACGAGATCCGCTTGGTGAAGATTCCAGGTCAGCGGCCGCGGCCTCAGCATCTGCTGAATCACCGAGAGTGAGTTTTACTCGCACCCAATTGAAGCAAGAAGCCCAAAATGACGACGGCCACTCCAAGACAGAAAAGCATCCAGGGCCTGCTCGCGATCTCCCCACAACGGATGATGAGTCAGATGGTGAAAGTACGATCATCTAACCAGTTAGTTCTGCAAGCACCAATGCTTGAGGTTGCAGGTCCAGTGCTGGTCCACCGGCCATGGAACTTCAAAGATTTGGAATGTGATTATTATCAGTTGCCTGACACACGCGTGGTTGGAGCCAATAAGTACACCGAAGAAGTGACATAATTCTTTACCGAGCTCCGTCCCACATCACAGGAAATGAGATGCCTCCTGAGACGAAAACTGGGTGCCAATGTCACCAAAATCAAGTATAACTCGCCAGCTGTACATGTCCATGCCTAAATCAATCGCATTGTGTAACTGTGAAGCATACATGAAAAATAACGATTCTGTTTTTCAAGGCAATACAAGGGCAGTCTCACTCGCAAGAACGGCAGCCCAGCAGCCACCAAATGATCAGTCGTGGTACTAGAGAGATTTTCTGCACCCCTATCGTACGAAACTAGTAATGGGGCAAAATTCCAATTCTCATTCTTGTTATCAGAATTCTGTTCTTTAAATCTGATATTTCGCGTTTCATAGTGAGACAGGGGTTCGATTTGCTCAGTACCCCGACGGGCTTGCAGGTAATTCAAAGGGAAGGTTTACCAATGCAGGCTGTCGAATACGACCCACGACCGCTGATGTATATCTATGAGTGGCAATTTAGCCAGAGCGCGATAGATTTAGTCAGCGATTCACTCGCCCTGGAAGCAAGTAACTATGTTAATCCTACTAACACCGATTTTCTTGCTGGGGACATGCTGCATTGCACAGCACACATACACTGCGTGGGCCCTTACGAATCATATGAGAAGGATTGGTTCAGGGGATTGGTTAAAGAAGATCAGTTATTATTGTGTGAATTTTATTGGAGTGATCGCAGAGTGATTGCAGTCAGTGTGAACTTATCTAAAGTATCTGTGATGGCAAGTAGTCCCTACCTTTTGAAGTGGAATGCTCTTGTCCTCTCGTACCACTGGCAAAGGCGTCCAGCAACAGGTTGCAGGATTTGGGACCATGGGTGGTAAAGCCACAAAGAACGAAAGGTTGGGTATTCAGGACCGAAATGGGCATCTGGTTCAATGCAAATATTTGGATATAAAGGAAGATATTAAATTGGCGAACACAAGCAGATGGGACAGTCGAGGTAAACCTGCTAGCCCGGAAAACCCTCGGAGGGTAGGCTGGCGTTTCCCTAAGATAGAAGTCTCGGACCTAAGATTAAAACGGTCCCTACTGAGTTGTGGGCAAAAGGCAAACATGCTGTAGGGATCATACGAGGCTGTGAATCCATAAGGATTACCCGGAAGTCGGAGTATCTTCCTTGGAGAGCACAATACCCGTTAAAACCAGAGGCCAGACAAGGAATTACTCCAGTCTCTGTATCCATCCTGAAGGCTGGAGTGATATTGCCCTGTGGAAGGTCACCAGTGAGAACCAACATTTTTCTCGTCGAAAACGCAAACTTTCCAGGTGAACAGGTTGAGTAGATGTTTGTTCAAGACCTGCAGGCAGTCAATAACGCTGTTGTTCCCAACCCCGATACAATATTAGCTCAAATTCCACCGGAAAGTAAATGGTTCTCTGTTGTCGATTTAACAAATGCCTTCTTTAGTGTACCAGTACACACATATAGTCAATTCTGGTTCGTTTTCTCATTCAAAGGGAAATTATATACTTCACACGACTTTGTCAAGGTTACAATGGTCCCCCACCATATATAATGAGGCTCGATGCAGGAGTCTGGAGACTCTTATTTTAAACACGGGGTCAGTGCTTCTGTAGTATGTCGATGATTGCTTAAGAGCAGCACCGACAGAGGAACAATGTCAAAAGGATACCCTTGCGTTGTTCTGATACCTAGCGAGGGAGGGGCACAAAGCTAGTCTCGCAAAGCTACAATTTGTGCAACAACCTGTTGAAGTTCTTTGTTCACCTGATGTTTGAACAAGGGAAGGCCATTGGTCAAGACAGAGTTCAAGCAATCCAGCAAATTCCAATGACTGACACGAAGTAACAATTGCTGTCCTTTTTGGGCATGTGCTCCTACTGTAGAATGCTTATGCCACATAAGAGTTGCAGAACCAAAGTCCGTTGCAGTCGACCACAGGTGCTGAGAGTGCCTTTGTTAAATTGAAATTGGCACTGCAAACAACAACAGCACTGGGGAGTTCGAATCCAAACAGTCCTTTTGCACAAACGGTATATGAGAAGTGTGGTTGCATGACATCTGTGCTGTTGCACGATAATGGGGGGAAATTGAGACCGGTAGCATATTTTTCGGTTGAACTAGACCACATAGCGGCAGGATTTCCTAAATGCCTGTGAGCCGTGGCTGCATCTGAAAAGGCTGTTGTAGCATCAAGGGATATAGGCGGCTATGCTGGATTAACCCTATTGGTCACACAGGCAGTATCCTTACTGCTTTCCGAGCAAAAGGCCGCACACATGTCGGTAGCACGTTGGCTCAGACACAATACTGTGTTATTAGAGATGCCTAATATTACAATTAAACGATGTAACGTCCTTAACCCTCCTATCCTTCTCCCCAGAGAAGGAGACGGATTGTGTCGCTGTAACTCATGAAATTTGCAGACCTGGACCAGATTTCAGGGTTCACTGCTTTGGAATCTAGATATGCAGTTTTTGGTGGATGGTGCATCGTTCAGGAACAAGGGGACAGGCCAATATTGTGTTGGGTATGCTGTAGTAACAACCCACGAGGTAGTCAAAGTGGGATCACTCCCTTCACCTCTGTCAGCGCAAGCAGCGGAGTTAATTGCCTTGACTGAGACCTGATGGAAGGACAGTGAATATTTACACCGATAGCAGATACGCATTCGGGGTTTTACATGATTTTGGAACCCTGTGGAAACACAGGGGTTTCTTGATCTCCACTGGAAAGACCATCACACACCGCGGCATGCTGTCTGACCTCCTGGAAGAGATCCGATTGCCTACATCACTCGCTGTGAGCAAATGTGAAGCCCACAAGAAAATTAACGATTCTATTTCTCAAGGCAATGCGAGGGCAATCTCACTCGTAAGGACGGCAGCCCAGCAGCCACCAAATGATCAGCTTGACTTGTTTATGACAAAAATATGTAACCCAACAGCAGACGTGCGGGAGTTACAGTCGTAGGCCACGCCGAAAGAGAAGCATGAGTGTACAAGGGCCTGGTGCAGCGTATGGGAAGGGGTATGGTGTGGCTCCAATGGTAAAACTTGTCATCCACGAACATTAGTCCCATTCTATACCAAACTGACACACGGTAAGAACCATGAGTCAAAAGGGGGGATGTACGATAGTACTTCGGCAGACTGGTAGACTAAGAGATTTACCCATTACTTCCAGAAATATTGTGAATGATGTGTTATCTGTGCCACTAATAATGTGGGCGGCGGAGGGAATATAGGTGAGTCAGGCTGCACACCCCAATCCGAAAGACCCTTTGAACATTTACAAATGTATTTTATTGAACTAACTCCCAGCGATGGGAAAAAAAAGTATTGACTGGTAAGAGTTGATATGTTTTCCAAATGGGTGGAAACGTTCCCACGTCTAAACAGGATGCCAGTGCAGTAGCCCACGCTTCGATAACTGAAATAATTCCGAATAGTGGCATCCCTGAAAGGCTTAGTAGTGACAATAAGACACCAATTGTCAATAATGCTCTACAGCAGGTCAATGATTACTTGAGAATAAATATGAGACGACACTGTGCCTACCACCCAACGAGCGATAGGGCAGTTGAAAGAGAAAATGCTACCCACAAGGTAGATGCACCAAATATTGTGAGGAACGAGATGTGACATGAACAAAGGCACTTCCGATTGCGCTAATGTATATGAGATATAGGGGGAGAGGAAGAGCCAATCTTAGCCCGTTTGAGATTTTGTTAGTTCGACCATCCAACGCACGAATTGGCCCAAGGCCTAAGTAAGACAGACAACAAACTACTGTGAGGATGAGATGTTGTGTAACTCTATTAACCTCTCGAAACTTTTGTCTCAAATAGGGAATCAAGTGAAAAGAGCACTACTCCAACTAGCAGAAAGGAAGCTGCATGATCTAGAACCTTGACACTGGATAATGGTGAAAACGTTCAGGAGGACAAGCTGGAAGCTGAAGAGGTGGCTGGGCCCGCTTCAAGTGTTCCTTACAACACAGACAGTTGTTAAGGTCACAAATATATCGCTATCTGCATCTGCATATATATATATTTTAATCTGGCCCTGTACTTTTATCCTTGTAGTAGTGTGGTTGGGGAACTGGTGCAGGAAGCAAGGTTTCAAGTTCTTGGATCACTGGGGTATATTTTATGTTAACCATAAATTCTACAAGAGAGACGGCTTGCACCTTAATAGAACAGGGATCGGCATTCTGGCAGGCAGGTTTTCTGCTGCAACACCGCTACATTTAAACTAAGTAGCGGGGGGGGGGGGGGGAGGGGACAAGCTGGATGTTTAAAAAGGAAATTGAAGGGGTATAAAGAACAAGAGAAGTCAAGAGAGCAGAAGAGTGCAGTCGATGAGGAAGGCAGAGAGGAGACAGGTGCAAGAGACGCCGGGAGAAGTACCTGTCAGGAACAAGTTGAAGCTTTTGGCAACAGTAGAGTCTGATGACACTACCAGTTCGCAAGGCGGCCATGTTTGTCAATCAATAGTTGCCGCAGAAGCAGAGCGGAAGAGTCGGACATCGCATAGAGCCGTGGTAATAGGGGACTCCATCGTGAGAGGAACTGACCGGGGTTTTTGTGGCAGCAGGCGGGATTTAAGGATGGTGTGTTGCTTTCCTGGTGCTAGAGTGAAAGACATCGCGGACAGAGTGCAGGACATCCTCAAGGACGAGGGTGAAGAGCCCGAGGTGGTAGTACACGTCGGCACAAATGATGTCGGGAAGAAGAGGAGGAACATACTACAGCGAGACTTCGCAGAACTAGGAAGAAGGCTAAAAAGCAGGACGTCCAAGGTGGTTATCTCCAGTTTGCTTCCAGTTCCTCGGGAGAGTGTGGCCAGAAACCGGGAGATAATGGACATGAACGTGTGGTTGGGGAACTGGTGCAGGAAGCAAGGTTTCAAGTTCTTGGATCACTGGGGTATATTTTATGGTAACCATAAATTCTACAAGAGAGACGGCTTGCACCTTAATAGAACAGGGATCGGCATTCTGGCAGGCAGGTTTTCTGCTGCAACACCGCTACATTTAAACTAAGTAGCGGGGGGGAGGGGACAAGCTGGATGTTTAAAAAGGAAACTGAAGGGGTAGTTAGAACAAGAGAAGTCAAGAAAGACAACTGTATCAAGGAGGCAGAAAACTGGAAAAGGCATCATGCTGTAAAGTTGAGTGAAATAAGGGTTGAGGGGAAGGGTGAGAGCAGTAACAAATCAAAAATTCTATATATGAATGCACGAAGCATTAGACACAAGGTGGATGAGCTTGAGGCTCTTTTGGAAATTGGCAGATACGATATTGTGGGGATAACTGAGACGTTGCTTCATGGGGACAGGGCCTGGGAAATGAATATTCAAGGCTACACGTGCTATCGTAAGGATAGACTGACGGGCAGAGGGGGTGGGGTGGCCTTGTTGGTAAGGGAGGATATTCAGTCCCTTGCGCGGGCAGACCTAGAGTCAGGGGATGTAGAGTCAGTGTGGATAGAGCTTCGAAACACTAAGGGTAAAAAGACCCTCATGGGAGTCATCTACAGGCCCCCAAACAGTAGTCTGGATGTTGGAGGTAAGTTGAATCAGGAGCTGAAATTGGCCTGTCGCAAAGATGTTACTACAGTTGTTATGGGGGATTTTAACATGCAGTTAGACTGGGAGAATCAGGATGGTATCGGGCCTCAAGAAAGAGACTTTGTGGAGTGCCTCAGAGATGGATTTTTAGAGCAGCTGGTGCTGGAGCCGACCAGGGATAAGGCGATTCTGGATCTGGTATTGTGTAACGAACCAGAATTGGTCAGTGACCTCGAAGTGAAGGAGCCATTGGGAAGTAGTGACCATAATACAATAAGCTTCAATCTGTAATTTGAGAGGGAGTGGGTACAATCTGAAGTGACAATATTTCAGTTGAATAAAGGGAAATATGGAGCTATGAGGGAGCAACTGGCCAAAGTTCAATGGTTCAATACCTTAACAGGGAAGACCGTGGAAGAACAATGGCGGATATTTCTGTGTATAATGCAGAAGATGCAGGATCAGTTCATTCCTAAAAGGAAGAAAGATCCCAGGAGGAGACATGGGCGGCCGTGGCTGACGAGGGAAGTAAAGAAACATATAAGGTTAAAAGAGAAAAAGTATAACTTAGCGAAGATAAGCGGGAAAACGGAGGCTTGGGAAGTTTTAAAGAACAACAGAGGATTAGTAAGAAGGAAATACGCAGAGAAAAAAATGAGGTACGAAGGTAAACTGGCCAAGAATATAAAGGAGGATGGTAAAAGCTTTTTTAGGTATGTCCAAGGCAAAAAAATGGTTAGGACAAAAATTGGGCCCTTGAAGACAGAAGCAGGGGAATATATTACTGGGAACGAAGAAATGGCAGAGGAATTAAATGGGTACTTCAGATCTGTGTTCACTGGGGAAGACACAAGCAATCTCCCTGAGGTAACAGTGGCTGAAGGACCTGAACTTAAGGGAATTTCTATTTGCCAGGATTTGGTGTTGGAGAGACTGTTAGGTCTGAAGGTTGATAAGTCTCCGGGACCTGATGGCCTGCATCCCAGGGTACTGAAGGAGGTGGCTCGGGAAATCGTGGATGCGCTGGTGATTATTTTCCAGAGTTCAATAGAATCGGGGTCGGTTCCTGAGGATTGGAGGGCGGCTAATGTTGTGCCAATTTTTAAGACGGGTGGGCGGGAGAAAGCAGGAAATTATAGACCAGTTAGTCTGACCTCAGTGGTGGGAAAGATGCTGGACTCTATTATAAAGGATGAAATTATGGCACATCTGGATAATAGTAACAGGATAGGACAGAGTCAGCATGGATTTATGAAGGGGAAATCATGCTTGACAAATCTTGTTGAATTTTTTGAGGATGTAACTCGGAAGATGGACGAGGGAGATCCAGTGGATGTAGTGTACCTGGACTTTCAGAAAGCTTTTGATAAAGTCCCACACAAGAGGTTAGTGAGTAAAATTAGGGCGCACGGGATTGGGGGCAAAGTACTAGATTGGCTGGAGAATTGGTTGGCTAATAGGAAACAAAGGGTAGTGATTAACGGCTCCATTTCGGAATGGCAGGCAGTGACCAGTGGGGTACCGCAGGGATCCGTGGGGGGACTGCAGCTTTTTACAATATATGTAAATGATATAGAAGATGGTATCAGCAATAACATTAGCAAATTTGCTGATGACACAAAGCTAGGTGGTCGGGCGAAATGTGATGAGGATGTTAGGGGATTACAGGGTGACCTGGACAAGTTAGGTGAGTGGGCAGATGCATGGCAGATGCAGTTTAATGTGGATAAATGTCTGTTTATCCACTTTGGTGGCAAGAACAGGAAGGCAGATTACTACCTCAATGGTATCAAATTAGGTAAAGGGGCTGTTCAGAGAGATCTGGGTGTTCTTGTCCACCAGTCAATGAAGGCAAGCATGCAGGTACAGCAGGTCGTAAAGAAGGCTAATAGCATGCTGGCCTTCATAACAAGAGGGATTGAGTATAGAAGCAAAGAGGTGCTTCTGCAGCTGTACAGGGCCCTGGTGAGACCACACCTGGAGTACTGTGTACAGTTCTGGTCTCCAAATTTGAGGAAAGACATTCTGGCTATTGAGGGAGTGCAGCGTAGGTTCACGAGGTCAATTCCTGGAATGGCAGGATTGCCTTACACGGAAAGACTGAAGCGACTGAGCTTGTATACCCTTGAGTTTAGAAGACTGAGAGGGGATCTGATTGAAACGTATAGGATTATGAAAGGACTGGACACTCTGGCAGGAGGGAACATATTTCCGTTGATGGGGAAGTGCCGAACCAGAGGACACAACTTAAAAATACGGGGTAGACCATTTAGGACAGAGATGAGGAGAAACTACTTCACCCAGAGAGTGGTGGCTGTGTGGAATGCTCTGCCCCAGAGGGCAGTGGAGGCCCAGTCTTTGGATTCATTTAAGAAAGAATTGGATAGAGCTCTTAAACATAGTGGAGTCAAGGGTATGGAGATAAGGCTGGAACAGGATACTGATTAGGAATGATCAGCCATGATCATATTGAATGGTGGTGCAGGCTCGAAGGGCAGAATGGCCTACTCCTGCATCGATTGTCTATTGTCTATTGTCTTGTTGTCATAAAATGACAAAGGTCGGGGGCGGGGGGCGATCTGGTGGATATTAACAAAATTAACATTTACTGAGAATACTGAAAAAATACTTTGCAAAATCTAATTCTTTGCTAAATATGTCGGTAGACTGCCTGACTCCGCTGAGTTTTGCAAGCAGACAACCTGGCCTTGCAAGTCTTGCAAGTAGTCGAATTCAGCAGAGTCATGGAAGACATGAGGGCAGTAAGCAATTATATCAACAGCAAAGGAATGAGAAAAACAACTCGATAACTGGAAGGGAGCTCGAACGTTCCCAGCCCTTATCCTTGAGCATATGATAAACGTAAGCGAAGTATAGAATAAAGAGAATATGTGAAAGCTGTTAAGAGCCCTGATATGACGCATTTTGCCAAATGTATTGATTCCCACTGCAGTGGTTACAATAAAATCTTTTCTTTGCTCCTGTTAGCATTTGCGTCGAGTCGATTTAAGTTCCAGGACACTGAGTAAAACTGATTGCCAGCACAACATCAAAGGCTGAACGGTCTGTATTGTACTGTACTCTTCTTGTTTAATTTTGTCTGCTCTTTGTTTCCTTAATAGAGGCGAAAACATAAGCAAGGCATTTCCCTTTCTTTTGAAGCTTTCGAGTGACCTCCCCAAAGATGCAATGCTGGCTGGCCCCATTTGAGATGGCCTGCATAGCTTGGTTCTGGAACAACCGTTTCCGGGGGATGTTTCCTACTCCACTGCTCCGCTGTGGTTTCTTCATTCCAATACCGATTTTCCATGGCCTGGCCTGAGAAACGAATCCTTTACAGTCGCTATCGTGGTGCAATGTGAAACGTTGAGCCGGAGACGAATATACCTTGGTCAGGATTTCGAGAAAATTGGCAGGTGTGGGCTAGTCATTTATGGAAAGCCAATGAACCTAAGCTTCTGCTATATCGCTGACGATCAATCGTTTTTTCCCGCCTCTCCAGATCCATGAACACTCTGCCCGGCCAATGGATTTAGCGAGTGACGATGGACGAATGCTACACCGTGGCCTCAAGAGTGCCATGCCGGAGGATGAGTCAGAGGGCTCCTGGGCCTGCAAACGCACTCCTCCTCGCCAACGCATCCAAATCCTGGAGCGAGGTGAAGGCGACCTGCTGTTGAAGGAGGTACTGAGTCTAATTCAGCATCTGTTGCTCACTCTGGTTGTGGCCCAGAACTGTAGCCAAGAAGCGAATGTTGGGTTGCCGTTGGCACTGAGGGCGAACGGACTCGCAATTACCATCTTCGTTCTTAGGGATGGGCAGTGCAGGCTTCCAGGAGCGCCGGAGGGGCATTGCATGAACCATGCTTGTTGATCTGTGGGAAGGGAATCAGATGGGCGTTAGCCATTGGGGAGACTGCATTGAATCGTCGAGAAGTCGTGATCCAACAGGAGAATAGGTCCATACGTTTCAGTCAGTCCCATGCACTTGTTTGGTCAAGCAGTACAAATGGAGTCTGAGTCTTTGGATCCCAACACAGACCAGCTCGATCAGTGATGAACTGCCAGTCAGACTTGCTCACACAGCACTCGGCCATTTTTGCAACCTGGCATCATATTTCCTGCATTAAATCCACTACTAGCAATCAAAATCTTACTGGCTTACCAGCTGCAGGCTCTCATCCATCCTGGTCCTAGATATCTCTGCATTTTCGAGATAGTGGGTTCATCGAGTTGTGGTATTTATTATTGAGAGTGAAGTTGATGTGCTGACGAACTCATCATTATGTCTGTGATGCAAACGTGCGTCGTGACCAGGCTGGAAGTGGGGATCTATTTATTCAAAGCATCACTTCGAGTGACTTTGGCTCATGAGGGCCAAGATGCAGACTGATCTTACATTTCCTTTGTCTATATGTGTACGTTTGGCGGTGGGGATATTGACTCAACAAATCTTACAATGGAATTAAGATTGGACAACGCAGCATTAGGCCCAAGGTTCAGCCTTCACTTCTGTTGGAGTCAAAAACACTTCATCAGCTGGAAGCACTCCGACCATGACCTGGATACTCGGCCTACATTCGCTGCGCTGTGTGTCTCAGTTCGTCCCGAATCACTCAGTGTGCGAATGGCATAGGAATAGGCCCAACAATGGACACTGGAACTCACTGCTTTATGTGCACATCTATTTATCAGTGAGTGTGATGGCCCTGGTCGCCACATCATTCCATATGGTTGACTACCATTGGTGCAAATGAAGCCTGGATTTCCATTTCCCTGTTTTGTTGGTTTTGGTCAATACCAGATGGAAAAACCGGTAAAGCTGACAGATGAGGCACCTTGGTCTCCGACACCTCAGTGCACTTCAGAGCCAAAGACAGATTTTTCATTTCCGTGCACTAGTGTTTTTTCAATGTCTGTGGGAAAAGATGAGATTGACAGGCTCGTGAGTACTAGGTCAAAATATAACTTGAGGCTTTTCTGTCTTGTATGTTCATGCATCTGGGTCCGTCAGTCCCATAATTGGTGTAAGAGCAGAATGCACAAGGCATGAGAATGGGGCTGGTCTATGTTTGTTGCATGACACTGTAAAACACTTGCATTGGTGGAAATTGTTAATTTTGACGATCAGCCCAAGTTTTCGTCCGAGGATAATTTTGCCTGCATTGTTATCGAGAATACCCACACCTCGTGAAATTTGGAAATAAAGTGCTGTGTGGAGTTGGAGCCTGTGGCCTACATTTCTTGCATGGACGAGTACGCGCGCACATGAAGTGAAAACGGTAAATTTCGTGCTAAAGCTGAGATGGAGAAATCGCGGGGTTTTTGCTGTGTCTTGTCAATGTGAGAAAGATTTAGCTCCTGGTCAAAAGGAAAATCCCGCAACTGCAAGTATGATTCCAAAGCTTTCACAGTGGTGGAAAATTATTAAATGTATTGCTTGTCCCCATTTGAGGTCGAAGGACATTATTTCCGGCATGGGATCGAAAATTTCCAGACATTGCGAAATATTTAATATGTTACTGGATGGAAATGTTGCCAGATGCCTACATTTCCCTGCATGGAATAGAACACTCACACTTGAGCAGAAAATGATAAATTCAGTTCGAGACCTGAGATGAAGAAATTGTACTGTTCCTACTGTGTCTCATCTAAAAGTGAGTGAGTTTTAGCTCCTGGTAGGAACGATATAAATGGGGAAGACCAGACTCCAAAGAGCACTGCCAGTGAGAGATTATTTTTAACAGTTCCACGACGGAGGAGGCCTCATTCAATAATCAGGCTGACCGTTATAAAATCTCTCAAGGGCCTCATTCACGTTTTCAATATCAACATCTGCTATGCAATAGCCAATAAGTAACAACATTCACGGTGAGTTACACTGTTCTGCACACCCCACTCCTTCCCGCCCCCCACCCCCAGAACCCAGGGATACAATTCTTTCGATACACTGCCCTTCACCCCGGGACCAGAAGTCATGCTGCTTTAGATGCACTGCCCTTTCCCCTTGAGACCAAGTGTCACAGTGTATTAGGTAGACTGTCATTAATACCATCTGTGTCTGGCGATCATAGAACATAGAACATAGAAGAATACAGCGCAGTACAGGCCCTTCGGCCCTCGATGTTGCGCCGATCAAAGCCCACCTAACCTACACTAACCCGCTATCCTCCATATACCTATCCAATGCCTGCTTAAATACCCATAAAGAGGGAGAGTCCACCACTGCTACTGGCAGGGCATTCCATGAACTTACAACTCGCTGAGTGAAGAACCTACCCCTAACATCAGTCCTATATCTACCCCCCCTTAATTTAAAGCTATGCCCCCTTGTAATAGCTGAAAGACAGGATAATGAAGCATAAAGCGAGACAGACAGGGGAGGCAGTTTTGATGCAGGCAATTTATTCAGTCTCAATCTGTTGAATTGCCATTGTGAGATTTAACAATGGACAGACTTTCATGGCGAGAAGGAACGAAATTCAGAATGATAATTGCAGTTGATGTGAATTAATGGTATGGTAGTCCCACAGGTCGGTGCAACATTGAGCACCAAAGGACTTGGACGATGTCATTATATTGCATGTAGAAAGCACGGTTAGATTATAGCTGTGCATTACGCTATTCAGAATACGGATTTAGTCAGAATCTGTAAGATCATACATCTGCTTCTGACACTTCATGGGAATAAGAATAAGGCAACTCACATTTCCTGATACCGGGAGAGACTGCAACGTGCGTGTATATCAATAAAATGGGGGCGAGAAAAGATTTACAGCACCACAAATGTATCGCCGACACCGTGGCGAAGGCAGTCTGAGCCGACTATGTGTATCACTGACGTTGGGGAGACAGCAGACTTTCCTCAATGGATGTATATCACTGCCAACTGTGAAAAAAGCAGCCTCCTTATTGTGTGTGTGCTACAGATCTAGAGGAAGATCCCCCTGACCCCAGTCTGTATGCGTCACTGATCCCGATAAAAGAGCAGAGAGTTACCACTATGTGTGCATTGATGACTCTCGGGAGAAGAGCAGACTTAAAAACTGTTTCAGTTTATCAAATGCTGATGCATGTTCCTTGACTGTTTCAGCCTCTGTTTTTGGACGTACAGGAATATGAATTGCAGTGATCCTGCATTGGTAGCGTCAAGTGGAATGTGTCATCTTCAAATGATGTTTAAATTCCAGGTTTTGTTTCCTTTCTCAACTACACCTATCGACGATTGCAATCCTGTCACGAGCTAAGTGTGGTCTCTTCAAATATGTGAACAATATACCTGGTGGACAGGGAAATGGTCACGATCCTTGCAATAGATATTTACAAAAAACTGTTTTACATTGATTAAACAATTTTAATAAGTTTAATTGGATGATTCAACACAGTCTTCATCTGATCCCTGAACTTGTTTAATGTCACAGTGTAAATACATATATTTGTGCAGCAACTCGTGAGCTGGCAGATGTATCCAATTTCCTGTACAAAATAATGTAGGAAAATTCCCGTCTTCACCATCCGCCAAACTCTTCTTGATATTACATACAGTGTAAGGACGGCCCATGACAGGACGAAGTTAGTCGAAATGAGAAAAAGTAAAATCATGGATTTTCTTCGACTTTGTATTTTTGCATCTGTGGCATTCTTTCCCTTTCTCAGAGTCTGGAATCTCATGCGGGCACTGTTGGCCATTAGGATTTGTCTGACACATAAAGCATTAAACAGCACGGTTAAAAGGATTGCCAAACAAGGAGTAAGAAGGTAATGAATGATTTCGACTGTTGCCCAGAACTGAGATAATGCAATATTCCATCTCAGCTGACAAAACCAAGGAATATTCTGTAGCCAATACTGACCAGTTAATATAAAATACCAAAACATATTCTTTAAAAGGCTCAGTATTGTCACTGTTCCCAATATGGCAAATGCAAATTTCACATTGCAATATTTGCGTTTCAATTTCTGGTGGCTGATGGCCACAAATCGATCAATTGTGAAAGCAACAATGTACCACACAGAACAGTCTGTGACTGCATTCACAAGGATGGCATGGATATTGCACACATGGATCGATTTCACGAACTGAAAATTTGTTTTATAAACAATTGGAATGTGCCTCAGTATCAGGTCAAAGATATTGACAAGCAGATCCGCTACTGACATGGCCACCAGATACAGGGACACACATTTGGATACACCACACTTATCTCGAGACAGGATTGCAATCGCCAATATGTTAACTGTGAGAAACAAAACAAAACCTGAAGTTAGATCACGCATTGCATTTCACAGCACAAAAGAAGCACAGTCATTACTAAGAGGGATGAAGGGCTTTTGCCCGAAACGCCGATTTTCCTGCTCCTCGGATGCCGCCTAACCTGCTGTTCTTTTCCAACACCATTCTAATCTATACTCTATTACGAAGAGGGAGCCATTTAAGAAAGGAATGAGGATCGACTGTTTCTCTCAGAGTGTTGTATGTCTTTGAAATACTTCCAATGAAGCATTGTGAGCGTGGAAATACTTGTGTATATTTAAATCATAGTGGGTTCAATTTTTTTTACTCTTTCCCTTTTTTCAAATGTATTCTCATAGAGAAGGGCCATTCTGAAGTCAAAACACAACTCGACAAAGTCAAAGCAGAAAGGATGTTCCAGATTACCGCTGAAATTCAGAACAGGTAATACGGGATGGGGATAAGGGACGTTTGTTGGTTGTGTCACAGTCTGTCATTTCATCATTAAATGTGAACTCTATTTCTCTCTCTCTCTCTCTTGCTTGCCACGGATTCTGAAAGGCGAAAGTGAGGACTATGGATGCTGGAGATCATAGTCTAGAATAGAATGGTACTGGAAATGCAGAGCAGCTCAGGCAGAATCCGAGGAGCAGGAAAGTCGACGTTTCGGACAAGAGTCTTTCATAAGATTCTGCCAGACCTGTTGAACATCTCGAAGATTTCTCCTAACTGTCGAAGATAACACAGGAACATTGAAAACAGTGTGTTTGCTGTGCTGAAGCAACATCACCTGTGCAGTTGGTATTTCCTGACACCCGTATATTAATTCCCAAAGCTGGTATTGATTTTGGACCTGTCTCATGTAGACTGAATACAGGTAAAGATGATAACGCCATCAGATGCCGCTGACTGAAGTAAATGCTGATGAATAGTTCAGGTTGGTTCTTGGAACACCGGTAGGAATTCAGAAGATGGACAGATTGGTGAAACGCCGTCCCTCGCTCCTGGTGTCATTGTCTGCTGTTATTTATAACTGAATGTTGGCAGAATGGCATTTCCTAGATATCACGTGTTGCATTGGGATGACACGATTCCGTCAATCATATACTCCTCGCGCAGTTCCAGTTGCTAGTCTTTGATTGCTGTCTCTTTACCAAGTCAGCAATTTGTCTTCCTCCATTTGCTTGATCCTGCTCTTGCCAGCTCTTTGAACATTTGCTTTTCACAAGGCTTAGTACCTCCTTTGAGTCCAATGATCGAATGAGGTATCACGATTTCAGCATTCACCCTCAGAAGTCCCCTTTGGTGCTTTCATGTTTCACCCCTGATTCTTCGAAATTGTAATTGATTGACAGCTTGTCTTACAATTGTGTATTTGTTTCGCATAAAAGAACATGCCCCACCACTTATTCATACAATGTGTGTCTGTCCATTCCCAGTCACCCTATGACTGTGAAATCAAAGCAATGAACGACTCGAAATCTGAGACGAAAGCAGAAATGTTTGGAGAAACGCAGCAGTCTGGCAGCATCCCGTTTCAGGCAGAGCATTGCACTGATTGTGCTTCTGTCTCTGCTGTTGCTGTGAGGACCCAATGGACGGCCTTGAGAGTTTACTGCTCAAGTGGGCAAAGTCTCGTGCCTCTTACGTGGACTTGGGCAAAAGAGGAAACATCAGAAATCCCGCACAGCAGTTTTGGCATGAAGACAGATGAATGAAAGTGTTTCAACTGACATTTCGAGACAGCGACTCCATTCATTCATTGATACATTCATTGTACGTCCTTTTGGATTACTGCAAAGTTTATACTGAGTTATCATTCACACTGATCTGATCGGTTCTCATAAATAGATGAGCTACAAAACGTTGGGACAGTTACAACAAGTCACTCAACTCCCGACTTTCCCAAAACTAGTCTGCTATTGACAATGCACTAATCACATATGTGCTGGAATACTCCTCACTTAACAGGATGACTGTAGCTCCAACAACACTCAACAACGTCAACGCCATACAGAACAAATCAAACAGCTTAGTTGGCACCACACCCGTGAACATCCTCTGCCAACTCTTCGTAGCAGAACCATGTATAATCTACAGAATATACAGCAGAAAAACACCCGAGATCCTCAGACTGCACCTTCCAATCCATTCTAGAAGGAGAAAGGTAGCGGATGCATGGAAAGCGAGTCCTTGGAAGTGACTTTGGAGAGGTATTTTATCAATAAAAGTGACAATGATCAGAAGTATAATGACATCAGTTATCAGCACATTATCGAAGTCCAGAAAGGAGGTGCGATAGCCGTGCTGAAACTCATGCTGGCATTCAATGGATTTCAATCGGAAGGTGTGGGGTAGGGGGGGAACCATTAGATCTGGCAATTGTACCAACGTTTTTCGTGTTTTGTTGCATAGTAAAGCAGTTGTCCAGTCAATCAAACCCATTAACGTCAGCTAACATTCAATGTAAACATTCAAAGTTCTCGATCTCTCGTTATTGACAAACCTCCCCTCAACTCCAGTTCATGGACTAAATTCACTTGACAGAAGTACTTACCAACAACACCAACAGCAGCAAGGAAGGGATAATAAATGTGCTCAAAGAGCAGGAGTACATGTCGTATTCGAATGTATACTGGCATCCATTGTTGATTTCTAATGTAAAAGGCAAAGTGGGAAGAAAGTTTCGAGGTAAACTTTGTGAATCTTTGGTCCTCTGCATACGGATTTTGTTCCATTGCTATAAAAGTCCAGTCTGTCCTTCTCGAATTGTGGTTGCTCGTCTCCCTTTGTCAGAGACTCCGAGCCGTGTTCATGTCAGAGCTGAGGCTTCTCTCTGAAACGATGAGATCACAATTTGGAAAATTTCCCTTATGAAGAATACAGGATATCCCTCCAGCGACACAGCGAGGATCCCTAGAGATTGACATTAATCACAGACTCTGAACAAACAGGTTTAACTCATATCTCTCAAAACCACATTCTTAGTATTCGGAGCGGCAGGAGAACATTCTGTCTCCGGTCAGAGAGCTCAGCATGGTAGCTGAGTGGTTACCATTGCAGCCTTGCAGAGCTCGGAATCCGTGTTCGATTCCAGTGTCGGGTGACTGCATGTGTGAAGTTTGTCCGTTCTCCCCGTGCCTTCATGGGTGTGCTCTGAAATCTTCCCAGAAGCCAAAGATGTCCATATGAGATGAATTGGCCATGTTACATGATCCTTCGTACAAATGTGGAGCCAGGGTGGGGTGATGTTTGGATGGACATTGTGGACTGACTAATTTGCAGTGGTTGTTTCCACATTCTATGATTTACGAACAAGGTTTTGAACAAAACACAACGAACAGTGGAACGATAAAAGGCAGTTTTACATTGATTTACCACTTGTTTTACATTGATTTATGTCAGAGGTGATTTTGCAAAAACTGCAACACTTAAGCAGACTTTCTCCACATGTTGAACTGATGATCGAATGTCTCCGACACGTCTGCCATGTCGTGACAAGAATGAATGTGTTCCAGATTTTTCAGAACATAATAGAGAATATTGGATAGGGGTTATGGTTACGTTTGACGAAAGAAGTGTAAAGAGAAGTAATGTGTGGTATGAACGGTGCAGTACAATACAGTGCTATGGAATGAAGAGGTAATCACAACAGCGATGCGACGGACGTGAGCTGAACAACTCCCAGTGAATACACCTCGGTAGATGTGCTGTCAGATTGACTGGAGAGCGGGCACGTTCCGATCAATCTGCTGGTCAGGAGCATGGGGCCCAGGACGAAAATTCGGAGATGAACAAAATGCACTGAATAATTATGGGGCAGATAATACTGTCTCAGGAAACAGTAAGGTATTGGACAGCTCAGAGTAATGTCTAAGAAAAGCGAAAGTATTGAAAGTAAACAGGCCACACACTGAAGGAGAAGAATGTGGTAAATAGCTTTGGTGACTCACAGTGGCAGATGTTTGACACACCACACCACACCCACCACTCCCAAAACACCACCTTCCCTACAAACAAGAAGTGTAATGTCGTCGGTACATTAACGTGTGGGTCTGAAGAAGAGAGGACCGGTTGTGACATATTCTTGGATGCACTGTGTTCAAGAGAGAAATGAAAATTGATGATAGTAAACCTTAAAATGATTGCAAAGAAAGAGGCAGCGAGGAAGGTAGAAAGGCGGTGGAGGGACAGAAGGACATACAAACAGAGAAAGGAGGATGTCCCATAAGCAGATGGGTCTGGGACTGAGCATTAGCAACAGGTTATTATGGCGGATTGAGATTGTTGTACCGTAATGTTGAATACAGGAAAAGACAGCGCAGGCTGGAAAAAAGAAACAGGAGAATTTCACGGTGAACTCTGTGGGAAAGACATCTCATTCCAAGAGACTGCACGCGTCATCTGTAAGCCGAAAGAGAACGATTTATCATTTCCCATGCTGTGTACCAGCTGACGGGTTTTTGCCCAATAACTCAATACATCCCTGTGCATCTGCAAACTGCTTATGCGTACCCAACATCGGTTATCACTGCCTACCTTAGCGTTATCTACAAGTATCACTCCACACATTTTCTCTCATGATGTTAATCTATGCATCAAAAATTCCTAACCTTTGTTTCCATGTGTTTTTCAGATTCCCATATGCCTATTCCTTCTGTTATCACTTTGTAAAACTATTTATGTACGTGTCAGACATTTTGGATCACCATTTGATGGGAGTTGCCGATCTTTTTCTCTAAATTCCTCTTTGCTTCTCTGCTATGTTTCTCCGCTGCCTTTTCATACCTTGTCTTCCCGTTTTCTTTCATTCCATGTCACAGAACTGCAAATTACTTCATTGTCGAAACAGGCCATACTGCCCATCGAAACCATATCAACACGCCAAAGTACAGCCCAGCCAGCATCCCTGTAACTCTGCATTTCCCGTTTCCAACCCACACATCCCTGGACATTATGCGGAAATTTAACAAGACCAATTCACCCAACCTGGGCATCTTTGAGCTGTGGGAGGAAACAGAAGCAGACACGGGAAATTTTCAAGCTCCAAACAACAGTCATTCGAGGATGGAAATGAAACCTGTTCCCTCGCACTTTGAGGCAGCAGTGATAAATACTGAGCCGTCGTGCTGTCCAGATGTGGGTTTTTCTTTAATACACGTCATGAAATTATCTTTTTAGCTTTAGTTTAGCTCCTTTGTCAAAAACTTGGCCCAGTCTTTGTTTGTCCTCCCGTTCCAGCGTGCGGAAGAGAGACTTCTTTGCGTGGAGATAATCTCCAGTTTGAAGTTCGCCCATTTCTTACTTCCAGTCTCTCACAGCAAACTTTCATTGTCATCATTCTGATTCTGCTTCTGTTCTTCTTCTCTTGACAATCTCTCTCCGTCAAATCTTATTCTGGTTTGAACATTGATCTTGATGAGATTAAATTACTTACAGTGTGGAAGCAGGTCCTTCGACACAGCAAGTCCACACTGACCCTCCAAAGTGCAACCCACCCAGACCCATTCCCTTACATTTACCCCTTCACCTAACACTACGGGCAATTTAGTACGGCCAATTTAACTAATCTGCGCATTTTTGGACTGTGGGAGGAAACTGGACCACCCGGAGGAAACCCACGCAGACACAGGAAGAATGTGCAAACTCCACTCAGACAGTTGCTTGAGACGGGAATTGAACGTGGGTCTCTGGCGCTGTGAGGCAGCAGTGCTGATCACCGTGCCACCCAAAAACGCATGTTATAGCAGAATCAGCTACGTATGCAATCTATGTTGCGATATGTTCATACACACAATCGATATCTCACTGTAGAAGTGAATCCAAAGTCATCATCATTCTCTCGGACTACTCTCCAATAGAGACGACTGGCAATGGTTTTACTGTGCCTCAGGAAAGGAAGAGATTAAGAAGGAAAGTCCTTCATGGAAGCATCAGCAGGTGCGGAAAATTGAACCCACACCGCTCGTATTACACTGTAGCACACACCAGTTGCCCACTCAACTAAGATAATCTTTATTCCAGTCAACTGACCTAATCTCTATTCCAGTCAAATTAGCTAATCTCTGTTCTTCTTCTCCATCTTCCAATTAATGCATCATCATCTGCCACATATGTATCCACTCGATCTGATGGACTCACCACATTTCAAATAGCCAGATCTACAGCATAACAATTGCATTTGAACTGAACCTATACAGATGCAGTAATGTCTTCTGAATGCAATCGAAGGACACTTGCCTCTCGCTGCCCTTTGCAATATAGTTGTTCTGATCAATACTGGGTAACTATTATTCCACATGCCATGAATCCTGGCTCAAGCTCATGAATTCTACTGGAACCAATAACTTCGACACCACTGATGCATAGATTGGACATTCTGCAGCACCATCACGCCAATGCCTTGAGTACTCTTCTGAGGCTAACAACGTTGCCATTACTGCAATTAGCACATCGCCATCGTCTGCCCTAACCTCACCAACATCACCGTGACTGAGCAAACATTCATCATTCACTGCAGCAAGGACTACTGCACTGGGCACACCAATGCGGCTTCTGGCTGTGGTGGCAGACCAACGTCTCCGTCATGGAACCAAATGTCGTCACTTTCCAATGACAATGATTGCCACTTGATACGACCGCTGCCATGATTGCACGCTCGGCTAAATTCGCCGAAGCCTCTGCATTCTGCATTGCACCCACCTGTCACTGCAATTAGTGTTGCCAATGGACACTTTTGAAAACGCAAAAGAAGAGGCAAAGCCAAAAAAAGTAAGGAAAATAGAATAAAAGTAAGAACACCCTGGAACATCCTCACTCCCGAGAACTAAAATTCTCCCTTTCATTACTTTTGCCACCTTTCCTTCTTTCTTGCATTCGCAATTTTTGATGAACATCTTGTATCCCGGAGAGTTTAATAACAAGTCTATGTGTCCTCCCCACCTCGACGAGTAACTCTTAGTTTGTCTGCTTTCTTCCTCAGTCTGTCCGTTTCTCTCATGTTCATTCATTCTCTTGCTATGACTGTGTGACTTTTTCCCTCTCTCTATCTTTTATCTTTCTCACTTCCAGTTTTCCCCACTGAAGGAGTGTCACTCTCCCACCTCCCGCCCCCGTGTTTCTTTATCGATCATTCTTTAAGTTTTTCATTATTTCTATTCATGTCCTCTCTGTCTCTGTCTCAGAAAATCTGTTTCTGCGCGAATCATTTCAGTTTTTGTCTCGTTCTCACATCTCCATGTTATTGTTATCTACAAAATCATCACTCGTTATTTTACTATATTTAGGATTGAATCTGATGGTTGGATATTCAATCATTCAGATTTGTACATTGTCCCTACAGATAGACAGTGAGCTGCTGCATCATGGCATGCAACTGATGGAAAAACTGCATGGTTACCGGCGAGAAGACAGAGCTATTTGGAAGAATTTGTTCAACAAACCAACACAGAATCAACAGTGTTTCACAATCTGGACAAATGAATCATGCAGCGTGAGAGGGAGACTCATAGAGATAGCACGAGGCAGGAGGGAGATGAAAAGGGAAGAATGAGGACAGAGTGACAATAGCGCAAACAATTGGAATGATATCAAGAGAAAAGGGCAGTAGAACACATGTAGAGACTGTGGTAGAAAGAGACATAAGTAAAGCAGAGAGTGAGTGACAAGAGACAGGTCGTGAAATCAAGTAAGGTAGAGCTACAGATTGATTGGTAACAACAGAGAGAGATAGGAAGGAGAAAAACAAAGAGAGAAAGGAGTGAAGTAAGAAAAATACATAGACAATAATGAGAACGTTCGGAACCGAAGGAATTGAAAGAAATTGAGAGACCGAGATGGAATCACAGAATGAAAAAAAGAAAGCAGTCCAGAAGAGGCCGTTTGGAAAATCGAATCTACACTGCCTAAAATATAGCAACAGTTGGAAATGTTCATTCAGATAGCTCATGTAAGTTTGGTGAATGAACAGAGGCAGATAACATTTTCAATCTCACTGTCCCACTCTCTGTGATGGCAAGGGATTCCTGTTGAAGTACTGTTCATGATACAAGCCTGCACTATCATTGTCCCCGTCTCTCTCTCTCTCTCTTTCTCTCTCTCTCTCTCTCTGTGTGTATCTTTCCCTTTCGTGATAGCTCAGTAAACTGAACAGATGGGGGAAATTTATGATCTCATGCTGCATTCTAAGAATCGGTGCACGTTTATTTTTAGCATGTGTTGTGCAGCACTTAAGGCAATTCGGTGGTGCCCTCGGCGTTGATAAAAGTCACTGCAGACAAAATGAACAGCTCCAAACCCGGTCATCCATGAAACGCTGTGGACCAAGAAAAACTGAAAATGAGATTGCAGTGGTGGAAGAATTTAGCTCACAGCCACCTTGTCAAAAACAACTTGGGCTGGGAAAAGAATACCCGCCCCCCCCCACCCCCCAACAGGGAAAGCGGTCGGGCCAATGAAAGGAAAACAAAAATGAACGTTAACATAATTGATATCCTCACGGCCTGGGTATTCACTTCAATATCTATTTCCCATGAACACTGTTCAAATGAATTATTCCTCCGCTGTCTCTTTGAACAAATATCTGAGTTGGTCGACACAATAAAAGCAAAGATTCCCAGCAGCTTGATAAAGAGGGTCAGGCAGGATGGCGAGTCGCTCCTCTTCCAAAGTAAACACTGACAAAAAAAACTACAGCAAGTCATAAGGCTCCTGTAACCATTCGAAGAGAATGGCTAGTGGTTTGACCTGATAGTCATCATAATTCAGGAAATGGGAAGACTTGAGAAGATGGGACCTGCCATTGTATGAATAGAGAGGCAATGTCAGATAAAGGCAATTGAAATGAAAATGACAAATCGTGTACAACTTGGGAAGTGGTGAAGATATTCATTTCGCAAGGGAAACTAACTTCCATTGTAATGTGACCCCCTTTCACAGATGCACCAGAAAAGAATTTTGCCTTGATGCATCGCAACTTGATATGGAAACTGCTCAGCTGAAGACTGGAAGAAACTACAGAAAGGTGTGATCACTGTCTAGATCAACAAACAAGCCAACCTTCAATTCATTGACTCCATCGACAATTCTTGTTGCCGTGGAAAGGCAGTCGACATCATTAAAGGCTTCTCCCCCACCACCACCCCCAGTTATAATATCTTCCAACCGTTCAGAGTCATACAAAGTCATAGAGTCCTTTGGCCAAATCTGATCCATGCCGACCAAAATGTCAATCCAAGGAAGCTGCATTTACTTGCGCTTGTTGAATATCCTTCAAAATCTTTCCTACCTGTGTGTTTGCACAAATGTGTACTTCCACTGACAATGTATTCCATATGTGCACTAGCCACTGTGTAACACTGTTGCCCTCGGATTCCCTTTTATACTATCCCCTCTAAGCTGAAACTAATGCTCTCTCATCCTCGATTCTTCCAAGTTAAAGAACAAAACTGAGTGCATTCACTCTATTCTGTCAGACAGAAGATACAAACACTTAAATGCACATACTGAAAGATTCATCTAATTCTCCGTTGTTATCAGACTTCTGAATGGATAAATCAAATTTGAAATCTTAGATTGACGTTGCTTTCTGTACACTATTGCATCTGAAACTTCATTATGCTCACTCTGCTTAATCATCCTTGTGAGTTATGATCTGCCATACTGAAGGCAACACGAAGAGTTTCGTTGTACTTATGGTCATGTGACAATAATAATTCTAAATAAATCAAATTCATTTCTTGCCTTGCTGTGCACCATGAAATCCAAAATCAATGCAATAGCAATAATACAAATGTGGAAAGCTGAAAAGATTTTTGCAGGTAGTGATACATAAAAATAGAAAAGATAAGCACAAGGGAAGATGACTGGCAAACAGAAATGGAGAGAGTGAGAAACAGGAGGACAAAGAAAATGAGATAGAGAGAGAAAACAAAGGGGGACTCAGACAAAATAATCAGGTAGAGGCTATTGAATTAAAACAATAAAAGGAAACATAAAGGGACAGTGAGGGTGGGGTGGGACAGAGGGAGCAGAGTGAGCTGCTGGGAAATAAATAGATCGGGAAAGGTGCCGAATTGTTATACATAACTGGCAATACTTTCCAGAATCCATGACGTCTCAGATTTGTGGACACACATGCACTGATTAATGTCTGCTGTCAATGTTTTTTTGGGAGAATACAAGGCAATCAGTTTGCACACAAGAAGTTCCATTGTTACCATCAACGTAACGGCTGGTCTGGTGAACGGACATGATTTGGTGCCACTTCACAGTGGGGAAGGGGGCAGTGGAAGGTGGTGGGGAAAACTTCAAGGTAGATTCCGTGAAATATTTGAGGTTGGGAAGCCTCAGGAACCAAGAACAGTATTCCAATTGGAACTGTGCAAAGACTGAGTTGAACAAAAAGATAGATTTCTTCAATGGTTGGTTAACAGCAACCTGCAATGTGAAAGGGAATAGAAGCAGTCATGCCATGACGCGTTGGAAGTAAGTACATATTCGGAATGGAAAGTTGTAGCAGAACTTTCTGAAAAAGAGAAGTTGTGATTTATGCATAATCTCCCAGCCTCTTTGAAAAACTCAAATGCATCAATTTTTGCCCATTTGCAATGGGTTTAAGTACAGACTCAGTCTGTTATTGCTTTCACCCATGCCATTCATGGTATCAGCAAACATCAACCATACATTAATCTGAGAAATGCATTGGAATGACTTCAAAGTTGGTTTTGTTTGTCCTCGGATCCAAGTGGAGGTAAGGTTTATGAAGTCAGACCTCCTGGATAAAAGCTCAGAAGATCAGAAATCATCTTCCTTCAATCCCCAAGAACTCTCAGTACTTTGACAGTTGTTGTTGGCTCTTTGCGACAAACCCTTTGGTTCAGAATCAGTTGTAGATTAATTTCTACTCATGCTTACAAAACCAGGTTAAACACCAGAAGGCCAAAACAATTGATAGATATATTTCTTTGTCAGGAATGTAAAAGGAACAATCTCTGATTATTTTGGGCAGTCGCGCCGTCTATTAAATATTTGCCTCTGAGACAGATCTCACCGGCCACAAGACTCCAGTCTCTGAGGGCACCACAAAGGCTGCAATGTTCCACTGTAAAGACTGGGAATGATCCATTATCTCATTGTGTGTTCGATACACAGGCTGCACCCAGTTGAATGCCCAAGTATTAAATCCAAACACTGCAGGTATTATAGCACTGCAGGCAATGTGCATGTTGCTAAATGATGATTGCCCAAATATCTGGAGTCCCCCATTGTAGACATTGCATGACCGTAAACAATACAGACACTGCAAGTGCCGTATGTTGAAATGACAGTCATCTCACGCTGTCTACATTGCATTACTATAGACCAGGAGAAAGTGAGGACTGCAGATGCTGGAGATCAGAGTTTAAAAATTTGTTGCTGGAAAAGCGCAGCAGATCAGGCTGCATCAAACGAACAGGAGAATCGACGTTTCGGGCATAAGACAACACAGGTTACACAATGCTAAGTGTCCAAATGTCAGGGGGAAACACAGGAGGTGTTGTATCACCATTGGCATGATTTTAGTGCAGTGTGTTCAATGTTAAGTAACCAAGCCAAACAGTAGACATTGCAGAACTGCGATATTTTGGAGTTCCGGTTTTGGACTGGGATGTACACAGTTAAATATCATACAACACCAGGTTCTCGTCCAACAGGTCTATTTGGGAGCAATCGCTTCCAGAATGCTGCTACTTAATCAGGTGGTTGTGGAATTTAAGATCATAAGACTCAGAATTTACAGCATACGTTTACAATGTGATTTACATGAAATTATACATTGAGAAATACCAGGGTTATTTGTTAAGATTAGACTCTCGACAGTGTGGAAACAGTCCCTGTGGCCCAAAAAGCACGCACCGCCCCCACAGAAGAGCCTTCCCCTATGTTTAACACGACGAATACATCAAAAACTTCGGGCAATGTAGCATGGCGAATGTTTGCCCACCTTTGGACTGTAGGAGGAAACCGGAGCACCTGTGCAGACACTGGAAGAATGCGCAAACTCCACACAGACAGGTGCCCAAGGCGGGAATTGAAAACGGGAATCCAGCGCAGTGCTAACCACTGAGACAAAGTGGTGCCCAAAAGTCTCCCATCTTTTGGAATGAACGTGTTGGTTTCAGGTCTTTCATATGTAAATCGTAGAACTATTTTCAAGGTACATTCCAAAATGAACTTTACCAATTGGTATCATCTCGGCCCAGATAATGCATTTGTGCTGTGAGGTGCCCTTTGTGAGACTGTTTGAGCCAGAATGTTCAGACTGATTCCAATCTAAAAGAAAATTGCCAGAATCGTACATGGATTCATGCAGTTTTTGAGCAGAAGCAAATGTAATATTTGAAATACATATTCACCCCACAAACTAATATGCGCGCGTTTGTGCATGTGCGTGTGTCTGTTGGGGGTGTTGATGAGTGTCTGTGAGAGAGTGTGCCTGTGTGTGTGTGAATGAGAAGGGATATGAGTCTGTGGGAGAGTACATGTTTGCCTGTGAATGTACGAATGTAAATGTGAGCGAATGAGAGAGAACATGTGTATGAGAAAAGGGCTGTGTGAGTGTAAGGGTCTGCAGCAGTGTGTGTGCGTGTGTGTGTGTGTGCGTGCGCAGGAGTGTCTTTGTGTGCCTCTCTGGGAGTGTGCGTCTGTGACTATGTTCATCTGCGTGTGAGCGTGTGTCTGTTATTGTGTGCGTCTTTGTGTGTGAGTGTGTGTGACGGAGAGAGTCTGTGTGTGTGTCTGTCTGTGTCGTTCTGTGCGCAGTGCAGTCGGGTGCAGTGAAGTGTAGTGGCATGTAGTATAAAGAGGTTCTGCGATTTACATATGAAAGAACTGAAACCAACATGTTCATTATAAAAATTGAGAGACTTAATCAACAATTTGGTATTTTTCAATATATACTTTCAGTTACATCACACTGTAAACGCTTGCTATAAATTATGTGTCTTACAATCTTATACTCCACAACCATCTGATGATTAAGCAGAGTTCCGAAAGCTAGTGAACCCAAATAAATCTGTTGGACTATAGACTGGTGTTGTGTGGTTTTTATCATTGTAATACTGCAGGCAACAAACAGCGTACTCACTTTTGGGTTTCCAAGTATTTATTCTATTCTAGAGTAGACGTTGTACTACTGTAGATGCTATGTACATTGCACACTGCTGAGTGTCCGTGTCTCAGTTAGTTTAGACAGTGTACATTGTAGTAATGTGCACAATACACTGTCTGAATAATACAGAGTACCAGAATATCAGTCCTCCAACCCTGTCGACATTGTATTACTGTATCTTTTGTCTCATTGTGTGTCTTTGATATGATATATTTAGGCATGTTAATGTGAGGGTGTGGGGATGCATGCGTTTGTGAGAGAGCATGTGCCTGTGTTTGCATGTAAGTGTGTAATTTTGTGCGTTTGTCTGCATTTGCAAGATGTGACTGTGTTTGTAGGATTGTGAGTGAAATGCGTTTGTGCGAGTTTATATGAATTTGCGTGTGTAGCTGGGCATGTATATGTTTGTGTTTCTGCATGGGTTTATCCGAGAGGGAGAGAGAGAGAGAGAGAGAGAGAGAGAGAGAGAGAGAGAGAGAGAGAGAGAGAGAGAGAGAGAGAGAGAGAGAGAGAGAGAGAGAGAGAGAGAGAGAGAGATTGTGTGTGTGTGTGTATGTGTGTGTGTATGTACGAGACTAAGTGAGAGTGCGTGTCACTGTGTGTGTCTCTCTTTGGATGAGAGTGGTACTGTTGCGGTAAGACGTTCATCACCAAGTCCATGTGTTATTTTTCTGCAGATATCTCGCTGGGTGAAAAGGTCAGTGTGCCTCCCGTGAATTATTTCTGGTCTGTCTCAAATGGTATTTACGTGTCAGTGTTTTTGGGCGCTTCCAGTTCTGTAGCTGATTGGCTTTTATATAGGGCCACGTTCAATGCATTAATTTATTCAGTTACACTTGGGGTGCAGACTTCAATGAATTCTGACGGTTGACTCTAATTTCCCTGAAGTACGATGTTACATTGTAGCATTTGAATTTGCTTCGTTCATTGTATGTGTGGTTGGAAATGAGAGACCATACTGGTGGTGAATGGCAATGGCGAGCAAATGTTTTTGCACATGTATGGTCAATTTTCTTCATATTTGTCCGATGTAGTGCTTTTCACAGTCCTTGCCGGTAATAGTGTTAATTACATTCATTCTGTTGGTTGTGGGTGTCGGGTCTTTAACTTCTGTGAGGAGCTGCGAAAAGATGTTTACTGGTTTGTGGGCCACTATGACTCGTTGATATCTGTATGTGTGTGTGTGTGTGTGTGTGTATGTGTGTGTGTGTGCGTGCGTGTCTGTGTGTGTGTGTGTATGTGCGCGCGTGCATGCACGCATCCGTGCGTTTGCGCATGTGTATATACGCATGAGCAAATGTACACACACACACACACACACACACACACACACACACACACACACACACACAATCACACACACAGAGTAGCATACAGACCGCGAGGAGACATCGTGGCCCGCAAACCAATGAACACCTTTCACCAGCTCCTCACCGAAGTTAAAGAGCCAATACCCAGATCCAACGGCATGAAAGTAATCAACTGCATAACCTGCAATGGATAAAGGGAATCAGTGACCAAAATGCAGAGAAAGAGCAGTTAGTTAGTGCAGGTGACCCCTGCGATCATCTCCCCCTAAAACAGGTATACCGTTTTTGATCATGTTGGGAGAGCTGGCTTACCAGGTGAAGTCAGCAGCAAACAGGTTCATGGCACCTTGGGCTCTGCTGTTTAGAAGAGTGGAGAAAAGATTGGAAAGACTATCGTCACAGGAAATTCAGTTGAAAGGATTGCAGATAAGCTGCTCTGTAGTCGAAAACGGGACTCCTGAATGGCGTGTTGCCTCACAGATGCAAGTGACAGGGATGTCTCAGATCGGTGACAGAACACTCTCATAGGGGAGGGAGAACAGTCAGTTATGGTGGTGCATATGGGTACCAGTGGTATAGGCGAAAAACGGGATGATGTCCTACAAGCAAAATTTAGGGAATTAGGAGCCATGTGAAAAGAAGAAGCTCAGAAGTAGTAATTTCAGGATTGGTACTGGCACCATGCGCTAGTCAGAGTGGAAATGAAAGAATAGACAGGATGAATGCATGGCTTGAGAGATGGTGCAGGAGGCTGGAGTTCAGATTTTAGGTCATTGGGACCAGTTCTATGGGAGGTGCGACTATTACAAATTGGACGGTCTACACCTGGACCGGACTGGAACCAACGTCCCTTGGGGGTGATTTTGCAAATTCTGTTGGAGATGGTTTAAACTAATGTGGCATGGGGATGGGAATGAAATGAGGAGATTCTAGAAATCAGAGTAAATAAGTGGGATGCAAGACAGAGAGGAGATGAGGAACGCAAAGGTAACCTGAGGAGTATATGTTTGAGTGCAAGAAATGTCGTAGGTATGTAATATGAACTTATAACTTTGATTGGTACCTGGACGTATGATGATATTGCTATTAATGAAACTGCGATGATGGAAGGGCATGATTGGCAACAAAATATCGCCCGATATAAATTGTTCAGGTGGGATAGAGATGGAGGTAAAAGGGGTGGAGGGCTTGCATTAATAATCAAAGAGGATATCACAGCTGTGCTGAAAGACAGCATATGGAAGACTCAAATCATAAGGCAAAAAGAGCAGAGCTCAGGAATAGGAAGGGCGTGGTAACAATGCTGGGGTTATACTACAGGTCTCCCATCAACGAGCGTGAGATAGAGGTTCAAATATGTAAACAGATTATGGAAAGATGCAGCAGTAACAGGGAGATGGTGATAGGAGATTTTATCTTCCCCAGCATTGACTGGGATTAACTAAGTGTTAGAGGTGTAGATGGAGCAGAAGTTGTGAGGAGTATCCAGGAGGTTTTTCGAGAGCAATATTTAAATTGTCCAACTGTGGGAAGGCACATACTGGATCATGGTTTCATGGAATGTGCCTGCCGAGGTGTTTGAAATTTCAATCATGCAGTACTTTGGGAAAAGTGATAACAATTCGCACGTTTTGGAATACTCATGGAAAAAGACGAGAGTTGTCGAAAAGGAAAAGTGTTAGACCGGAGGGAAGCCAACTGTACCAAATGCAGCAGGAAGTGGTGAATGTTGATTGGGGTGAGCGGTTTGAAGGCAAATCCAGAATTGATATGTGGGAGACTTTTAAAGAGAGGTGGAGTAGAGTTCAGGATATTCTTTTCCATTTGAAAATTACATTAGATCACTTACAGTGTGGAAACAGGCCCTTCGGCCCAACATGTCCACACCACCCCACCGAAGTGCAAACCACTCATACCCCTACATCTACCCCTTACCTAACACTACGGGCAATTTAGCATGGCCAATTCACCTAACCTGCACATCTTTGGAGTGTGGGAGGAACCGGAGCACCCGGAGGAAACCCATGTAGACACGGGGAGAATGTGCAAACTCCACACAGTCAGTCTGCTGAGGCGGGAATTGAACCCGGGTGTCTGGCGCTGTGAGGCAGCAGTGCTAACCACTGTGCCACCGTGCCGCCCACTCATGGATGACAGATTAAATTGTGAGACGAGCTAAGTGGAAAAAGGAAGCGTACATAAGGTCTAGGCGACACAACACAGATGAAGATTTGGAAGAATATCGGTATTGTACGACTAATCTGAAACGTGGTATTACGAGCTTTGAAAGTGATCATGGTATATATCTAGCAAACAGGTTAAAGAAAATCCCAAAGCCTTTTTATTCCTATGCAAGGAACAAGAGGATAACTGGAGAATGGATTGGCCGACTAAAGGAAACAAGAGGAAAATTATGCGTGATGTCAGAGAAAATGTGTGACGTCCTTAATGAGTATTTGCATTGGTGTTCACCGGGGAGAGGGATGTGGTGGATGTTGTGGTTAGAGATAGATGTTTGATTACTCGAAGTCAAATCAGCATTAGGAGGGAGGAATTGCTGAGTATTCTCAAAGGCATTAAGGTGGACAAGTCCCCAGATCCGGGTAGGATCTTTGCCAAGTTACTGAGGGAAGCAAGAGAGGAAATTCTTGGGACGTTTAAAACAGACATCATTGCAGCATCCTTGAACGTGATCCCGAAGAGTGGGAAAATTGCTAATAATGTTGTCTGTATAAAATGGGTAACAGGGATAGTCGAGCTAATTAAAGACCAGTAATCCTGATGTCAGAAGTAGGAAAGTTGCTGGAGAAGATACTGAGACCGAGGATCTCTGCCCATTTGGAAGAAAATGAGCTTACCAGTGATCAGCGACATGCTTTTGTGTAGGGAAGTTCATGTCTTACCAACTTAATACAATTATTTGAGGAAATAACAAAGTTGATCGTTGAGGGAAGCGCTGTAGACGTAGATACATGGACTTTCATAAGGCATTGGGTAAGTTCCACATGGTAGGCTGATGGAGGCGGTAAAATCGCATGGGGTCCAGAGTATACTACCTAGATGGATAGAGAACTGGCTAGACAACAGGAGGCAGAGGGTAGTAGTGGAAGCGAATTTCTCAAAATGGAGACCTGTGACTCATGGTGTGCTGCAGGGATCCGTGCTGGGACCACTGTTGTTTGTGAAAGACATAAATGTATCAGCGGAAGGTAACGGTAGTGTGATTAGCAATTTGCAGATGACACTAACATTGTTGGAGTAACAGATATTGAAAGGGACTGTCAGAGAATACAGCAGAATGCAGATACATTTGGAGAGTTGGGCACGTAAATTGCAGCCAGCGTTCAATCCGGGAAATTGAAGGTGATGCATTTTGAAAGATCCAATTCAAAATTGTTCTACACAGTGTATCGAAAATCCTGGGGAATATTGATGCACAGAGAAATCTCGATGTTCAGGTCTATTGTTCTGTGAACATGGCAAAGCGGGTATATAGAATGGTCGAGATGTCATACGGCATGATTTTTTTCAATGGACGTTGTATTGAGTACAAGAATTGGCCAGTCATGTTGCAGATGTATGCAACTTTGGATTGAAAACAGTTGAAAATCTGCGTGCAGTTCCGGTTGTCACATTACAAAAGAATGTGGACTTTTTTGGAGAGAATGCAGAAGAGGTTCACCAGGATGTTGCTGGGTATGGAGGACATTAGTTATGAAGAGTTTGAGGAAATCAAGATTATTTTCATCAGAAAGAAGGAGATTGCGGGAGGAACGGATTGAGGTCTCCAAAAGCATGAGAAATATCGACAGGTAGGACAGGAATAAGCTTTTTTACAAGAGTGGGGGCAACCAAATTACGAGGAGTTACGAGTGCAAAGTGAGATGGCAGATATTTAGGAGAGATATGCGTGGAGAGATCTTCACACAAAGGGTGGTGGTTCCCTGGAACACTTTGCCGTGGCGGTGTTGGAGACGGGCACAATGGCACAATTTCAGATGGATCTCGACAGATACATGAATGGGCAGGAAGCAAAGGGATACAGAGCCTTAGGAGGAGATCGAAGATCGGGATCATCGCAGGTTTAGATAGCCGAAGGATTTGTTCCTTTGCTGTAATTTTATATGGTTTTATTCTTTGATCGAAACTAAAAGTATTAAAAGTTTGGGCCCCCTTGTTTTAACTAACCACTATTTAATCCCAACTCTTTAAAAATGCTGCTCCAATAGCACAATTATTAAAGATTAAATCCACTTAATCTCTCGAAGTCCATAAAATCGCTTATCCTGAATTCCTTCCACTCTTCCAAATGTGTTATTTTTCTACTTGCTTCTGATTCTGTTGTCTTCACCCCAGGTCTTCTTCCTCCTTTTTACTGCTTTATTTTTACTGAAAAGGGTACTTTTAATAACTAGACCGTCTGATATTTCTTTTAGACAGAGCATTTCAGATGATGTGTGCTCTCATATTGGATATTAGTTGCTCTGACCAATTTCCAAACTGCCAATGATGACACCTGAAATTTTTGGAGACTGCTTTGCTTCGGTCTGTCGAGTTCATCAGATTTTAAATTTGATTGACTTTGAAGAGTTAAGCGGTTGTTTTACATCAAAAGGTCAAATTTGAATTTTTGTCAAAATATCAAACTAAACTCATGTGTCCATTTATCAGCCATTTGTTACATTTTTCTATTTTCGACCATCTGAGCAGCTAGTGTTCTGTACACTCGCAGAGAATCTTGCCCCTAAATATCAGGGAAGCACTTTCGGTTTAAAACTGACCATACATTCTTTAGACTTGGTAACCCAGGGTACTAAGGAAGTTTAAGGAGGAGATAAAAAGATTTTCAATTCTTAACAAGTTAAAGGGAACAGACAGGAATTTTGAGGCCGAGGTAACATCAGCCATTATCGAATTGAATGGCAGAAGAGTCATCAGGCGCCGAACGGCCAATCTTGCTCCTTGTTCCTACATATTTAGTGAAGAAATGATGTGAGTGTGTCTGTGCTGGAAATCTCGTGGATGGATATATGCAATGAGTAGGTTATTTCTGAAGAAAAGTTGGACAGACTAAAATTGTTCCCGCTCTAGTTTTGAAGAGTGGGAGAATGTGGGGTGGCTGACCTGATTGAACAGCAGGAGATGCTGAACAGTGTGGACACGTGGACGTGAGAGAGGCTGGATAATGGTGTAGGGCAGTACAGAACGAGTGGGCAGGGATTCCAATGGCCGTGGTGGTGGGTGGAGTGTGTAAGCTTGGGAGGGGTTTATTGGGGGAAGGATGTGAAGGTTTTGAGCTGTGGAATTTTATTGGAGGCAGAGGAAAGGTGAAATTAGAAAGAGAATAGTATCAGTCAAGATCTTATTGAATGACGGCGCACTCGTGTGAGAGGGGTTGTAAAATTGCAGTCTGCTCCTACCTGGAATGTTTATATAACGCTTAACTGGGATCAAATGGGCTATTCCTTAACCACATCCCGTTCTGTTGCCTTTGATTTTCAAAGACAATGCTTGCAGCTTTTTTCGGTAATATTCCTCCCAGTCATCTTATCTTGACCCCTCATAGTTATTCCGGGCCATTGCCATCCCGAACCTTATGATACAACACACCTCAATCCTGTACGGTGAAATGCTGAAAACGCACAGTCCCAATCCAATCTGAGTATGGGGCAACCTTCCTCTCTCTCTCTCTCTCTCTCTCTCTCACACACACACACACGCTATTTCTCTCTCCATCACACCAAATGTTTACCGTCATCAATTTGCTTAAGTTTCTGAACACGATATAAAAAGCAATATATCATATCCTCTCCTACCTTCACAAAGACGCAGACATTGAAACACCCACAATATAATGTCTGCTTTTTTGGGATGGTCGGGATGGAGAATGAAATCCGGTGACAGTATCTCAATAATTCTATTTACCATAGACATTCTATCTCATTTCCATGTTATTCCCGTTCTGACAGGTTATTTAGCCTGTATTGTTGGGCCAAATGACCTGTTTCCAAAGTGTAGGGATTCTATGATACTGTGATGCTGTGGGCCTGGACAAATACAAAAGCCGAATTGTGATATCGGTAATACAGTGGATCTGGAGTCAAAAGTAGAGATAGAGCAAGTGATTTGTAATCACAGTGCAGTGCCTCTGGAGACACATATTGAAACAGAGCACATCGGTTTTTACCAGAGTGCTGTGCATCTGAAGTCACATGCAGAGACAGAACAGGTCATTTGCAAATACAGTTCTGTGTTACATATTGAAATAGAGCAGATCATAGGTACATATTGTACTGTGGACCTGTATTCACATGGAGATACGGAGCAGGTCTGTGATACCCTCAGTGCTGCGTGCCTAGAGTCACATACAAAGACAGTGTATACGACTGGTTACCACATGCAGTGGGTGTTGAGTCGCATATAAAAAAAAAGTATTGTGGGTCTGTGGAGTTTAGTAGGATGAGGCAAAATCTAATTGAAGGTTACAGAATACTGGAAGGCCTAGATAGAGTAGATGTTGGAAGGTGTTTCCATTAGCAGGAGAGACCAGGACCCCGGGCACTGGCTTTGAGCAAAGGGAAGACGCTTAAGAACAGCGATAAGAAAACATTTCTTCAGGCAGAAAGTCGTGAATATATTGAATTCATTTCAACAGAACGCTGTAATTGTACCAAACAAGATCGGAGGCGGTTACGGAGAGTGGTGTACTCGGGCTGGAAATCACAAAGGCCAATCTTCCATTGAGAGAATCCATTATACCACATTTAGCTACGTGATCTGCCTGTATTGCTCGCAAGACAAAGGTTTTCATTGTGCCTCGGTACACGTGGCAATAAACTCAATTAAGTTCAAGTCAATTGGAGGCCATCTCATTGAATATATTTAAGACAGAGATAGACAAGGTTCCTCGATGTTGACGGGGTCAAGGGTTACGAGGAGAAGGCGAAAGAACTTGGTTGAGGAACGTACCAACCAAGATTAAATGCGTAGCAGGTTCCAAGGGCCGCATTTCTGCTCCGATGTCTTATGGTCTTGTGGTCTTTATCATTCTTCCTTCAAGAGAATTGAAAACCTGCAAGCTCACTGAGATTAAAATATATGGAGATAGATATAACTTAATTATCGTTAGCTTGACGTATGTCAATGGAAGCATGTTAGAGTCTATTATAAAGGAGGCAACAGCAAATCGTTTAGAAGTGCATAATATCATCTAGCACACTCAGCAAAGGTTTAGATTAGATTTAGTGGTATTGTCACATGTACTGAGAGACAGTGAAAAATGTTGTGTTGCGTGCTATACAGGAAGGTCATACCATCAAAGAGTACCTTATAGAAACAGCGCAGAGTGCAGAATACAATTCCACAAGTTGAAAGAAACAGCAGAGAGAAACAAAGGCATGAATTCGAGAGATCTGTCAGCAGCTGGAAGAAGCTGTTCTTGGATCAGTTGATACATGAATTAAGACATGCGAATTTTCTGCTATTCGAACGAGGATAGAAATAGTATCACCCGGGTGGGGTTGGGGACGTTAATTGCATTGACTGTTTTCCAGAGGCAGCGGGAAGCATAGATGGAGTCAATAGATGTAAGGCTGTTTTGCACGATGGACGGGGCATGTTCCCGACTCTGAGTAATGTTTTGCGGTTTTGAGCACAGCAATTAGTGTAGCAATTTGTGATGCACATCAATAGGATACGTTCTAATGTGCATCTACAAACACGTGTCAGAGTCTTGATAGACATACGGAATATCCATAGACTTCTGAAGAAGTAGAGGCATTCTTGTGTTTCCTTTACTGTAATATCGGTGAGGGAGGATCAGGACAGGTTGTCGGTGATTGTTACTGCTGGTAACGCTCCCAATCATCTACACCTTAGTCTCATTGATGTCGACGAAAGCATGTGCTGCGCTCAGGTGGGAGAAAATATCTGACAATTTTACTGGAATTCACAGAGGAAGTAGCAATCAGGATGGATAAAGGTAAAGCAATAGATGCTAAATATTTGTATCTTTAGAATGATGGATAAGATACCACAGATTGGGATCCTTAATAATCTAACATCCCACTCTTCCGCTTAGACAGTTGGGGGTCGACCATTTCTGTGGGTCTGCAGTTGTATGTACCCAGAATGGGTAAAGACTGCAGACTTCGTTCCCCAAAGTGAGTCATACGGATTGTATTACAAAAGACTCACAGTGAACAGATTCGAGCAGTTTTAAATTCCAGATTGCTTATAATTCAAATATGAACATTTATAAATCGAATGGCGGAGCATATACAAAGGGCTGAATAGCCTGATTCTGCTTCTATACATTCTGGTCTTACCTCCTGTCTCCCTGAGTTTCGAACCCATTCTTGATCCTAAAGTGTCAGCCTGGACCGATGGATGCAGTAACGGGAGCACTGTGCCATCACCTCCAGAAGTCAGCTCTGAACAGTCAGTGGGTAAATACTGGACACGCACAAAAGCGTATTAGGAGTGGGGTTACGACTGCAGCTGCTTCCCAGTGTTTTTCCTGTGCCAGGAAGAAGCTGGAAGAGCCCTGAAATCTGTAGATGCTGTCACCAGCGATAGAGATTTGCCAGGGTTATGGAGCGCGATAGAATCTTACAGCAGAGGCCCTTCGACCCATTGTTCATCAAAAACAAAATATGAGCTCCAGCAGATCCGCTTTCACACATAAACCAGAGTGTGATGGTGTGGGCGTGCGAAGGACAGTGATGGCGACGGTGTTGGAGTGTGTAGCAGAGTGACCATGATGGTGTGGAAGTGTGCGAAGGAATGAGTGTTATGATGTCGGAGTGTGTAAAAGAGTGAGTGCGATGGTGGCGTGTGTTCAAGAGAGTCAGCTTGACGGTGTGTGAGAGAGTAAGAGAGTGAGGCTGACAGTGTTGCAGTGAGGAGGAGTGTGAGCTTGAAAGTTTGGGAGTGTGTTCGAGAGTGAGTGTGACGGTGTGAGAGTATGTAGGGGAGTCAGCGTGACGGTGTGTGAGAGTATAAGAGAGGACGCATGACGGTAGGGAATTGTGCAGATGAGTGAGTGTGATGGTGGGGGCGTGTTAGAGAGTGAAAGTGTTGGAGTGCGCAGTAGAGTGAGTATGATGGTGTGCAAGAACGAGTGTGATTGTGTCAGAGTGTGTAGAAGAGAGAACGTGACGGTGGGCTTAGTGTAGGAGAGTGAGCAAAACAGTGCAGGAGTGTGTTGGAGATTGAGGGTGACTGTTTGGCAGACTGTAGGAGAGGGAAAGTGACAGTGTGGGTGGGTGTAGGAGAGTGAGCGTAATAGAGTGGGAGTGAATAGGAGAGTGAGAGTGACGGAGTAGGAGTGAGTGGAAGAGTGAGCGTGACAGTGGTGATGTCTGCAGGTGCGTGAGCGAAAGTGGATACAAGAGTGTAAGAGAGTGAGGGCGATGGTGTGGCAGTGTGTAGGAGAGTGAGTGTGACTTTGTGGAAGTGTGTGGCAGAGTGATCGTGAGGATGTACAATTATGCAGGAGAGTGTTCATGACGGTGTGGGAGTGTGTAGGAGGGTGACCATGATAGTGTAGGAGTATGTAGAAGATTGAGAGTGACCGTGGTGGAGTGTGTAGGAGAGTGAACTTGACGGCGGGCGAGTGAGTAGGAGAGTGAGCGTAACAGTGGGGGATCGTGCAGGACAAAGAGAGTGATGGTGTGGGAGTGTGCAGGAGAGTTATCTTGATCGTGTGGGAGTGTGTATGATAGTGCGCATGTCTGTTGGGGCGTGTGTAGTAGAGTGATCCTGACGGTTGGGGAGTGGGTAGAGAGTGAGCGTGTTGGTGGTGGAGTATGCATGACAGTAAGTGTGACGTTGGGGAAGTGTGTAGATGAGTGAGTGTGATCGTGGGGGCGTGTGAAGGAGAGTGATGGTGATGCTGCTGGAGTTCGCAGCAGAGTGAGCGTGATGGTGTGGAATTGTGCAGAACAGAGAGCGCAACCATGTGGGAGTGTGACAGAAAGCGAGCATGACCATGTGGCAGTGTTTGGGGGAACGATTTTGATGGTGTCGTCGTGTGTAGAAGAATGAGCGTGATGGTGGGGTGTGTGTAAGAGAGTGAGTGTGACGGTGGGGTGTGTGCAAGAGAGAGAGCGTGACGGTGGGGTGTGTGTAGGAGAGAGAGCGTGACGGTGGGGTGTGTGTAGGAGAGTCAGCGTGACGGTGTGTGAGAGAGTCGGAGAGTGAGGGTGACGGTGTTGGAGTGAGTAAGAATGTGAGCGTGACGGTGTGGGAGTGTGTAGGAGACCGAATGCGACGGTGTGGGAGTGTGTAGGAGAGTTTACATGTTTGTGTGGGAGTGTGTCCGAGAGTGTGTGTGGAGATGTTGGAGTTTGTAGGAGAGTGAGCATGACTGTGTGTGAGTGTAGCAGAGTGAGCAGAAGAGTGCAGACGTGTGTAGGAAATTGAAGGTGACGGTTTGCAGACTGTAGAAGAGGGATCATGACGGTGTGGGAGTCTGGTTGAGAGTGGGTGCGACTGTGCGGGAGTGTGATGGCGAGTGAATGTGATGGTGTGGGAGTGTGTAGGGGAGTGAGGCTGATGGCGTGGGAGTTTGTCTGAGAGTGAGCATGACGGTGTTGGAGTGTGGAGGAGAGTATGCAGAATAGTGAGGGGGTGTGTAAGACATTGAGGGAGACGGCTTGGCAGACTGCAGGAGAGGGAACGTGACGGTTTAGGAGTGTGTAGGAGAGTGAGCATCACGGTTTGGCAGTTTGATGGAGAGGGAGCGTGATAGCGTGGGAGTGTGTATGAGATTGAAGATGAGGGTGTGCAGAGTGCAGGAGAGGGAGTGTAACGGTGTGTGAGTGTGTAGGAGAGTGAGGGTGAAGGTATGGCAGTATGAAGGAATGTGAGTGTGACTTTCTGGAAGTGTGTGGCAGAGTGATCGTGAAAGTGTGGGAGTATGAGGGATAGTAAGCGCGATGGTGTGGGAGTATGCAGGAGAGTGTTCGTGATGGTGTGGGAGTCTATAGGAGATTGAGCATCACTGTGTAGGAGTATGCAGGAGCGTGACCGTGACAGTGGTGGACTGTGTAGGAGAGTGAGCGTAACGGTGGGGGAGTGTGTAGGAGAGTGAGCATGACACTGGGGGAATGTGTAGGGGAGTGAGGCTGATTGTGTAGGAGTGTTTAGGAGGTTGAGTGAGATGGTGTGGGAGTGTGTAGGGGAATGAGGCTGATGGTGTGGGAGCGTGTTGGAGATTTTTCATGACTTTGTGGGAATGTTTATGAGAGTGAGCATGACGGTGGGGGCATGTGGAGGTGATTGAGTGTGAATGTGGGGGGCGTGTGAAGGAGAGTGAGTGTGATGGTGTGGGAGTGCACAGCAGAGTGAGTGTGATGGTGTGGGAGTGTGCGGTGGCGAGATTCTGACAGTGTGCGAGTGTGTAGGTGTTAGAGGGTGACAGTGATCGAGTGAGTAGGAGTGTGAGCGTGATAGCGTGGGAGCGTGCAGGAGAGTGGGGGTGACGGTGTGGGAGTGTGTACGAGAGTGAGTGTATCAGTGTTGGAGTGTATAGGAGTGTGAGCATGAGGGTGTGGCTGTGTGAAGGAGCGTGAGGTTGATGGTTTGGGAGTGTTTAGTAGAGAGACCGTGACGGTGGGGGTGTATTAGGAGAGTGAGCGTCATGACGTTTGAGTGTATAGGAGAGTGAGCAAGATAGTGTGGCAGTGTTCAGGAGAGCGAGTGTGACAGGGTAGAAGTGTGTAGGAGATTGAGGGTGAGGGTGTGACAGAGTGCAAGAGAGGGAGTGTGTCGGTGTGTGTGTGTAAGACAGTGAGCGTGATGCTGTGGGAGTGGGTACGAGTTGCAGCATAACGATTTGGAGTGTGGAGGAGAGTGAGCGTTACGGTCAGGAAGTGTATAGGTGAGTGTGTGTGATGGTGGGGGCGTGTGATGGAGAGTGAGCGTGATGGTGTGGGAGTGTGTGGGGGCATGACTCTCACACTCACTCTCCTACATTCTCCCACACCGTCACGCTCATTCTCCAACACACTCCCACAGCGTCACGCTCACACTCCTACTCACTCCAACACCATCACACTCTCTCTCCTGCACTCTCACGCACCGTCACGGTGACTCCCCTACACTGACCCCACCGTCATGCTCACTCTTCTACACTCTCCAAAACTATCGCACTCGTTCTCCAACACACTCCCACACGTTCACGCTCACTCTCCTTTACACTCCCACACGTCGCACTCTCTTCCTGCACACTACCACACCATCAAGCTCACTCTCCTGCGCAGTCCAACACTGTCACCCTCACTCTCCTTTACACGTCGCCAACATCACAATCACTCATCTACACACTTCCACACCATCACGCTTAATCTCCGACACACTCCACCACCAACACGCTCAATCTGCCTCTCCCACATCGTTATGATCACTCTCCTACACATGCCTCAATAGACACATACACTATTGTACACAATCCCACACCATCATGCTCACTCTCCGACACACTCCAACACCGTCACCCTCTCTCTTCTAGATATTCCCTCACTGTCACTGTCATGATCACTCTCTGACATTCTCCCACACAGTCATGCTCACTATCCCACGTACTACCACACTTTCGCGATCACCTTGCCACACATTTCCACAATGTCACACTCACGTTCCTACACACTGCCATATTTTCCCCCTCACACTCTGACACACTCCACAACAGCACGCTGCCTCTCCTCCACACTCACACCCCATCAAGCTCCCTCTCCTTCACTCTGCCACACCCTCACCCTCAATCTCTGACACACTCACATCCTATCATGCCCCTTCTCCATCACACTGCCAAACCGTCACGCTCACTCTCTTGCACACTCCAAAACCATCACGATTCCTCTCCAAGAGTCTGCCAAGCCGTCTCCCTAAATCTCCTACACACACCCACACTGTTCTGCTCACTCTCCCACACACTCCCACACCATGACGCTCACTCACCTACAATTTCCTGCACCGTCACGCCCACTCTAATACACACTCCCACACCGTCATGATCCCTCTCCAACAGTCTGCCAAACCGTCACCCTCAATCTCCTACACACGTCCACACTCTTCTCACTCTCATACACTCTCACACACCGTCAAGCTCACTCTCGATCACATTCCAAAACCTTCACACACACTGTCGAACACACTCCCACTGCATCACGCTCTACTCTCCTACACACTTCCACACCGTCACACTCATTCTCCTACTCACTCCAACATCGTGACCCTCACTCTCCTACTCTCTCACACACCGTCACGGTGACTCTCATACACACATCCCAATGTCACGGTCACTCTTCTACACACATCAAAACGTCACGCTCACTCTTCTACACACTCCGACGCCATCACAATTATTACCCCACACGCTCCCACACCATCACTCTCACTCTGCTGAGAACTCCAACACTCGCACCCTCCCTCTCCTTCACACGCCCCACCATCACACTCACTCATCTACACACTTCCACACCGTCATGGCTATTCTCCTACATACTACACCACCCGCACGCTCACTCTCGAACCACTCCCACACTGTCAGGCTCACTCTCCTGCACATGCCCCAACAGACACGTGAACATCATACACACTCCCACACCATCACGCTCACTCTCCTACACACTCCCATACCGTCACACAAGCTCTCTGACACACTCTCATACTGTCGCTCTCTCTCCAGCTCACTCCCCCACCGTTATGCTCACTTTCCTACACACTCCCCCACCGTCACTTTCACTCTCCTACTCACTCCACCACGGTCACCCACAATTTCCTGCATATTTCTACACTGTCGTGCTCCCTCTCGTACACACTCCCACATCGACACACACTCTCCTGCATACTCCCACACAGTCACTCTCACTATCCCACATACTCCCACACTTTCACGATCACTCTGCCACACACTTACACAAAGTCACACTCATTCTCCCACGCACTTCTGCACTGTCACTCTCACTCTCATACTCATTCCCACACTATTGCGCTCACTCTCCGACACACGCCCACACCATAACCCTCACTCTCATACACACTCCACTACCAACGCGCTCACTCCCCAGCACACTCCCCCACCATCTCACTCATTCTCCTTCGGTCGCTCCCACCATCACACTTACTCTCCTACACACTCCACCACCAATAAGGTCACTCTCCCGCCCACTCGCCCACCGTCACACGCGCTCTCCTACACATGTCACATGTCGCTCACTCTTCTACACACTCACACACAGTCATGCTCCCTCTCCTGCACTCTGTCACACCCTCACCCTCAATCTACTAGGCACTCCCACCCTGTCACGCTCCCTCTCCTGCAGACTGCCACACCATCACTCTCACTCTCCTACACACTGCGAAACCGTAACGCTCCCTCTCTGTGGGCAGTGCACCCAACACCAGCTCCTCAAAAACCGCGTTAGGGAACTGGAGCTGCAGTTGGATGAACTTGGGATCATTCAGGAGGCAGAGGGGTTTATTCACTACTTACAGAGAGGTAGTCACTCCCCAGATAAAAGAAAAAGAGAGATGGGTGACAGTTAGGGGACAGAAAGGGAACCGGCAGGGAGTGCAGGGATCACCTGTGGCCATTCCCGTCAACAACAAGTATACCGTTTTGGATACTGTTTGGGGGATGACTTACCAGGGAAAGCAGTGGGGCACCTGCTGCTCAGCAGGGCAGCGGGAAGAGGAGCAGAGCAGTTGTCATTGGGGACTCGATATTTAGGACGACAGATAGGAGGTTCTGTGGGGACGAGAAGGACTCACGGTTGATGGGTTGCCACCCGGGTGCCAGTGTCTGTGATGTCTGATCGTGTTTTCAGGATCCTTTGGGGGGAGAGAGAGCAAACCCAAGCCGGGGTCCACATTGGCACCAACGACATGGGTCGGAAGAGAGATGGGGACATGAGGCAGAAATTCTGGGAGCTATGATGGAAAGTTAGAGCGAGGCCAAACAGAGTTGGTTTCTCTGGTTTGCACCCTGTGCCACGTGCTAGTGAGGTGAGGAATAGGGTGAGAAAGGAGTTGAACACGTGGATACAGGGATAGTGCAGGAGGGAGGGTTTTGGGCTTCTGGATAATTGGAGCTCTTGCTGGGGTAGGTGGGACCTCTACAGGTAGGATGGTCTTCATCTAAACCAGACTGATACCAATATCCTGGGTGGGAAATTCGCTAAAGCTATTAAGGAAGATTTAAACTAATACAGCAGGGGGATGGGAACCAAAATGGTAGGACAGGTACAGAAGAGGATGAGTGTAGGGAGTTCCAAAATTAAGTATCTGACACTGGCAAGCAAGAACCTGGATTGAAGTCTGTGTACTTCAATGCGATGAGCATCCGAAATAAAGTGGGAGAACTGACAGCGTGGGTTGGTACCTGGGATTCGATATTGTGGCCATTACGGAGACATGGATAGAGCAGCGACAGGAATGGCTGTTGCAGGTTCCGGATTCATATGTTTCAGTAAGAACAGAGATGATGGTAAAAGAGGGGGAGGTGTGGCATTTTTGATCAGGGACAATAATACAGTTTTAGAAAGGATGTTTGGGGATTCGTTAACTTAGGTAGTATGGGCTGAGGTTAGAAACAGGAAAGAAGAAGTCACCATGCTGGCAGTTTTCCATAGGCCTCCAAATAGTCCCAGAGATGTAGTGGAAAGGATAGCAAAGATGATTCTCAATAGGACTGAAAGAAGCAGGGTAGTTGTCATGGGGGACTTGAACTATCCACATATTGACTGGGATCACTACAGTACGAGTAATTTAACTGGGTCAGTTTTTGTCCAGTGTGTGCAGGAGAGCTTCCTGAGATTGTATGTAGACAGGCCTACAAGGGACAAAGCCACTTTAGATTTAGTACTGTGCAACGAGCCTGGCCAGGTGTTAGATTTGGTCGGTGAGCACTTTGGAGACAGCGATCACAATGGGTTGATGCGTTCTATCCTAGAATGCTCTGGGAAGCAGGGGAAAAGATTGCCTTTGGCATTGATCTTCAAATCATCATTGTCTACAGGAATAGTGCCTGAGGACTGGAGGATAGCAAATGTGGTTCCCTTGTTCAAAACGGTAGTAGAGACAACCGTGGTAATTAAAGACCAGTGAGTCTCACTTCAGTTGTTGGTAAAGTGTTGGAAAAAGTTATAAGAGATAGGATTTATAACCATCTGGAAAATAATAATCTGATCAGGGACAGTCAGCACGGCTTTGTGAAGGGTAGGTGGTGCCCGACGAATCTTATTGAGCTTTTCTGACAAAGTGACCAAACAGGGAGATGAGAGTAAACCGGTTGATGTGGTGTATATGGATTTCAGCAAAGCGTTCGATAGGGTACCCCAGAGTAGGATATTATACAAAATGCAGAGGAATAGGATTGTGGGAGACATAGTTGTCTGGATCAGTAATTGGTTTGCTGAAATAAAACATAGGGTTGCAGTTAATGGAACATGTTCAACTTGGTGTCCAGTTACTAGCGGCGTACCGCTGGGGTTGGTGTTGGTTCCACTGCTGTTCGTCATTTTTATAAATGACCTGCATGAGGGTTGAGAAGAGTGGGTAAGTAACTTTGCGGACGACACTATGGTCTGTGGAATTGTGGATAGTGACGAAGGATGTAGTAGGTTGCAGAAAAACATCGATAGGATGCAGAGCTGGGCTGAGTGGTGGCAAATGGAGTTTAATGTGGAAAAGTGTGAGGTGATACACTTTGGCCGGAGTAATTGGAATGCAATGTACTGGGCTAATGCTAGGATTCTTGGGAGTGCAAATGAGCAGAGATATCTCAGTATTCACGTACACAGATCCCTGAAAGTTGCCTCCCAGATTGACAGAGTTGTTAAGAAGACATGCAGTGTTTTGACCTTCATTAATAGAGGGATTGAGTTCCTGAAACCGGAGGTCATGCTGCAGTTGTACAACGCTCACATGGAGTATTGTGTACAGTTCTGGTTACCATATTATAAGAAGGATGTGGAAACTTTGGAAAGGGTGCAGAGGAGATTTACTCAGATGTTGCTTGGCATGGAAGTAATGTCATACGATGAAAGGCTAAGGGATTTGAGGCTGTTCTCGTCAGATAGAAGAAGGTTGAGAGATAGGTTGACTTAATAGAGACATACAGATAATCAGAGGTTTAGATAGGGTGGACAGGGAGAGGCTTTTCCAAGTACAGGGACGGCAAACACGAGGGGACACAACTTTAAAGTGACGGGATAGAGGTATAAGACAGATGTCAGAGGTATTTTATTTACTCACTGAGTAGTAAGGGTATGGAATGCTTTGCCTACATCGGTAGTAGATTCGCTAAGTTGAAGTGCATTTTAGTCGTCATTGGACCGGCAAATGGAATAGCAGAGGTGGGATGGGCTTCAGATTAATATGACAGGGCGGCGCAACATCAAGGACTGAAGGGTCTGTACGGCGCTGTAATGTTCTATGTTCTGTGTTCTATGTTCTACGCACTTCCGCGCCATCATGCTCACTTTCCTACACACTGTCACACCATCACGATCCCTCCCCTTCAGTTTGCCAAACCTTCACACTCAATCTCCTAAATACTCCCACACTGTCCTTCTCACTCTCCTCCGCACTCCCACTCACTCAGACACCATCACACTCACTCCCCTACACACTCCAATACCGTCACGATCACTCTCATTCACACGCCTGCACCATCACGCTCAATCATCTGCACATTCCCCACCATCACGCACACTCTTCTACACACTCACAAACCATCACGGTCCCTCTCCTGAACTCTGTCACACCCTCATCCTCAATCCCCTGCACACTGCCAACCTGTCACGCCCACTCTCCTACACAATCCAACACCGTCACACTCACTCTCCTACACACTCCAACACGATCACACCGACTCTCCAAAACACTCACACACCATCACGCTATCTCTCCTATACACTCACACACCATCAACCTCACTCTCCTGCACATCCACACACCGTCACTCTCACTCTCCTACAAACACCCCACCATCACGCTCACTCTCCTACACACTCTGACACCGTCACCCTCATTACCCTGCCACACCACCACACTGCCACACCATCACGCTCACTCTCCTTTGCACTCCCAAACCTTCACCGTCACTCTCCTGCACACTGACACACCGTCACTCTCACTGTCCTACAAACACCCCACCATCACGCTTACTATCCTGTGCTCTACACCAGCAACACGCACACTCTCCCCCCATTCTCCCACTATCACAATCACTCTCGTACACACGCCCCCGCAGACACGCGCTCTCTCGTACACATTCCCACACTGTCATGCTCACTCTCCTACTCACTCACCCACCGTTGCAGTCACTCTCCTACACCCTCCCTCACCGCCACATTCACTCTCCTGCACACGCCACCAATGTCGCATTGACTCTCCTACATGCTCCTATACCGTCATGGTCCCTCTCCTCAGCACTCCCACATCGTCACGAAGACTCTCCTGCATACTCCTACACCGTCACGCTCAATAACCCATACACTCCCACACCGTCATGATCACTCTCCCACACACTTCCACAACATGACACTCACTGTTCACAACATGACACTGCTATACCATCACCCTCACTCTCCGACATACTCCTACACCCTCACGTTCATTCCCCTGCGCACTCCACCAGCGTCACACTCCCTCTCCCACACATTTCTACACTGTCATACTGACTTCCCCGTACATTGCTCCGCTGTCACGCTCACTCCCACGCACACTCCCAAACCCATCAAGCCCACTCTCCTACACATTCCCACATCGTCACACTCATTGTCATACTCATTCCCACACTATTACGCACACTCACCTACTCTCTCCCACGCCATCACGCTCACTCTCCGACACACATCTACACAGGCACGCTAACTTTCCAGACACTCCCACACCATCACGCTCTCTCTCCTACACATTCCACCACCGTCACACGCACTTTCATACACAGGCCTCCGCTGTCGCACTCTCTCTCCTACACACTCCACCACCAACACCGTCATTCTCCGTCACATACCCCACTATCACACTCATGCTCCTCTTCACGCCCCGACCGTCACGCGCAGTCTCTCACATACTCCATGATGGTCACACTAACTCTCCTTCACACGTCCCTACCGTCACAATCACTCTCCTACACGCGCCCCCACGGGCACCCTTTCTCTCTTACTTACACCCACACCGTCAGACTCATTCTCCTATTCCTCCCATACCATCACACTCGCACCTCTACACACTCACACGCCATCAACATTACTACCCTTTATGCACGCCCACCATCACACTCACTCTCCTAGATACTCGCACACTGTCATGCTCACTCGCCCACACACACACACACACACACACACACACAAACTGTCATGCTCACGGTCCTACACACTGCTACACTTTCACGATTAATCTCCTACTCAATCCCACACTGTCCCACTCAATATCATACACTCTCCCACGCCATCACAATCACTCTCCTCCACTCTCACGCACCTTCATGCTCATTGTCCCTCCCCCCCACACATGCTTCTGCACATTCCCACAGTGTCGCACACACTCCTTCACACTCACACACCGTCACACTCCTTATCGTAAACCCTCACATGGCATCGCAATCACCACCCCCACACTCGCCCCCACCGTCACAGTCACTCTCCTGCACATTCCCACATTGTCACGCTCACTCTCCTACACAATCTCCTACCGTCAAATTCTTTTGACTACACACTTCCACACTACCACTCTTTCTCTCCCACACACTCCCCCTCTGTCTTGCGCACTCCATTCACACTCCCACACCGTCACACTCACACCCTACCCACTCCCACACTGTCACGGTCACTATCCTACACACTCCCACACCCTCACACAATCTCTCCGACATACACCCCACCTTCAGGGTCTCTCTTCTGCAGACTGCCAAAGTGTCACACTCTCTCCCCTGCACACTCCTCCACCATCACACTCACTCTCCTATACTCTACCGCACTATCACACAAACTCTATTGCACAATTGCCCACCATTACATTCAAGCACCTGCACACCACCCCACCATCATGATCACTCTCCTACACACACCCATAGCGGCACGCTAACTCTCCTACACACACACACTATCACGCTCACTCTCCTACACACTCCCACAATGTCATGCTCACTCACCGACACAGTCCCAGAAATTCACATTCACTCCGTTACACACTGCCACATTGTCAGGTTCTCTCCCCTACACGCTCCCACACCGTCACGCTCACATCTCCTGCACCATTCCACAACATTACGTGCACTCTCCTGCACATTCCCACTCTGTCACGCTCACTCTCCGACTCACGAACCCACGGTCACACTCAATATGCTGCACACTACCACACTGTCACGCTCACTCTCCTACACACTCTCACAGTCATGTTCACTCTCCTGCCCACTCCCATATCAACCCCCTCGTTCTCCTATGCACTCCCACACCGTCATGCTCAATCGCCTACACACTCCCGTACAGTCACGCTCACTCACGTACACACTCCCACACTGTCTTGCTCACTCTTGTACACACTCATTGACGCCGTCACAATCACTCTCCTACATACAAGCCCACCTTCACATTCAATCTACTGCACATTCCCTCACCATTATGCACACTTTCCAACACACTCCCTCACGGTCATGCTCACTCTCCTACTTTCCCCCACCGTCACCCTCACTGTCCTAATCACTCCCTTACCATCATGCTCACTCTTCTACATACTCAGCCATTGTCAGGTTCACTCTCCTACACACGCCCACACCATCACTCTCGTTCTTCTACGCATTCCAACACCGTCACACCCACTCTCGTAACACTCCCACGCCGTAACAGTCAGTCTCCTACACACTCCCATAAAGTCACACTCACTCTCCTATGCACTGCCACACTCTCACGCCATCTCCCTCACCCACCATCATGCACACTCTGGTGCGCACTCCCTCACCATCATTCACACTCTGCTACACAAACCTACACCATCACGCTCAACCTCCAACAGAATCCCACACTGTCACACTCACTCTACTACACAGTCCTCCACCGTCAGCCTCAGTCTCCGACACTTGCACACTATCATGGTCTCTCTCCTACACACTGTCCCAAATTCATGCTCACTCTCATATACATTCCCCCATGTTTGTTCCCGCTCTCCCACATACTCCCACACCATGACCATCATTCTCCTACACACTCCCCGTCATGATCTTTCTACTGTGCACTCGCACACCATCATGCTCACCCTCCTAAACACTCCCATACCATCATGCTCACTCTCCTACATGCTCCCACGCCATCACCCTCATTGTCCTACACAGACCCCGTCATGATCAATCGCTGCACACTCCCACATCGTCACGTTCACTCTCCTAAACACACCCACACCATCGGCCTCGTTCTCCTATGCACTCCCACACCGCCACGCTCACTCTTGTACACACTCCACACCGTCACACTCCCTCTCCAACACACTACCACAAAGTCACACTCAGTCTCCTACAAAACTCCACAATCTCCCAGTTGATCTCCTACACACTCCCAAACAATCACACTCATTCTCCTCACACCGGGAAGCTTTCACGCTCACTCCCTTGCACACGTACACAACATCACGCACACTCTGATGTGCACTCTCTCACCATCATGCAGACTCCCTTACACACTGCCATACCATCATTATCGTTCTCATACACACTCCACACCGTCACACTCCCTCTCCAACACACTACCACAAAGTCACACTCAGTCTCCTACAAAACTCCACAATCTCCCAGTTGATCTCCTACACACTCCCAAACAATCACACTCATTCTCCTCACACCGGGAAGCTTTCACGCTCACTCCCTTGCACACGTACACAACATCACGCACACTCTGATGTGTACTCTCTCACCATCATGCAGACTCCCTTACACACTGCCATACCATCATTATCGTTCTCATACACACTGCCACACCATCACACTCACTCTCCAGCACGGTCCTTAACCATCGCGTTCACTCTCCGACACAATCCCACACCGTCACACTCGTTCTCCTATGCACTGCCACACCGTCACGCTCACTCTTGTTACACTTGCACTCCGTCACTGTCACTCTCCTACAAACTCCCACAAAGTCACACTCACTCTCCTATGCACTGCCTCACTCTCACATTTAATCTCCTACATACTCTCACACCATCACACACACTCTCCTGCACACTCGCACACCATCACCCTAATTCCCCTACACACTAGCCAACCATCATGCTCACTCTGATGCACACTCACTCGCCATCATACACACTCTGCTGCACAATCCCACACCGACTCAGTCTCTCTGTTACACATTCATATACCATCACACTCATTCTCCTACACTCTACCACAAAGTCAAACTCATTCTCCTACACACCTCCACAATCTCACAGTAAATATCTTACACCATCCCACACAATCACACTCACTGTCTGTCACACTCCTTAGCCTTCATGCTCACTCCTCTGCACACGTGCCCACCATCATGCACACTCTGATGCGCACTCCCGCACCAGCATGCACGCTCCCGTAGGCACTCCCACACTCTCACGGTCTCTCTTCTACACACTGCCACACCATCACGCTCCCTCTCCTACACACACCCCCCACCATCACGTTCACTCTCCTACACTCTCCCCCACCATCACCGTCATTCTTCGACCTACACCCACACTGTTTCGCTCATGCTCGTACACATTCCCACACCGTCATTCACCCTCACTGTCCTACACACTCGCCCACCGTCACGCTCATTCTCCTACACACTTCTAAACAAGCGCGTTCACTCACCTACACATTCCCACACCGTCATGCTAACTCTCTTATACACTCACTGACACCATCACACTCACTCTCCTGCACACTCACCCATTGTCAAGTTCACAATCCTACACACACCGACACCACCACCCTCGTTCTCCTACGCACTTCCACACCGTCACACTCATTCTCATAACACTCCCACTCTGTCACCGTCACTCTCATACAAACTGCCTCAAAGTCACACTCACTCTCCTATGAACTGCCTCACTCTAATGGTTAATCTCCTACACAGTCCCACACCATCACGTACACTCTCCTACACACTCACACGCCATCTCCCTCATTTCCCTACACATTCGCCCACCATCACGCTCCCTCTGATGTGCACTCCCTCAAAATTATGCACACTCTGATGCACAATCCCACTCCGACTCAGTGTCCCTCCTACACATTCCCACACTATCACACTCACTCTTTGAAACAATACCATGAAGTCACACTCCCTCTACTACCCATCTCCTCAATCTCACAGTTCATTTCATACACACTCCAACGCAATCACACTCACTCTCCTACACAATGCGAAGCCTTCCCGCTCACTCCCCTGCACCCACACACACTCTGATGCACACTCACTCACCATCATGCACACTCCCCTACACATTCCCACCCCGTCACGGTCTTTCTCATTCACAATGACACACCGCCACGCTCACTCTCCTACACACTCCCCCACCATCATGTTCACTCTGCTGCACAATCCCACACCGACACGGTCACTTTCCAACGCACTTCCACATGGTCTTGCTCACTCTCCTACACACTCACCCACCATCACGCTCGCTCTGATGCACACTCCCTAACCATCATGCACACTCTGCTACACAATCCCACACCGACTCGGTCACTCTCCTACACATTTCCACACCATCACGCTCACTCTCCTACACACTCACCCATGTTCGCTCCTGCTCTTCCACACACTCCCACACCATCACCGCCAGTCTGCTATACACTCCCCTGTCATGATCACTCTCCTGCACACAACCACAAAGTAACACTCAGTATCCTACACACCTCCACAATCTCACAGTTAATCTCCTTCACATTCCCACGCCGTCACGCTCACTCCCCTACTCACACACTCACCATTATGCTCACTCTGATGCACGCTTCCTCACCATCATACACACTGTCCTGCACACTCCCATACCATCACCACCATTGCCCTACACACTTCATCACCATTATGCTCACTGTCCGACATACTCCCACAAATTCACACTGACTCTCCTACATACTGCCACACTCTCAGATTTAATATCCTGCACACTCCCACAACATCACGCTCACTCCCCTACACACTCCCACACCGTCACGCTCGTTCTACTACGCACTCCCACACAATCATGTTCACGCTTATACACACTCCCACACCGTCAGGCTCTCACTCTCCTACACACTCGCCAACACTCTGATGCCCACTCCTCCACCATCACGCACACTCTCCTGCATAGTCACAGACCGTCATGCTCAGTCTCCTACACACTCCACTAACGTCACCGTCATACTCCGACACAATCCCCAGCCGTCACGTTTCTCTCCTAAACACTCGCACATCATCACCATCATTCTCGTTCACACTCGACGGCATGATCACTCTGCTGCGCACTCCCTCACTGGTACACTCACTCTCCTATATAATCCCACAGCATCAGCCAACATCGTGCAAACACTCCCCAACCTTAACGCACACTCTGCTGTGTCGTTCCAAACCGTCACTCGCCGTCTTGCACACACTCCAACACCATCTTGATCACTCTCTTTCCCGCACGCCCATCGCCTCACTCACTATCCACAAACTCCCACACCTTCATTCTCACTCACCACACACACTCCCCCACCTTCACACTCACTCCCCCACACACTTTCTCTCCGTCACACTCACTCCTCGCCCTCTCTCCCACCGTCACCCTCACTACCCCACACCCTCCAGCACTGTCAACACTCATTCCTCAGCACTCGACCCCACCGTCTTCCTTACTCCCCCACACACGCCCCCACTCTCACTCTCAGTCACCCACCCACTTCCCCAATGTCATGTTCTCTCACCCATACACTTCCTCACCATCACGTTCAGTCCTCCGCATATTCCACCACCGTCAAACGCACTCCCCCACCCACTCCCACACCGTCACACTCACTCTCCATGCACTGCCCGACTGTCACCCACACTCACCCACACATTCGCCCACTCTGACTCTCATTCCCGCAAACACTCCCCCACTGTCACGCTCACTCACATACACACTACCCCACCGTCACACTCACTTCCCTGCACTCACTCCAACGTCACCATCACTCCCATGTGCAGTGGAATAGACTGTGTAACTGGGATGAAGTGAGCGAGAGATAGAGTGATAGTGTGAGACTGGACGGGAGATATGGAGGGAGAGAGACAAAGACAGAGGGATGAATTCTTCCGAACTCAGCTTCGGAGTTGGGGACCCAGGATTGAAAGCAAGGCAGAGGGACTTAAACCCAACTCCTGATCTCTGCGCCCGTTCCCTTCCCCATCCCTGAGGACTTGGTCGTGGGTCTGAGTCTGTCTCTCGACAAATCAGCTTCTTCAACACAAAGACAAACAACAATATCGTTCACTCTGCTCATCGGCAGTTTTTAATGTGCATTTTTATTGTTTACAAATTGAAGTGGTGGATATAGTCAGTTGGATGGTGCCTTTTCTCACTCGCCCCCGAGTTGTGAGAAACATTGAAATGTGTCTCTTTAACACTCCCGTGGGAAAAGGATGGACAAACCAGCGCCACCCTCAGTCTATTACCATAGCGACAGGCTGCTTCATCGCTGAAACACTGAACTGAAATGAGAAAATCCTGGATGGATTGATTAATGTGTGAATTTCATTGTTTGATGGATTTGCGTGAAGGGATATTTCAGCAGATTCTTCAGCTGCTGTCTGAACTTAGTCTGGGTCAAGGCATAAATCGCGGTGTTTGTGCAGCAACTTAAGAGCTGCAGCATGAAACCCAATTCCTGCACAAACCAATCTAGATACACAAACCCAGCAAGCCCAATCAACCACATCCGGTACCATATAGTGAACACCATTAACATTGACCATAACAGGATGAAATTGGCCGAGATCGAAAACAGTAAAATGATGGATTTTTTTCGGTTTCTCATTTCAGTGTCAGACTGAGCGTCCCCATTGCTGTGAGCGCGGAGTCTCCTTCGAACTCTGCTGGTCACTAAAATCTGTCTGACAGTGAGAACATTGAGCAGCAGAATCAATGTAAATGGGAGAGCCGGGGTTAGAATTTGATGGATAAACTCGATTGTGGCCCAAAAATAGGAGAATCGATTACCGGCTATTACATCACAAAACCAGGGGTAGTTCTGCAGCCAATACCGATCCGAGAGCATAAAATACCAGGTAATGTTCTTCAAACAGCTCAGCACAGTCACTGCTCCCAAAACCACAACTGCCGTTTTCTCATTGCAATATTTACTTTTCAGCTTCTGGCAACAAATGGCCACAAACCGATCAAAGGTGAAAGTGACAGTGAACCAGACAGAACAGTCAGTAGCGGCATAAAGCAGGATGGCGTGGATATTACACACGGGGATGTCCCTCAGAAAATTAAACTGTTCCGAATAAACAATGGGAATGTGCCTCAGAATCAGGTCGAGGATAATGACCAGAAGATCCGATGCTGCCATGGACCCCAGGTAACGTCTGATACATGGGGACAATCCACAATCTTTGTAAAGCAGGACGTAGATGGTCACTACGTTAACTGTGTGGAAGGAAAAAAGACACATTATCCACCAGCTTGGAGGCAAAGGGATCAGTATGATTGTGGACCCAGTGAGATTTTCAAATGTGTCACTGTATTCAGAGATTCATTAAAATAAATGCAGCAATAAATAACAAATGGCAAGGGCTGAATTACTGACAAAATGTGACATAAACATAAGAGACCCTCCCTTCCCAAATACACAGAGGCACATCCACAATGACAGATGGTCTCTGGCACATTCCCAAACCCTCGATCACTCGAGAGCAGACACAGGTCACTTCTTTCCAAATCGTAATACGGAAGGTGTAAACGTTGCTGTCCTGAAGGGCTCTCTCCCAGTTTCCTGGAGACAAACAGAGTTTGGAAATTTCTGACTTTTAGTCTAAATTGTTGTCGATCCTGTGTCGTGAAGAAATGTAAATGCAGGGTAAACGCATTCACCTATATAACTGCATGAGGGGACTCCTTCTTCCTGGAGCGGGATCTCTTCCCTCAGGATTTTATCGATTGTTCAATTCGCTGACGTCCGGCCGTTCACAAACAATGTCAGGGGCAGAATGTTCCGGGGAATGTCAGTTATCGAATGTTGAGGATAGAATGATCCAGGGAATGAAAAGTGTGGTGCTGGAAACGCGCAGCATCCAAGGAGTAGGAGAATCGATGTTTCGGACACAAGCCCTTCTTCACGATCCAGGGAATGTTAGTTTTAGAATGTTAGGGACAGAGTGTTCCGGGAATATCAGTTATAAAATGGAGGGGACAGAATGTTCTGGGAAATGTCAGTTATAGAATGGAGGGGACAGAATGTTCCGGGGAACTCCTTGACGTGTCCATCACTTTTCCCTCTTCATCAATTCAACACAAATCAACGACTGCAGTGACACGGTGACCAGATCTGGGGCCTCAACAATTTGTAAACTATATTAACTGTGTCTAAAAATGGAACAAACGTGTTCTAACTAAATTTAAAGCGACACTAAGATAGGCAGGAACTGAAGTTATCAATAGGACGTAGCAAATCTGTAATTGGATAAGCAATGGACAACAACTTGGTAGATCGAACATAATGTGGGTAACTGTGAACCTGTGTTATTTTTTCAGGAGGAATAAAAGCCTGTGTATTACAGAAAGGAGCGGGATTTCAAGACTTAATGAAACACTGAGTACTGACCCGTTCAGACACGCAAGTGTTGCTCCACTTCCCTGATCGTCTGCTCGCGGATGTTCCCAGGGGCCACTTTGCTCTCAGGACACACGAGAAATTTTGTTGTGGTTGGTTGGCGTTGGGGACTGGTTCGGGGGAGGGTGTTTTGAGTCGTGTACCAACGTATATCGACGTGGAGACTCGAGGACGATGGAAATGCTGACTGCTTCTGAACAAAGAGGCTGTGACTGCTGCCAGGACAGTGGGTATTCACCAACATGATGCAGGACAGTGGGTATTCACCAACATGATGTACTGTGCATGGGCACACTGCAACATTAACGGAGTGAGAGACAGACGGCCCAAACACAAGAATGGGAATTCAATGCACTGCCAGATCAGCTGAATGGTTAGATATAACACACTCTCAATCCACCCTTCAGAACCAGCCCAGACACCATACACCCAGAGGAGATATCTGGTCATCATGGAACACTGTGTATATGAGGCTAGTGTACTGCTCAGTACAACCCCGCAATCTCTCCCGAGTGGAACACTGTGCAGGTTCATCAATTACACCGGTCAATATAATACAGCATTCTGTCCAGGGTGAAACACAGCACAGATCAGATCAGAGCATTGATCTATAAATCCGGTGTAGATATCTGCCAAGCAAGGGAAGTTGTGCCGACCACAGCAGTGCATTGACTATAAACCCCGACGAGATATTTCTCCAGCACTAGGAGCCATGCAGGCCAATCTACACACCCAGACGAGACATCTGTCAAACACCAGGCCTGTGCAGAACACAGCACTGAATTAATGTATAAACGCGGACTAGATATCTGTCCAGCACTGGGAGCTGTGTGGACCACAGCAGTGCATTGATCTATAAACCCCGAATAGATAACTGCCCAGCACAGGGAGCTTTGCAGGCCACAGCATTGTATTGATCTATAAACAAGGCCCACGTATCTGTCCAGCACCGGGTGCTGAGCGGACCACAGACGTGCATTGATTTATAAACCTGGACTAGATATTTGTCCAGCACGGGTAGTTATGCAGACCACATCAGTGCACTGATCAATAAACCCGGACTAGATATCTGCCCAGCACCGAGAACTGTGCGGACCACAGCAGTTCATTGATCTATAATCCTGGGCGGGATATCTGTCCAGCAGAGGGAGCAGCGCAGACCGCAGCAGTGTATTGATCGAGAACTCCGGACAGATATCTGTCCAGCACCGGAAGCTGTGCAGATCACAACAGTGCATTGATCTATAAATCCGGATCAGATAACTGTCCAGCACGGGAAGCTGTGCAGACCACAGCAGTTCATTGATCTATAAAACCTGACTTGATGTTTGTCCATCACGGGAAGCAGCGCAGACCACAGCACTGCATGAACTATACACCCGGTTTAGATATCTGTCCAGCACCGGAAGCTGTGCAGATTATAGAAATGCATTCTTATACAAACCCGGACAAGATACCTGTCCAGCACGGGGCGCTGGGCACATCACAACAGTGTGTTGATTTATGTACCTGGACAAGATATCTCTCCAGCACGGGGAGTTGTGCAGACCACAGCCGTGCATTGATCTATAAACCCAGCCTAGATACTGTCCAGCACCGAGAGGTGTGTGGAACACAGCAGTGCATAAATATATAAACCCGGACTAGATATGTGTCCAGCACAGACCACAGTTATTCATTGCGCTTTAATCCCGCATTAGATACCTGTCCAGCACGGGGAGCTGTGCAGACCACAGCAGTGCAATGATCTATAACGCCGAATACCTATCTGTCTAGCAGGGATCTGTGCATATCACAACAGTGATTTGATCTATAAATCCAGATCAGATCAGATATCTGCCCAGCAGTGCTTTGATCTATAAACCCGGACTAGATATAAGTCCAGCACGGGCAGCAGCGCTGACCACAGCAGTGAATTGATCTATAAACAAGGGCTAGATATCTGCCCAACACGGGGAGCTGTGCAGGACACAGCAGGGCATGGATCTATACACCCGGGCTAAATATCTAGGAGAACGAGAGGACTGCAGATGCTGGAGATCAGAGCTGAAAAATGTGTTGCTGGACAAGTGCAGCAGGTCAAACAGCATCCAAGGAGCAGGAGAATAGACTTATCGGGCATAAGCCTTCCTGAAGAAGGGCTTATGCCCGAAACGTCGTTTCTCCTGCTCCTTGGATCCTGCCTGACCTGCTGCGCTTTTCCAGCAACACATTTTTTGGGCTGGATATCTGTCCAGCACCGGGAGCTGAGCAGACCACAGAAATACATTCAGATATAAACTCAGACGAGATTACGATCCAGCTCGTGTCGCTGTGCAGATCATAACAGTGCATTGATTTATATACCGGGACTATATATCCATCCACCACCCGGAGCTGTGCAGATCACAGCAGTGCATTGTTGTATAAACCCGGACTGCATATCTGTCCAACACAGGTAGTTGTGCAGCCCACAGCAGTGAATTGACGTACAAACACGGACTATATATCTGTCCAGCACCGAAATCGGAGCCAACCACAGCAGTCATTGATTTGTAAAGCCGGAATAGATATGTGTCCAGCACGGGAATTATGCAGACCAGAGCAGTGCACTGATCTATTAACCTGGACTACGTATCTGTCCAGCACAAGGAGCAATGCAGATCACAGCAGTGCATTGATCTATCATTCCCACGAGATATCTGTCCAGCACGGGGAGCTCGGCAGACCATAGCATTGAATTGATATATAAACCCAGTCTAGATATCTGTTCCGCACCAAGAGCTATGCTGACCACAGCAGTGCGTTGATCTATAACCACGCAGTGGATAGTTGTCCAGGACTGAGAGCTGTGCCGACCACAAAATTGCCTTGATGTATAATCCTGGACTAGATACCTAACCAGCACGGGAAGCTGTGCAGACCACAGCAGTGCATTGATCTTTAAAATGGACTAGATATCTGTCCAGCTGGGGAGCTGTGCAGATCACAACAGTGCATTGATCCATAAAACCGGACCATATATGTATCCAACAAGGGGAGCAATGTCAAGCAAACCAGTGCATTGTTCTATAAACCCGGACGAGATAACTGTCCACCACAGGGAGCTGTGCAGACTGCAGCAGTGCATTGATTCATAAACCCGGACTAGACATTTGCCCAACACCTAGAGCTCTGCAGATCACAGAGGTGCATTAATCTATAAATCTGGTCCAGATATCTATCCAGCACTTCGAGCTATGCAGACCACAGCATTGCATTGATCTATAACACGGACTAGATATCTGTCCACAACAGGGAGCTGTGCAGACTACAGCAGTGCGTTGATCTGTCCAGAACCGGGAGCTGTGCAGACCTCAGAAAAGCATTCTTATATAAACCCGGACTTGATACCTGTTCAGCATGGGGAGATGTGCAGACCAAAGCAGTGCAATGATTTATAAACCAGGACTAGATATCTGTCCAGCACGGAGAGCTGTGCAGATGGCAGCAGTGAATTGATCTATAAAGCCGGACAAGATGTCTGTCCAGTACGGGGAGCGGTGCAGACGACAGCTGTGCATTGATGTAAAAACCCGGAATAGATATCTGTCCAGCACCGGGAGCCGTGCGGAATACAGAATTGCATTGATAGAAACTCGGAAAAAATGTCTGTCCAGTACCGGTAGCTGTGCAGACGATGGCGCTGAATTGATGAATAAACCCGGAAAAATGTCTGTCTCCTACTGGGAGCTGCGTAGACCACAGCAGTGCATGGATTGATAAAGCTGGACTGGACATTTGGTAGCACGGGAAGCTGTGCATTGATCCATAAACCCGGACTACATATAAGCAAAGCACAGGGAGCTGTGCAGGCCACAGTAGTGCATTGATCTATAAACCTGGACTAGATATCTGTCCAACACAAGGTGCCATGCAGATCCCAGGAGTGCATTAATTTATATGCCAGTATTAGATATCTGTCCAACACCAGGGGCTCCACAGAGAACAGCGGTTAATTTATCTATAAACCAGAACGAGATAACTATCCAACACGGGGAGCTGTATGGACCGCAGCAGTGCATTAATCTATACACCCGGACGGGATATCTGTCCAGCACGTGGAGCTGTCCAGATCACAACAGTGCATTGTTTTCTTTTCTCCCAGGACTGGATATCTGTGCAGCACCAGGAGCCATGCAGACCACAGCAGTGCATTGATGCATAAACCAGTATTCGACATCTGTCCAGCACCAGCGGCTATATAAACTACAGCGATACACTAAACTATAAACTCTGACGAGATATCTGTCCAGCTCGGGGAGCTGCACAGACCAAAGCAGTGCATTGATTTATAAATAGGGACGAGTTATCTGTCGAGCACCGTAGGCTGTGCAGACCACAGCAGTGCATTGATCTATAACCCAGGATATACATCTGTCCAGCACGGGAAGCTGTGCAAATCAGAACAGCGCATTGATCTGTAAATCTGGATCAATTATGTGTCCAGCACCCTGAACTATGCCGGCCAAAGCAGTGAATTGATCTATAAACCCGGACTAGATATCTGTCCAGCACCGGGACCTGTGCAGACCGTAGAAGTGCATTAATATATAAACCGGGACTAGATGTCTGTCCAGCACCCGGAGCTGTGCAGACCACAGCAGTACATTGATCTATAAACACGGACTAGATTTATATCCAGCACCGGAAGCTATGCTGATCACAGCATTGTATGGATCTATTCACCAGGGCGAGATATCTATGAAGCATTGGGAGCTGTGCAGACAGCAGCAGTACATTGATTAATAAACCTGGACTAGATATCTGTCGTCCACAGGGAGCTAGGCAAACCACAGCATGGCATTGATCTATAAACCCGGACTAAATATCTGTCCACCGCAGGGAGCTGTGCACACCACAGCAGTGCCTGGATCAATAACCCCGGATATCTGTCCGGCACGGGAAGCTCGGCAGACCACACCATTGAATTGATATATAAACCCGGATTAGACATCTATCCAGCACCTGGAGCTGCGCAGAACACGGAAATGCATTCTTATACAAACATGGGTGAGATATCTATCCAGCACAGGGCGCTGTGCAGATCTCAACAGTGCATTAATATATAAACCAGGACTAGATATCTGTCCAGCACCGGGAGCTGGGAAGACCACAGCAGTGCATTTATATATTAACCTGGACTAGATATCTGTCCAGCACAAGGAGCAATGCAGATCACAGCAGTTTATTGATGTATATAACAGTACTAGATATCTGTCCACCACAGGGAGCTATGCAGATCGCACCACTGAATTGATATATAAACCCAGCCTAGATATCTGTACCGCACCGGGAGCTGTGCCGACCCAAGCAGTACATTGATCTATAAACCCGCAGTAGTATGCTGTCCAGGACAGGGAGCTGAGCAGACCACAGAGGGCATTGATCTATAACACCGGCCTCGATATCTGACCAGCACGGGGAGCTGAGCAGACCACAGCAGTGCATTGATCTATAACACTGGCCTAGATATCTGACCAGCACGGGGAGCTGTGCAGATCACAACAGTGCTTTAATTCATAAACCCGAACAAGATATCTGTCCAGCACGGGAGCTGTTCAGAACACAGCAGTGCATCTACCTGGGCTAGATATCTCTATAGCCCTGGAAACTGTGCAGACTAGAGCAGTGCATTGATCTATAAACCCGCACTAGGTAGCTGTCCCGAACTTGGAGCTGAGCAGACCACAGCACTCCATTGATCGATAAACCAGGACTAGATATCTGTCTAGCACTGAGACCCTTGCCGACCACAGCAGTGCATTGATCCATAACCCCGTACAAGATATGTGTCCAGCACCGGACTCTGAGCAGATCACAGCGGTCCATTTATTCATAAACCCGGTCTAGATATCCGTCCACCACAGGGCGCTGTGCAAACCACAGCAATACATTGATCTATATCCCCGGGTAAGATATCTTACCAGCATCGGGATCTATGCAGATCACAGCAGAGTATGGATCTGAAAACCCGGGCTAGATATCTGTCCACCACATGGAGCTATGCAGACCACGGCAGTGCATTGATCTATACACCCGCAAAAGATATCTGGCCAGCATGGCGATCTTTGCAGAACACAGCAATGCATTGATCTTTAAATCCGCACTGGATATCTGGCCAATACTGGGAGCTGTGCACACTACAGCAGTGTATTGATCTATAAACCGGGGTAAGATATGTGTCCAGCACGGGGAGCTGCGCAGATCAGAGCAATGTATTGATTTATATACACGGACGACATATCTGTCCAGCACCGGGAACAATGCAGACTACTGCAGTGCATTGATTTATAAACGCGGATGAGATATCTGGCCAGCACGGGGAGCTGCGTAGACCAAAACAGTGCTTTGATCGATAAATAGGGACGAGATATCTTTCGAGCACCGAGGACTGTGCAGACCACAGCAGTGCACTGACCTATAAAGGCGGATCAGATATCTGTCTAGCACGGAAATCTTTGCAGATCACAACAGTGCATTGATTTGTAAACCCGGATTAGATATCTATCCAGTACTGGAAGCTGTGCAGACCACAGCAATGCATTGATCTGTAAACCCGGACTAGATAACTGACCAGCACCGGGAGCTATCCAGATCACAGCAGTGTATGGACCTGTAAACCCGTACTAGATATCTGTCCACCACAGGGAGCTATGCAAACAAGGACAGTGCATAGATCTATCAATCGGGACTAGCTGTCTGTCCAACACCAGGAGCTATGCAGACTGAAGCATTGAATTAATCCACAAGCACGAACTAGTTATCGGTCCCGCAACGGGAGCTGTGCCGACCACAGCAGTGCATTGATCTATAAACCCGCACGAGATAGCTGTCCCGCACCGGGAACTGAACATACCACAGTGGTGCATTGATCTATAAACCCGCACTAGATATCTGGCCAGCATGGGATCTTTGCAGACCATAGAAGTGCATTGATCGATAAACCGGACCAGATATCTGACCACCACAGGAGGCTGTGCAGACCACAAAAATACATTAATCAATCATCCCGGACTAGAAATCTGTCCAGCACGGGGTGCTAGGCACAACACAGCATTGAATTGATCTATAAACCCGGACTAGATATCTGTCCAGCATCGAAGCTCTGCCAACCACAACAGTGCATTGATCCATAAACCCGCACGAGATATCTGGCCAGCATGGGGAGCTGTGCAGACCATAGAAGTGCATTGATTTTTAAAACTCAGTCAGATAGTCTTACCAGCACAGACAGCTATGCAGTGGTCATCTGTTAATTAATCTGTAAACATGTCGAGCTGTGTACATCACTCCATTGCATTGCTCTTTAATACTGTGCTAGATCGCTTCCGAGCGTTGGGAAACTTCTAACTCATGCTGGAAGTGACAGGATGTGCAACTCATATCCATTTGCAGCTCCATATCTTCATTGTGCCATGATATGGGGTTGCTGTGAAAATCACTGCCAGCGACATCTGGCTGAAGTTTCAGTTTAAATATCACCACATGGGAAGGGTTTGGTGTATAGCTCGAGAGGCGAATATCGAAAGACATGTCGTGGAAGGATGTAATCACAAGTTTCAGAATGTTTTTTAATGAAGACAATTCAATTGCATCCTACAAGATGAGCCAGTATTTGCAGGAAAGATGGGTGACTGGCATATTGGTGTGTGTTCTGATGATTAACGGTCTTGGATGTACATTGGTTCTGCAGATGTCTCACAATAATTTGTCTCAGTGGCATTCTCATTGAGTGCGACCGAGGGATTGTCTGCACGAGGCTGAACTAGTTTTCTGGTGTTATCTTATCAAACTGAACTCATTAGCTACGCACTCCACTCCATGGTGTCCCTCTCATTCAATACCAGCCCGATTCTGCCACCACGCATCATGGTGCTCAACAAGACCCGGGTGCCCATGGAGATTCCGTGATCCCTGGCACTGGTGCCATCTTTAAAAGGCCAATGGGCACACGATCTGTAGTTGCCCTGCATAGTTTACCCCAAGCATGGCAGATAAGTAGCAATTACACCACGAATTGTCGACAGGGGCACGGAGGTCTTGACGGTTGGGCTGGTACAGGGGAGGACCATTCTATTCCCACAGGGGGCCACACTGCCAGAAGCACCGAACATGGTCGGAGCTCGCCCCCCAGTTCAGTGCAGTTTCTGCTGTCTGAAAAATGTCCAGCCATACAGGACAAACATCAATAAACCTCCCCGCTCTATTAGGATAAGGGTTGCCTTTTAATCTCTGATCTCTCACACTCACTCTATACCTGTTTTTGCACTTACCCCCGAACAAGGTTCATGCTCCACCACTCTCACTCCTGCATGCAGCACCTTCTGTCTCTGTGCTCTCTAACTCTCTCTCTCTTTCCCTCTCTATCCCCCTCCACTACACCCCCACACTTATAACACTGCATGGATACAACACTGTGCACTAACTCTCTCTGCACACTTCAACATGCCCCCCCCCCTCCCCACCTGGACCAGCACTAGAACAGAAAGGGCCAAGTTGGTTGGTGGAGTGCCTGTTATCCGTTCCCTCACTCCCCTCTCCCCGCCATGTGGGGGGGAACCTGATATGAGCCAGAGAGGACTGGGACACCTCGTGTGGAGATTCTGAACCATCCACATCCCAACAACCGAGTAAGGAGCAATGTTCAGTGAAGGGCAATTCCCACTTTAAACCCCCGTCAGTTTTTTTTTTCCCCGGCACAACTTATGACATCACGTTTCCCTTATGACATCACGCTTTTATGTCGAGCTGGTACAAATGGAATCCCTACGGTCTCGGAGGGCAGGAGGCTCGGGCTCAAAATACATTGCCACCACCACCTCCCAGGAAGTAAGCACGGAGGCTCCCTCCTAGACATCGTCCTGTAAAGAGCACAGATATTGAAACTAATATGTGATATTTACTGCTCTCCCCGCTTATCCTGACATTTTCAATAATCTGTGCTCATGTACACACAGGACCGACTGCTCCTACAATCCCTTTATAATTGGACAGCCTGTTTTAAACTGTCTTTCATTGTCTTTCCCACCAAATTGCATCACCTCACACTGCTCTGCGTTGATCCCCAACGTGTGGTTGTCCTGTTAGACTTTCACACTGTCCTCTACAGACTTTACAATTCTTCCAAGTTTTGTGTGATTTGCAAACATTGAGATTGCCATAGCACCACAATCCCCATGAAAGAACTGAAACCGTGCCACACACACCGGGTGTGAGCAAATGCCATCAACACAGATCCAAGAAATTAAGAAAAACTCTCTATCAATGGTACTTTTTCATATGGAATATATCGACAGTAAAAAGAAAGAAGATGACCCAGGGAAATATGATTGAAACAGTATATTGTTATCGAGTTGAAGTCGGGTAATAAGCAGTTAAGAGAAAGGGAGGTTCAGAGTTGTGAATAGTTGATGGAAAATGTTCACTTTCAGAGTTAAAAAATAAATTGGTGTTTTTATTTAAACAGTGGAATTTGGGAGTTCTCTGTCACTCATATTGTAACAGTTTACAAGGTGAATTGAGCAGTTCTTTATGTTTATTTTCAATTACCAGATGAGCTTCACGCCGTGTCCTTACAATTCCTGTGTGTGTATCTGTGTGTCTCCATGTGGGGCAGGTCTAGCAGACTCTATGGTGTTTTAAGAGATGAAATGCCATCCTCTGCTGGCCTCCTCAGGGAACTGCACAGGCATTGGCAGAGGGTGAAAAACAACAGGGATTCATTCAGAGGGGGGAAGGGAGAGGGCAGGTGCTCACATCACCTTCCAAACTGACGTCTTATCCACGTACTGATCTAAATTTTCTTTAAATGTTGTAACTGTCCTTGCTTTCACACACAAGCCAGCTTCTGAGGAAAATATTTACCTCTCATAACTTTTGTAAATCCTTTTCCTAGCACATTAAAATATTCCTCAGTCTTGAATCCCCAACTCTAGTGAAAATACATCAGTCCTTCAGCTTATCTGTTCCCCTCATCTTTTTATAAACCACTGTAAAGTGACCCCTTAATCTCATACTCTCCAGTGAAAAAGGCCCCAGTTTATCCAGCCTCTCCTTATCGCTCAATCCCTCTATTCCCAGCAATATCCAGGTTAATCTCTTCTGAGCCATGGCCAGATTAATAATAGCAAGGTCAATAATATGAAAGTGAAGAGTCAATGTATTTTCTAAGGGTTGGGGGAGTCCAAACCTAGGTTTAAGGAAAGAGAGGAAAGATTTGAATGTGACCTGAGGGGCAGCTTTTCACACAGAGGATGATGTGCCGATGGAATGAACTGGCACGATGACCAGACTGGACACAGTCTTCCAGAAGAGTTCTCATCAATGTCCTATACAAAGTCAACATGACGTCCCAATTCTGATACTCAAAGGCCTGGCCAATTAAGACAAGTGTGCTAAATACCTTCTTAACCACGCTATCGATATGAAATGCAAATTTTAAAGAATTATACCTGACGGCCTAGTTTTCTGTTCTACAACACTGCTAAAGGCTCCGCTTTTAATTATGTAGGCCTTGTTCTTGTTTGAGTTACCAATTCTAAAATCTCACATCAATCCAAACTAAACTCCATCTGCCATTCCTCAGCTAGTGAGTGATATTACTGCCTCCTCACCCTCCCTCTTCAATTTAAAATACCTTTCCCCTCTCCAGAAGGCCTGCACAAAGACCCTGAGCTTCAAAGTTTGGAAGAAGATTTGTAGCTCAGGTGCTTGTTGTTGTGGTTTGTTCACCGAGCTGGGAATTTGTCTTGCACTCATCCACAGACTCTATCAACAAACACATCGACCTGGACCCAATATACCGGCCATGACAGCGGACAGCTGGAACTGACAACCAGAAACGGCAGAGACAGGCCACTATAAATGCCGGAGGAAACAGCACAGAAGCACTTCACAGGAGGCTCCCAAGCACTGAGGATGTCACTTAGACAGGGGACGAAACGTTTGCAAGACAAATTCCCAGCTCGGCGAACAGAACCACAACAACTCTGAGCTTGTTTGGCCTTGTGTGGTTGTTGGGGAAGAAGGACAGGTTGCAGACAGATTGCAATCAGTGGGGACGAGAGGCTGGACAGTAATCAGCTGCCTTGTATCATTTCATGGCTTTCGGGAGAAGGCAGTCGCGTGAGAGTTGGGAATACTGATCGGTGCTTTGGCACCAGAAATTATGTTCTTTCTTCGTCTCCCGTGTTCAATTATAAATATCTATTTGAGATCCTTCATTGTGCAGAGTGTGTCTGCAGGATTTCTTTCCCTGATATTGTCCACTACAGATAATTGCAATTAAAGATGTTTATAGTTATTTTCGATCGCACAACACATACACTCAACATCCTACAGCTGATTCAAATATCCTGCATTTGTTTAATAGTACAAAGTGTTCTGTGCAGTTTAGTAATGGTAGCCTGATTGAAATAAATCCATACCGAGCTGAAAGCTGACACTTAAATTATGACCCAAATTCTGGGTATGGTAGTGTAGTCGGTAGTGACCCTGCCTCTGAGCCAGAGCTCTGAATTTGATTCCAATACCTAAACGTGTGTGGTAGTGTTCCTAGTTCTGGAATAGAAGGTCTGGATTCAAGTCCTGCCTGTTGCAGAGGTATGTCATAACAGGCTGATGAGCAAACACACAGGAGAATAGTGTTACAGCTTTAGGAGTTATTCCGAGTGGTGCTAGTGTCCCTACCTCCGGGCACAAAGGTCTATGTGTAAAGCCCAGAGAAGTGTTCCATAATATATCTGAACAAACTGATTACAATGCATTTAGAATTGTGACTTGATGGAGAAGTTAGCGGTATAGCGGTATCAGTATTGAATTTCAGAAGTTTGGCCCGGGATGACTGAAAGTACAGTTATTTGTGTTGATTGGAGTCACATTTCGTCGCAGTAGAGGTTTATAAAATCAGAATGGTCGTTGATAAGGTGAGTAGTCAGGGCTTTTCCCCAGGTTAGGGGAGTCCAAACCTAGATGACATGGGTTGAAACTGAGGGGGGAAAGATTTTCATGAGGTCGAAGGGGCACCTTTTCACGCAGAGGATGGTGTGCATATGGAATGAGCTGCCAGAGGAAGTGATGGACGCTGGTACAACTACAACATGTAAAAGATGCTGACAGGCCTGCCTAGTTTTTCAGTCAATTTCTGCATTTGTTTTAAAAAGTGCATTAATTTATCACAGGTATTCTGAATACATTAAACAGTTTTCTTTAATGATGCAGTGACATATAAAGATATCTTCAAATCGACCGAGACCTTTTTCTGCTAAGGATATCGCTCTGAGTATGACAGCAGCAATGACACACCTGTATGGAGCAGGGAATGTGATGGAAATATAGTTTGGACAATGTACAAGGAGACCTCAAATGATCCAGTTTGGGAGAGGATGACATTATTGTATAATTCAACTCAGAGAAGGAGAAAATGTTATCTGCCCGAGAAGGAATGGCCAAATGCACTCTCCTTCATTGCTCCTCATCACAGCAATGTGTGCGAGCGAAAGAAAAGCTCTACATTCATCGCTACCATTCTTATTTTTAGAGAATCCCTACAGTGTGAAACAGACTCTTTGGCCCAACAAGTCCATACCAACGTTCCATAGAGTAGTCTTCTCAGGCCCGTTCCCTGGCATTTACCCCTGATTATTGCACCTAAATTAGAAATCCCTGAACACGATGGACAATTTAGCATGACCAATCCACTTAACCTGCACAGCTTTGAACTAAGGGTGGAAACTGAACCACTCAATAGAGCCTCACACAGACAAAGGGAGAATGTGCAAACACCACTCAGATAGTTGACCGAGGCTGGAACTGAACATAAGCCCTGTTCCTGTGAGGGAGCAGTGCTAACCACTGAGCCACTGTGCTACCCTTTGGGCGGTCTCTGTCCAGAAGTAAAGGGAACCTCATCACTGCCTAATGCAAAGGGAATTCAACCAAATCCAACCGTTTCGGCTGAAATCCCATTGCGCACAGACTGTGTGAGTAGAATATGTTCAGAAACAGAATAGCACTATGGACAGGGTCTCAATTTTTCCTTTCGTCATGAGTTAAACTAATGTCTGGACAAAGTTCTTGTAGCTTGAAATTGCGGAGATATTGTTTATCGGTTCTGTGCGTGTGTTTTTTTTTGTCTGTGTGTGCGTGTTTGTGCGTGTCTGTGTGTGTGTGTCTGTGCGTGTGTCTGTGTTTGTGTCTGTGTGTGGTGTGTGTGTTTTAGCGCACGGGTTTCTGTGTGTGTATCTGTGTGTGGTTTGTGTGTGTGTGACAGAGAGAGAGAGCTTGTCAGTGTTTTAGAAAGGAAACTATCGATTGTATATTTGCAACACAGAAATGCTTTGCCATTCCTCATTCCATCATCGTTTGAATAACATTGCTCTGGATCATAAACGTATTGATTTAGCAAATTAAATAAACTAGCAGGACTTGTTCCTGAAACTGACCGTGACCCAGTCTGAGACCGAAATCACCGGCCATATCACCAACATGGTTACATTTAACATTTGTTGTGAACACTGGATGAGTGGGACGCGAAAAGGAAACCGTGGCCCAAAAAGCAGGGGATTTCTCGACCGTTGAGCCTGTTGTCAGTGGTGGGTAAGTTGTTGGAGGGGTTTCTGAGCGACAGGATTTACATACATTTAGGAAAGCAAGGGCTGATCGGAGCAGTCTACATGGGAAATCATGTCTAATTAATTGGATTGAGTTTTATGAAGAGCTGACAAAGAAGATTAATGAAGGCAATTTGGAAGACCTTGTCTATATGGACTCCTGCAAGGTGTTCATAACATTCCAACTGGTAGACAGATGAGTGAGGTTAGGTCACATGGAATAGAGAGGAAGCTAGTCAAAGGGATTCACAACTGGCTTGAAGGTAGACGGTTATTTTCCAGACTGGAGGTTTGGGACCTGCAGTGTGCAGCAAGAATCAGTAGTGAGCTCACTACATTTCATCATTTATATCAAGGATTTGGATGTAAACATTGGAGACATAGTTTAGAGATGACATCAGAAAGGTGGTGTAATGGGTTATCTCAGAGTATAATGAGACCACAATTAAATGGAACAAAGCGGCAAGGAGTGACTGATGAAGTTTAATTTAGATAAGTATGAGGTTTTGCATTTTGGAAAGGCAAATCAGGGCAGGAATGAAACACGTAATGGTAATGTCCTGGGGCATGTTGTGGAACAAAGAGATCAAGGGCTGCGGATGAACAGTTTCTTGAAAGTGAAATTGCAGGTAGAGAGTGTGGTTCAGAACACATTTGGCACATTTGCCTTAATCAATCAGAGCATTGATATAGGAGTTGCGGTGGCATGTTGCATCAGGAAAGGATATCCGTGAGGCCACTTTAAGAATATTGCATACAATTCGGTTTTCTGCCGAAACTATTCACAATGATGTATCAGGACTGGTTTCAATTCAGGGAGAGGCTGATTAGGTTGAAGTGCTTTCCCCTGGAGTATCAGAGGCCGAGGGGTGACATTATAGAGATTTATAAAATCATCATGGGTATGGATATTCTGTAAAGCCACGTTCTGCTCCCCAAGACAGAAGAGTCCAGAACAAGAAGGCATAGGTTGAAGGCGAGAGGGCAAATGATTTAAAGGGACCTTAGGGGTAAATGCTTCACAAAGGAGAGTGGTATGTGTACAGAATATGCTGTCAGAGGACACGGTGAAGGCGGTTACGATCGCGCATTTATAACGTATCAGAAAGAGGAGAGATATTTGCCAAATGTTGGCAAATGGGACGAGATCAGATTTGGTATCTGATCTGAGTGGACAGATTGGACTAACGGGTCAGTTTCCATTCTGCATAACTCTCCTATTCTATAAGAGGGATGAGGAAAAATTCTGAAAGTACCTTTGGAGAGGGAAATCTCTTCACTGGAAGTTCATCGTGCCTGTATGTTCACATTGATTCAAAGCTGAGTTATTTAAATATTTGAGAGAAAGGTGAGTCATTGATAAATGGACACAGACAAGATAGTGGGGCTGAGACCACAACCTGATCAGCCCCATTCTTAGTGTCTGGTGGAGAAGGATGAAAGTGTCTAATGACCCATTCCTCTCCCTCAGTCCTATGTCCCTATTTACCATTCAGCCCTTCAAACCTGCTAGACAGCAGTTATAGGCCACTTCTCCCTATAATCTGGTGCACAAAAAGAGAGGAAACAGTTCAATGCCACAAGACTCCCACATGGTTTGTGGTGGTTTGGAAAATGTGATTTGAAAACCCACGTTGGGTAGAAAACAGACCCCTCATCTCTCTTTACAAAGCTTCCCCCCTCTGCAACTTGTGCTTCATTTGTTGTTCATGTTATAGACCCAAGTTCACTCTGACTACAGCCCACATACCTCACCCAGAGATGGCTCACAAAATTCTCTGGTCTCCCTGATTTCAACATTCAATAACAGACCTTCCAGGAAAATAACGCTCACTGACTTTCTAATAAGAGAATGGGAGAACATCAGAAGCAGGGTTAGTTCGTTTACCACCCCTCAAAGCCTTCCTTGCCCTTCAGTAAGATCACGACTGACCTGCTCTTAGTCTCAAATCCTCTATTTTACCTAATTCTTCAGAGCCCTAACTTCTCCAACAGGTCGATATCCATTTTCCTCCTCTTCAAATACAAGGTCTTCTAGCATTCCAAACACGCTTGAGAAGAGAAATCCTGACATTCAATACCCTCTGTTTGAAGAAAACACTTGCTACTCCTATATTATGATCTATTGATATGAAGAAAAGACGTTGACGCAAGGATTCAGGTAAGAGTTACTGGCTCTGATATCAAGATAAAAGTGGACTAAGGTTGACATCAAGATACTTAACGAAACTGGACTTAATTGGAATCAAAGTAAACTCTCCACTGCTTGGAGTCAATCATTGCACAACGGTAAGTGTTTGTGGTTCATGGATGTTAATCATCTCAGTCCTGAGTCATCTCTGTGGGTGGCCCTTAAGGTAGCTTCCTCTTCAAAAACATCTTCAGCTGCTTCATCAATGTCTCCCCAGGTCCACATACCCCAGCATAAGATCAGAAGTGGGGATGATCATTGAAGATTCCACAGTGTTCAGAACATTTTGTCCACCGTCCCTCAGCTCCTGAACCTGTCTGTAACCATGTGCAAAAAGACCCGGACACCATTCAGGCTTGTGCTGTTACGGGGTCGGTAACATTCATGTAACAGTCCTGCTAGACTGTGCACATTACCACAGTGAAATGAAGAGTCCATTCAGCACCTCACGCTGGTTTCACAGGAATATGTAGAAGCCATTCAGCCCATTGACACTTGGAGAAGAATATGAAAAGCCTATTCGGTACCTCCAGCCTATTACTCAGGAAGAGAAGGAGTCTAGTGTGATGGAACACTTCAAAGCCCCTCGAAAATATGTGAAGGCGGGAAACTATACTCTAATGCTTTCTTATTTTAAAGGAAATGTAAAGTATCTGTTCCAGATGTAATGTGACTCGTCAAACTACTCGGTGGTAAGCGAAACACCATTCATTTAAATGCTGTAGATGAAAAAAACAAAGGAAAAGGGATTGAGAAGCACTTAACTCTATTGAACAACTTAACAGAATAATAGATCCAGGAATTGCTAATTAACTGTTCCGAAATAGGAACATCCAATAAACATGCTCTTTGACAAAAAAAGGAAAATTCAGACCTTAATTGTCCCAAACATTTCTCCAATCCAGGAAGAAAAAAAAACAGCATGAGGAGAAAATTCAGAGAGAGTAGAAGCCAGGAGACATTCACTGACGTTTCCAACTCTGTTGAGGCCCTAATAGCTTCTGATGTTACTGAGAAACCAAAATCCATAAATCCTAATCTGTGAGAGCAGGCTGCACCCATTCAGGTTGCATTAAAATAAACCCAAGGCCCTACTAGCTGTTTACTCGAGTGGTCTTAACTAACCAACTTTGGTAACTATCGTTCAATCTCAATTTTATAAGAATCCAGGACAAAATATCTTCTTAAAACTGCAGCATTGTCACACTAGTCAGCACATCGAGGTGTTAAACAGGAAACGGGGTAGCCCGATCAGGCCCTTGGTCTTGTCCAAACGGAAACGGAAGAAGGAAGTCAGTCCAATGAGTCACTTACACATGAACAGGAGGAGGCCAGTCAGTCACTTGAGTCACTTACACGGGAACGGTAGTAGGCTATTCAGCCCCTTGAGTCACTTGCACAGGAACAGGAGAAGGCCAGAGAGTTACTTGAGTCACTTAGAAAGGAACAGCAGGAGACCAGTTAGACCCGTGAGTGACTTACACAGGAACAGGAGGAGGCCATTCTGCCAATTAAGTCACTTACACAGAGACAGGAGGAGGCCATTCAGCCCATTGAGTAATTTGCACAGAAACTGGAGGAGGGAATACTTCCCCTTGAGTCACTTACACAGGAACAGGCGGAGGGAATTCAGCCAATTGAGTCTCTTGCACAGAGACAGGAAGAGGGCATTCAGCCCGTCAAATCACTTACACAGGAACAGAATTATGTAATCAATGCTGATTCCTGATGAAGGGCTTATGCTCGAAACGTGGATTCCATTGACCCTCGGATGCTGACTGAACTGCAGTGCGTTTCCAGTACCACAATCCCGACTCTGATTTCTAGCATGTGCAGTCCTTCCTTTGTCCTAATTGATGCCCTAAAATGGTAAACAAGTGGAACAGAGGCTGCACAGACACACTGCCCCACGTTGTTGCTCGTGGCTCCGTTGCTCATGGTATAAATGTGGGATTTTAAGGTGGTTTTCTGGCTGTGAAGACGGAAGCAAAATATTTTGTGTAATGTTCCAAGAAGGCACCTTCCATGTCTGAGAAGACAGCCTCGTATTCTCTATGGAACGCAGAAGCTGGTTGAAATGGCTGACTCCTTCTGTATTGTGGCTGCTGTTGGGGAATGTGAACAACATGATGGTTGGTGCAGAATTACACACCGACTGCACATTAACGTGTACAGAGTTAATTAAGGCATATACACTATTAGGAAATCCGTGTTGGACTGATGAAGGGAGTCTCTAATTTTCAATAGTGCTGATCTTGTTCATGTTGATTCTCTCTCGTGCATGTCTTGTGCAATGCAACCTGTCTGCCTTACTCTCTCCAAGTCCATTTTCACCCTATGATCTGTCTGGCCATGCTTACTATGATCTGCCTCCACTCCTCATATTTAAAGACTTTCTCTGTACTGAGGTACACGTGCCAATAAATCAAGTCAATCAATCCTGGGTAAAGTATGGAATTCTTCACTCTATCAATGTCTCTTTTTGAAGTAAGTGATCGCTGCCAATTCTCAAGTTTCAGTGTAATCATCGCTGTTCTCTCACAGCTCTATAGATTAAACACTCAGTTTGCTTCCCTCTCATTTCACGCGACAAACATCTGTGTCTTTGGTGAGAAGATTATTCCTTACAAAGGAGATCAAATCTAGAGAGAGTGCCCCAAATACTCTCTCAGCAAGGCTCTACAACACAAGGAAGGTGGTTTTGCTGATGTACTTGAACCAACTTATAGTGAAGAACAACGTACCATTTACTGCACCCATTAGTTATACATGACGCAATCAGAAGCAGTCAGCATAGCGTTGCACATGGGAGATCATGCCTCACAAATTTATTTGAATTCGTTGATGAAGTGATCAGGAAGGTTGACAAAGGTAGAGCAGTAGACGTAGTCTCTATAGATTTTATTAAACGTTTGGTAAGTTTCTACATGGTTGGCTCCTCTGGAAGGTTACATCGCTTGGAATGGAGAAGAAGTTGACAAATTGGATGCACAATTGGCTTGATGTTAGGAATCAGAGGGCCTTAGTGGGAGAAAACCGGAGCACCCAGATGATAACGCGCAGACACGGGGAGAATGTACTAACTCCACACCGTCTCAGTCTTTTTCCAAGTTTTGGAGAATTGAGGACAAAAGTGGATCGGTTTGCCATTAGAGGGGAAAGAATAAAAGGGAAGGTGAGGAGCAACTTTTTTTTATACAGAGGCTGGTACGCATATGGAAAGAGCTGCCAGCGGATATGGTTGAAGTGGACACATTTACATCATTGAAAACGTATTTGGACAAATGTATGGATCGGAAAGGACTGGAAGAAAATGGACAATCTGCAGGGAAATGGGGTTACGGCGTTGGACATTTATGACACAGATATTAATTAAACCAAAAATCTCGTCTCAGCTCATAATCAGCTAAAATATGAATGACAGAGAAATGCTACATTACACCATTTAAAGAATAATAACAATTTAGATTGTGAACTTTAATACTGAATACTAAACAACAAGTATTCACAAATACAAGACCCGCTTTTCTTATCTACTTACGATCTGACTCCAACTCGATAAAAATGTGTTGTTCCAATAACACACATATTAAACAAAGACCACAGTCTCTGTCTCCTCTGCTGTCTTCACTATTCCAGATGCTGATCTCACTAGGTTATCTTTGTTTTTTAACTGCAAGTATTTTTTACATGAACATGTATCCTAGATAGAGAATGTCTGAGAAAAACAGTCAGGTCTCCGGCTCTACAGCAGTTGGTCTGCTGTTGGATGTCATTTGCTGTACCTCTGGTGTTCAAACTACCAGTTTATATCGTCCCCATCACACATTAAATTCTCATACTTTAATTGGTTTCGATGTGTCAAAATAATAAAATTCAATTTCCATTGACTTCTGGGAATTATTTAAACTATTTGATTGTTTTCGATTTGTTGTCATAACAGCAACCAAAACGCAGATATCCATTTGCCAGCCATTTGTTATAATTGCAACTGCCTGACCGTAAGCTGACAGCTGTGGCTGTACTTTACATTCAATAGAACCCGTTCTTTCTTAAAGTGACCAGACCTCACCCACCTCTGCAGGTCCACACCCACCCCACACCCCCACCTGCACACACCCCACTCCTGGCAGCTTTCTCTGCCACCGCACGAAGTTCAAAACCTGCACCCACACTACTCCCCTCACCTTTGTCCAAGGCCCCAAGTTATCCTTCCACATCCATCAGAAATTTACATGTAACTTTCCAAATGTCATCTAGTGCATTCATTGCACGTGATATGGTGTCTTCTACATCGGGGAGACAGAACGCCTTCTTGTGGATGGTTTCAGAGAACATCTCTGGGACACCCACACCCACCAAACCCACCGCCCAGTGGCGGTACACTTCAACTACCGTTCCCACTCCATCAAGGCCATGCAGGGCCTGGTCCTCCTACACCGCCAAACAGTTACCACCCGACTCCTGGAGGAAGAACGCTTCATATTCTACCTTGGGACCCTGCAACTACACGGGATAAATGTGTATTTCAACAGTTTCCTCATTTCCCATCCCCTCACAATAAACAAGTCCGAAGCCTCTAATTTGGCACTGCGCTCCGGAGCTGTCCATCATCCCCCCTACCCGACCTATCATCTTCACCTTCACATCCATCCACCTATTTCTTTCTCAGCTACCTTCCGCTGCCGCCACCCCCCAACCATACACCCCTCCAATTTATTCCTCAGCCCCCGGCCCACAAACCTCATTCCTGATGAATGGCTAATGCCCGAAACGTCTGTTCTCCTGCTCCTCAGATGCTGCCTGACCTGTTGTGCCTTTCCAGCAACACACTCTCGACTCTGATCTCCAGCATCTGCAGTCTCACTTCCCCCCTGTTCCTTCTGAGTAAACTTTACCCACAGAGGCGAATTCTTTATCGTGATCAGGTACCAACTCCCATAACCAGCTCCTGCCGAGGCTGTGAAACCTCATGATGCTCCTTGACTTTTCCTGTGGTTTTCCATACTGCTTCCACGAATGAGAGAGCCAAGGTGAGAGTGACAGAGTGACTGTGACTGGGTCATGGTGACAGTTACAGACTGAGTGTGAGGGGTCAGGGTGATGGTGAGAGAGTGAATGTGTGTGGAGCCATTTATATCACTTTTCATTTAATCATCCAAAGTAACCAAAATTAAATAAATTTTCTGACCTAAGTTTTATTGAAAGATCTCGGACAATAATTGCCAAGCGTTGTAATCTGGTGGGTCCTTTTGTTCCCTTAATCTGTTAACATCTGTCCAAATCCTAAACGACATGCCGCCAGACTGTTATGAGGTTAATGTCAAACCCCTCTGCTAATTAAAACCAAGCATCCATAAAATCTTACTATGCCTCGTAATCCGTTAAAACATGAATGAAAGAGAACTCCCAAATTCCACCATTCAAAGAAAATAGCAATTTATTTTCTGAACTCGAATACTGTACTCTAAACAATAATTTTTCACCATACATGACCCCTTTTCTCAATTGCTTACTATCTGACTCCAACACTCTCAAAATATTCTGTTTCAGCAATCCACTTACTAAACGTTATATCTACCTAATCTCAAGACCACAGTCTCTGTCTTCCTCGCTGCATTCAATCTTCAAGCTCCCTGGGTCATCGTATTTCCTTTGTTTTTTCACTGCAAGTAGGTTTGACATGAAAAAGTATCTTTGATAGAGGCTGTTTTCTACTTTCTTTGAGACAAAGATGTCAGATGGCCAGTTAGCTCTCCAGCTCCACAGCAGTTGCTCTGCTGTTCGATGAGAGTTGCTCTCCCTCTAACCTTCAAAGTACCCGGTTATCTACTCCCCTTGACGCATTAAATCTGATAATTTTATTGGTTTCCAGGTGTCAAAATACTAAAGTTCAGCTTCCAGTGGATTCTGGTATCCTGGGCATAATTAAATCTAATTGGTTAAATTCGAATTATTGTCAAAACAGCAACTACACCTCAGGAATCAATTTAAGAGCTAATTATTACATTTGGAACAGCCTGACCATTAGCTGGCAGCTGTGGCTGTACTTTATATTCAGTAAAACATACCCTGCCTGAACGTGATCAGACATGCTTTCACCAACGTGACAGATTGGCTTTGACCAGTATGCATGCTGTCACTCTCGATGACTCCATGTTCTCTGGATATACTCTGTTTGGTGACTCATGGTCAAGGACATGCAAGTCCTTTCGGACAACGACATTTCCCAACTTCGCACTATTTAAGCAATACAAAATGAGATCTGTGCTATTTTTCTCCACATGTGTCTAACTTGCAAATATCTGTCGTCCAAATACTGATCCGTTTGATACCCCGTGCGTACCAGACTTCAGTCCAGGAACAGGCACACTCCTGTATTATCTCCACCATCGAATTCCCAATCCATGTAGTACATCACCCCTTACACATGGTCTTTCACTCATCTGTCAACAACCACGGTGAAAGTGTTCTGCTAATAGAAATACGCCGCTGCCATTGAGTTCTCATTTGTCAAGGTCTCACCAAACCCCAATTCCATAGATTTCTCGAAGATTATTTCCCTTCGCTGAAACTAAGCTGACTCTGGCAAGTCACACCTGGACTCCCCATTTTTCTATTTATCACATTCCTTATACCAGATTGGAATAATTTCCTCAGCATTGAAATCAAGTTGTCCAATACTTAGACTTGATTTGATTTCCTTCTCTCGGAAGCAGAATTTTCAGTTAAAACAGTTTTTCAAGATATTGAATAACCATTTCTTGTGGTTACAACATCGAAAAGACACGAATAGGAAAGGTTTGGAGTTATACGGGCCAAGCGTCGGCAGGTGGGACGAGGTTAGTTTTGGTTTAGGGTAATCATAGAATGGTTACACTGAAGGGTCTGTTTCCATGCTGTATGACGGTATAACATTTCTCACTAGCACTAATGCCACCTGCCTGAATACTGAGGGATGGAGCTCATCTGATGCAACAACTTACTGACCTTTACCTCAGTTCGTTTTTTGAGTAATTTCCCTTAATTAATTCTAATGCCACACAGTTTCAATTTCACCAGTTACTCTGTCCTGTAGGATCTCTGAATGATTTTCTGTATGTTCCTCTGTTATCACCGAACTAATGTATTTCCCTCAGCGGGGGCAGAGATGACCTCCACCACGGAGTGAAAGCATCGGAGCACTGCGCTCAGGAGATGATAGACAGGGGACCCACTCCTGCGCGGAAAGTTATAGAATCAAAACAGTTCAATGAAACCGTCACTTCACGGTCACTGAGAGCACAGTGATCTTCCTAGTGTGAGTTTACAGTTCATTCCGAAACAGATTACACGAAGCTGTGAACAAAGCATTTGAGCATCAATTTGAGTGTGCCAAATATAGACAATAGAAGTAGCGATGGTGTTCACAGGAGTTTACCGAATTAATAAATGGGCAGAGATAGACTCACCAGGAACATCAACAATAGCGAGGATGGGATAGTAACCTGCTTGAATAAGCATCAGTACACATCATATCCGCCATGTTAATCATATCAAATCCTGAGAAAGATCGTAAAGAACATCGGATAAACTGCTGTCACTTGTTGGAACATTCCAGTCCCACGTTCTCAGATTCTGATCCATTGTTGGAACATTCTAGTCGAATGTTCTCAGATTCGGATACATTGCTGAAACATTCCAGTCTCATGTTCTGAGTTTTTGGTCCATTATTGGAACATTCTCCTCTAATATTTTCTCCCTTTCTCTGGAGCTGGTGATCTCAATGGTGTTAAGGATGATATTACCGCTAATACAATGGTATAAGATATTGAAATCACCCCCTTATTAATAGAAAAGGGAAACCCTCCAGTGACACATTTGTGAACCATGGAGGCTGACATCAGTCACAGTAACTGACAACCAGATCCAGTTAACCCTTTTTATGACAACATTTTTGCATGTAACAACAATACCTGGTCTGGTTGGGATTTTGACATTGCCTGCTATTGGTCTGATTGCTCACTTTCAATTACTCTAACATTGTTAGAGGTAAAGGAGAAAGGTGACACTTTGTCTTCACAGGCTCGATGACTCTGGTGTGTTACCCACATTCAATGTTCTATGTAATCACCCTCTGAAGAGCAAATCGAGAGGCTGTTACTGCACTAACTCTCCTTTCGCTCAACAAGTATCAGTCTAAAAACTGTCTCTGGGCACAACTGCCATGAACACAGGAAGTATAGACTTCTCTGGACATTTCTCTAACTCCTCTAATGAGGCAACATTTTATCTTTAACATCATGCACATCAATAACTTTTTTCTAAAGATGAAAACATCTTATTAAACAGTTTATACGCTTTTTTTCAGAGTTTTAGCCTTAGCCCAAAAGTAAATTTTATGTCTACAGTTGCCCTTTTATTGGAATTAAAGTTGCAGAGGCAGCATGTATATGTCTTTGGTTAAGAAACAGAAAGGAAGAGGAAACAGTGCCCGTGGAGATTCGACAGGAGTAATCTGATATCCCAGTTTATTTTTGTAGAGTATGGTCAGTTTTTGTTCAATGTGTGCAGGTGGGTTTTCTGACACAGTACACAGACAGGCCAACACGGGGAGATGCTGTATTGTATTTGGTACTGGGGAATGAACCCGGCCAGTTGTTAGGTTTAGCGGTAGATGACCACTTTGGCGACAGTGAACAGAATTCGGTTATGTTTGCAATAGCAATTGACAGGGATACATATATACAACAGTTAAAGAGGTATAACTGGGGTATCGCAAATATGATGCGATCAGGCAAGATTTAGGATGTATTGGATGGGGAAGGAAACTGCAGGGGATAAACACCCTTGAAAAGTGGAGCTTATTCAAGGAACAGATACTGCAGGTCCTTGATAAGTATACACTTATCAGGCATGGAGGAAGTTGCTGAGACAGGAAGCCATGGTTTACTAAAGAAGTTGAAACTCTTGTCAAGCGGAAGAAGACGACCTCTGTGAGAATGAGGCGTGAAGGCTCAGTTCGTGAGCTTGAGAGTTATAGGTTAGCCAGAACAAAGGTCTAAAGAGAGGGTTAAGAAGAGCCAGGAGGGAACACGAGAAGTTATTGACCGATAAGGTCAAAGAAAACTCTAAGTCCTTCCATAATTATATCAGAAAAGAAAGAATAACCAGAGTAAAATTTTGGCGAATCAAATAAGGTAGTGCAAAGTTGTGTTTGGAACCTGAGGACATTGGCGAAGGCCTTAATGAACACTTTTCGTCAGTACTCACATTGGAAAAGGACAATGTTAGTAAGAATATGGAGATACGGACTTCAAGATTAGATGGGATTGATGTTAACAAGGAGGAGGTTTTCAAAGTTATGGAATACCTGACAATTGATAAGACCCTGTTTACGGTTGGGATTTATCCTCAGATTTTCGGGGAAGCCAGAGAGGAGATGTCGGAGCCTTTGGCTTCGATGTTCACGTCATCATTGTCGACAGGAATGGTGCCAAAGACTGGAGGATGGCAAATGTTATCCTGTGTTTAAGGAGAGGATGCGGGATAACCATGGTAATTAAAAGCCAGTGAGCCTTACTTCGGATGTGGGTAAGATATTGGAAAAGGTTGTAAGACATAGGATTTATCATCGTCTGGAAAGGAATAATTTGATGATGGGATATCAACACGGTTTTTATGAAGGTGAGGTCGTGTCTCACTAACATTATTGAGTTGGTCGAGAAGGTGACAAAACAGGTGGATGATAGAAATCCATTTGATGTGCTGTATATGGACTTCAGTAAGGCATTTGGCAAGGTGCCACACGGTAGGATTTTGCACAAAATAAAGGGTTTTGGGATCGAATGTGATTTAGCGGTTTGGTTCAGAAATTGGCTACCTGAAAGAAGACAGAGGGTGTTCATTGATGGGTAATGTTCATCCTGGAGCTCAGTTACCAGTGGTGTGCCGCATGGATCTGGTTTGGAGGTAACTGCTATATATCAATTTTATAAATGATCTGGAGGTGAGCGTAGAAGGATGGGTTAGTAAGTTTGCAGATGACACTGGACCTGAATGATTAACTCTACTTTCACTCCACAGATGTTGTCAGATCTGCTTAGTCTCTCCTGTAGTTTCTGTTTTTAACAGGTTTCAAAGGCATGTGTCAAAGCTGTTCAAACGCCCTGTCCAACTCAGATCGCCTTACACCAGGGAGTGAACAATAATGCAAGGCGTAAATATTCAATGGTTCTAAACCTATATAAGACTGGAATCACTGAGACTACAGAGCTCTTAATCATGCTCAGCGAGGGAAACAGAGGGAATCACATTCACATCACCACAGAGGTTGGCACGACTCACGGCAAACCATTCAGATGAATTTAACAGTTGAATTAAAATCAGTTAAATGGTCTTGAGGGATTTGTCAGATTAGAGGCATCACACCAGGAAGAGCAGAATGAGAGTGAGAAAGCAGAAGTGTTACCAAATCGGAAACCAGAGTAGGTGACCGCGTACAGAGCTGATGGTTTAACGGGTCTCGGTGTGAACTGGAGTACAGACAGAATTGCTTTGCAGATATTTCAGCTTAAAACTGCACATTCATTTAGTGCTGCTGACTACAGCAGCAGCAGTAGAAACAGAACTACACTCAGCCACAACCGGAAACATTTTTCCTGGGATAACCCCTCAGTCTACCATTAAAATTAATCAAATCTATGATTCAGAGACGAGTGTGGGTGGACATGCTGTTGTCAGAACCATGTTTACGTAAACCTGATGACAACGCGCTAAAGCTACTCCACTTGACAAACAGATCAGATGAAAGTTCTGCAGTCTGGGGCATTCAGTCAGAAATAGCGATTAAACAAATCACTGGAGGAGTGGTCACCAAGAATATTCCCATGCTAAACAATGGAGCAGCCCTTCACATGAGTGTAAAAGACAGGGATGTAGTATCTGCACCATCCTCAGCCAGAAGTGTTAAGTCGATGATCCGCCTCACTCTCATCCTGATGGCCTCAGAATCACAGATGCCAATCTTCATTCAGTGCGACTCGCTGTACGTGACATGAAGAAAGAGCTGAACACAGCAGATACACCAAAGGCAATGGGCCCAGGCACCATTCCTGCAATAGGACTGAAGACTTGAGCTGCACACCGAGCTGGGAAAACTATTTCATGCCAACTCCAACTCTGACATCTGCCTGGCAATGTGGAAAATTACTCAGCTGTGTCCAGTCCCGTTAAGAGGAGAATAATTGCATTCTGACCAATTACCATGCCCTCAGTCCCATCACGTTAGTCAAATTAGTAGGACTTCTTTTTGACAGAGCTGTCAAACAGCACAGAAATCACCTGCTCAGTCTGGTTTCCAATCGGTCCCCATGTGGAGATGTTGCTGTTGTGGAAATGTCACTGGATTACTGATTCAGACCAGGCTAATGATCTGGCAGGTGGTGGAAGGTAAAAAAAAATAAAATATCGAGATCTAAAACCTGGTGTCAGTAATAGTGACCTTGAAGCCAATGTCGATTGTAAACACCAATTTCCTTCCCCAATGTACTTTCAGGAAGTGAATCTCCTGTGCTTTCCTGGTCTGGCCTAAAAGTGACTCTTGATGCAGAGAAGTGATAAACGCTTCAATGAAACAGCCCGGAAAGACACTCAATTGCATTGGTCTGCTCCGAGTTGTTAAAGGAGAGAACCGGACAGAACAGCAGGCCCCAGGAAATGGGAATGGAAAACACAATCCTGCCGACACTGCACAGACCTCCTTCCTAACTTCTGAAAGCTTGTGACAACATTTACAGAGCTTTCCCAAAGACTGCACAGAAACGTTGGTAAAGCAGTGGGCCATTCAACACAGTTTGCCTCCCATATTATAGTTTCCATAAATCCTTACTTATATTCAGTGCCTTGGCTTCCACAGTCTGATGTGGGAGAGAATTCCCCAGTCTCTGAGCGCAGACATATTTCTCATCTCAATGCAGAGTTGCCTACCTGTACTTAATACTTTGGCCCCTTGTTTTGGAACCCCAGCCAGGGGAATTATCATCCCTGCTTCCACCTGTCTCGCCCTGTCAATGTGCTCCATATTTTTCTGAGATCTCCACTCATTTTCATAATCGCCATGGAATACAGGCTCAGTTCACACAAACTCTACTCCCTCAACAAGACTGTCATCGCAAAGATCAGTCTTCACGGCTCTCGCTCAATGTCAGGTTTGTCCTTCATTAGGGAAGAAGACCAAAACTTCATACAATACTGCTCAAAGTTCAAGATGGGGTCTCAACAATGTCGTGTACAGATGCAGTAAGACACCCTTACACAATCCCCCTTGAAATAAAGAACAGCACATCATTTGTCTTCCTAACGGCTTTGTGTTCCTGCAATATTGCTTTCAGTGAGTGTTATGCGGGGAGATCCAGATGCTTTTCAATGTTACAGCTCAGCACTTGGCGGGATTATGTACAATGATCAGCGTGCCAATGCCATTCCCAGTATTGGTCCTGGTTTCAATACTTACTGCTCTGCAAGGACCTTGGACGTCTGCACAGAAGGAAAGAAGAAAAGGAGCATAACTCCTTTGTAGAGTTACATTTCCCAAATTTTCAAATGGCAGGCTGCCATTCTGGTTTTCTGATCAAAAGGCGCAACGTCACATCTCTCCACATTGGTCTTCATCTTCCATGTATTTACCCAGACACACCACTTGCTGAAATCGCCTTGGAGCTTTTCTTTATATCCTGCTCACAATCCGACATCGATTTGAGTCATCTGCAGGTTTGTGAATACTACATTTGATACCCTCCAACGCTTGGTGTATATTGGGAATTGCTGGTCCCAAGCCGAGGTTCCTGCTATAACCCCCGAGTTTTCCACACTTGAAAACACATTAAATTATTCCTGGTCACTGTTTTCTGTCAGCTCTCCCATGCTAAAACAATGCCCATATACTAGTCCGAGTTCCATAAGATCCGAATTTGCATAGTAGGTTTGGGGCTTCATCAATAATCTTTCTGAAAATCCAATCGTATTGCATTGTTTCTTTCTCCATTATTTTACCACAAGTCAGTTTCACAAATATGATTCCCATTTGATTACTCGCCGCTGACTTGTCTAAGTCCATTACTTTCAATCCCAATACTTTCTTGACAATGTGTATTTGCAAATTTCATTGTATTACTTTTTTTCTCACCAGAGTAAAGTTTCCTAGTATTGTTGGGAAGATTTCTTTTTTGTTTCGATTTCTTTTTTGAGGACATAACTGAAATATTTGCTCCATAATTCTGCCATTTCCCTGTTCTCCATTCTCCATTCTCCATTCTCTGGTTTCAAACTGGAAAAAAGCTGAAGGTTTTTTTCCCCTTACTGTTGCCGTTGACATACTTTTAGAACTTATTACAAGATCACTCTTATAACCCTTACGAATATACTGTTCCAAAACGCATAAATTATTGTCTTAAGCTGCTCAGTGATTGACCTACACCCCTTACACTCACAGAATCATTGCTGCTATACAGTCAGAAATACAGCACGGTCTACATTAGTCCTATTTTCCCACGACAGACACATAGCCAAGAATGTTCTGAAACTTCAAATGCTCGTCCAAGTACTTTGTACTTGCTCCATCCCAGGGAACATTCTGGTGAATCTCCTCTGCACCCCTTACAGAGTAATTACATCCTTCCTGTGATGTGCCTCACAGAAGTGCACACAGTGTTCCATCTGTGGCCGAACCAAACTTCCACATAACTCCTATAAACTATGTATCGAGCGATGTTTACGGTCACTATGCTTTCTCAAATTGTGCATTAACCTGTTTAGTCACATTCAGGGATGTGTGGAGAAGCACCCGCTGAGCTTCCTAGTGTGCTACCATTTATTGAGTAATCCCCTGTCTGGTTCTTTCTTCCAAAGAACATCACCTCATATTTATCAGGGTTACATTCCACCTGCCACTGATCTACCCATCTGTCGACTCCATCGGTATCTTCCTGTAACATAAGGCCTTCCTCCTCACTTACAATAACCGGCCAATCATTGTATCAAACAGAAACGTACTTACCATATGCCCCTCAACTCCGCTCCACATTCACATCTACGTCATTTCTGAATACCACAAATGAGAAGATAAAAAATAGCGCAACACCTGGTTATAATCTAGCATGCTTATTCGGAGGCAGGAGCTTTCCAAGCTCTGCTTCTTCATCAGGTGGTTGTGCCCTTTGAAAGCTCGTGCCCCAGAATAAACCTGTTGCACTATAACCTGGTGTGGTGTGATTTTTAACTTTGTCCACACCAGTACAACACCAGCTCCTCAGAATCACAAATAATAAGGGACACAGCACTGATCACTGTGGTGCACCATTGCACAGTGGTCTCCAGTCACACAAAGAGTTTTCTGACACCACCCTCTGTCTCCGAACACTCAGTTGATTTGGATGCAACTTGGCAAGTCACAAATGGATGCTACTTGCTCCCTGGTTATTCTGTTCCATCGACGTAACTGTAGAATATCTGGGGATTCTCCCTAATCTTGCCCTGCCTGCAGATTTCCATGCCCCTCTGTTAGTCATTCCTCTCCAAACTAAGAATTTCCTCCTTACTACGGTCTTAAATGGCCTGTCCCTAATCCTGCCATTATTTGCCTTTAATGTACATTACACAGCCAGAGAAGTATTCTGTTTATTTCTACCTTGTCAAATGTTTAGTGACTGTTCTAGGTTTCACTGCGATCACCTCTAATTCTTAAAAAGTCGAGAGAACGTAGGCCGAGTTTCTGGAAGAGGAAACCTAGTCATCTGAGGGATTAATCTGGAGAAGGTCCACTGCAATTCCTTTGCGGACAGTATATGCTTTCTCATATTGGGTCACTAACACTGTACAGAATAGTCCAGGTACAGTCATACCATCACACTATGAAATTGCTTCAACATTTCCTTCCATCTATATTCTGAGTCCCTGAAATGAATGTGAACCTAACTTTAACTTCCCACTTGTATGTATTCTTCCAAATACCCTTCACATTCATTTATTTACAAACTACTTTCCATTTGTATGCAATGGCTTGCGGCCCCTGCAGAATGGACAGGAAAAACACACAGTCATCGACAGTGCATTTAATGCTTTGATTGCTGTTGTATTTCTGACATTTTGGTATGAAGTATATCTGTTTCGTCAGACTTAGCAATGCTCAATCCAGCTACATGTTCAAATACTACGAACCTTACTGATGTAAATTGACTTTATGACATGAGTTCCACAGGTCCAATATGATTACTTGATACTTCTCAGAGATTTTCTGGATCTTCCTCCATGAAGGCAGATATAAATAATTGGGTATTTTCTTGGCCATTTACCTGTTCTCCACAATAAATTCTCCTCTCCCGATAACACATTCCCACATTTGTCCTTGCTTTATATTGTTTTCTTTGAAATATAGATCGTAGATTTGTGCAGTCTTTCTGTTCCTGGTTGTTTAGCATGCATGTTCCTTTTTTGATTTCCTTATCCGTTTAATGCCACTCCTTTTACAGGTTTCAAATTTCTGAGGATTCTCAGGATTCCTCAATGTGTGGAATTCTTCTAATGTCACTTCCTATGGTTAATACAATCTTCAATTTGTTATGTTAACCATCATTAAGTCATTTTCTCATTCTTTGGTGTTTGTACCTTAACAGAATAGTCATATTTTTCAGCCTTTGCTGTATTTCTATAAATCTCCTGATTCTGACAAGATATATCCAAGAACACTGCAGGAGGACAGAGATGTTTTTGCCAGAACCCTGGCTGATATTTTCCCATCATCTCTGGCCAACAGGGTGAGGTACCAGGGGACTGGAGGATAGCGAATGCTGTTCCCTTGTTCAAGAAGGGCTACAAAGAAAAACCTGGGAACTATAGACCAGTAATCCTAACATCTGTCGTAGGTAGGATTCTGAGAGATGATACACACATGCATTTGGAAAGACATAGTTTGAATCGGAGCAGTCAGCATGGCTTTGTGCATGGATGATCATGGCTCAAAAATTTGAAGAGTTCTTTGATGAAATGACCATCAACTTTGATGAGAGCAGGATGGTATACGTACTCTGCATGATTATCAGTAAGGCCTTCAAGTAAGGTTGCACATGGTCGCTGCTGTATGATTAGATCACATGGAATGTAGGGGTAGCTGGAAAATTAGATACAAAATTGTATTGTTGGTAGGATTCAGAATGTTATAGTGGAAGGATGCTTGTTGGACTGGAGGCCTGTCACTAGTGGAGTACCTCAGGGTCGGTGCTGGGACCATTACTGTTTATATATAATTTTAGATTGGCATCTACCAGGTATGATTAGTAAGATCGCATATGACACTAAAATATGTGCTATCGTGGACAGTGAGGAAGGTTATCGCGAATTGCAACAGGACCTTGATCAGCTGGGGACACGGGACGAGAAATGGCAAATGGAATTTAACATAGATAAATGCGAGATCTTGCATTTTGCAAAGTCAAATGAAGATCGGACTTTCATGTTGAATGGTTGGACCTTTAAGAGGTGTGGTGGAACAGAGGGACCTTTGCAATTCAGGTGCAATGTTCCCTGAAAGTTGATGAAGTGGTAGACAGAACAGTGATGAAGTCGGTTGGCAGACTGGCATTCATCAGTCATAGCAATGAACATCGAAGTTGGTGAGTAACGTTGAATTTACACAGGACATTGGTGTGGCCAGTCTTGTAGCTTAATGTTCAGTTTTGTTCACTTTGCTCAGGGAAGAATGTTATTAAACTGGAAAGAGTGCAGAAGAAATTTACAAGGCTGTTGCCAGGAGTTAATTGTCTGAGTTTTTGGGAGAGATTGGGCAAGCTAGAACATTTTACTTTAGAGTGTAACATACTGAGGGAGGATCGTACAGAAGTGCAAAAGATAATAACCGTCATGGATAGAGTGAATGCACACAGTCTTTTTTTCCCAGGCTTGGTCAATCCCGGACTAGAGAGCATCAGTTTAAGGTCTGAGGGGAAAGAATAAAAGTGAACCTGGGGAACAACATTTTTACACGCAGTGTGGTACACTTATGGAATGAGGTGCCAGTGGAACTGGTTGAGGCGGGTGCATAAATCATTTAAAAGGCATTTGGACAAATACACAGAATAAAAGGATTAGAATGATATGGGGCTATGGCAGCGTTGCTGGATAACCAGTATTTACTGCCCATGCCAGAGCGCAGGTAATAGTCAACCGCATTGCCATGGGTCTGGAGTTAAATGTAAGCCAGACCAGGTAATGGCAGCAGTTTCCTTCTTTAATGGATATTAGTGAACCAGATGAGTTTTTCCAACAATCAACAATGGATTTCAGGTCATCATTAACTCCTGATTCTAGTTCTTTATCGTATTCAAATTCCACGATCCATGGCAGGATTCGAACCCGGGCCCTGGAACATTACCTGTATTCCAGGATGAAAAATCCAGCGATAATACCACTGGGCGATTGCTTAGTTGCATATACTTGCACATCTAATCTCTAGAGCATATGATGCAAAATGTTTGCAGTAAAGCATTGGTTTAGATATTTAGCACACCAACGTTCGCTTATCCTTGCTATTTGTAAACCACACCCTTACTGATTTCGTCGAATCTGAGGTACATGGTCTGTGGCGTTTATTAGTGATAGACTTGGACAAGAAGTTCAGCGAGGCTCACCAAAACGCTGAGATGATCTGAAGAATTGGTCAGCAATTTAGGAAAAGCAGCGATATTCCACCGCACACCCTCTACCCCAGTTTGCCAGGATAAGTGTCATCGTATTCTCTCTGCTCCCTCACATTTTCTGTATATCTGTTATAGCACTTACCCCCGAACAAGGCTCACACTCTATCGCCAAATACTGCTCAAGCACGAACACTCTCAGTAATGAATTCAGCACTTTCCCTCCCCGACTTATTTCTGTCCCTGACACAAAAGCCCTGCACACTATTGACACTGCATGGATACAACAATGTGGATAAAATCCCTCTGGACACCTCACACGTCCCGCGCCACTTACACCAGCACTAACAGCAGGGGCATCCAGTCCCCCCTCATTCCTTCCCTCCCATTATCTCATTCCGGGAGAAACAGACTGGAACAGGACAGAAAGGGCCCAGCTGGGTGGTGGGGTGCCCGAGATCCGTTCTCTCACCCCCCGACCCGTACATGTGACGAGGATGCTGGAAAGAGACAGAGAGGACCAGGAGGCCTTGTATGGAGATTCTGAAACATCCACGTTCCACCAACTGAGTAAGGAGCAATATTCATTAAAGAGAAATTCTCACTTTAAACCCACTGTCAGTTCCAAACTCATATCTCTCACTCGGAAAAAAAATACCACACTGCACAGAGACACAAGCATTGAAATACACAGATGTATTGATAAACACCCCAATATACTAACATGCACAATACATTCAAGGAGATAAGCATGCACACACATAGAAGTACACAGAGGCATATGCAGTCACGCACAAAAAGACACAAACACAGATAGAAACACACAGGCTGACACACAGACAGACGTAGTTACACAAATACACAGACAACAAGCGCATGGTCGCGCGCGCGCACACACACACACACAAACACACACACAAATACACAGACACAAGTTCATTAAGACACAAATAAAAATGTTTTTGATTGATAAGGAAATCAAGGATTCTCGGGAGAAGTTAAGATAATGATGTTGAGAAATATATAAGAAATTATTGAGCGGCATATCAGGCATGATAGGCCGAATGGCCTAATCTGCTCCTTTTTTAATGCTTGTGTAGTGTTATGCTTTCAGGTCCTCTCTTCCTGAGACAGCAGCAGAGGCTGGATTTGATACATATTTGGAAAATATGGTGCTGGAAAACACAGGAAGCCAGGCAGCATCTGAGGAGCAGAATAATCGACGTTTCGGGCATAAGCCCTTCTTCAGGAATGAGGCTGGTGTGTCAAGCGGGCTGAGATAAAAGGCAGGGGGGAGGGAATTTGGGGGAGTGGCGCTGGGAATACGATAGGTGCAAGGAGGTGAGGGTGAGGGTGATAGGCCAGAGCGGGGTGGGGGCGGAGAGGTCGGGAAGAAGATTGCAGGTCAAGAGGGCAATCCTGAATCGGAGGGTTCTGACTGAGATAAGATGGGGGAGGGGAAATGAGGAAGCTGCAGAAATCTACATTCCTCCCGTGTGGTTGCAGGGTTCCTAGGCGGATGATTTGGCGCTCTTCCTCCAGGCGTCGTGTCGCCAGGGCCTGGCGATGGAGGAGGCCAAGGACCTGCCTGTCATTGGCGGAGTGGGAGGGGGAGTAAAAGTGTTCAACCACGGCGCCGTTGGGTTGGTTGGTGCGGGTGTCCCAGAGGTGTTCCCTGAAACGTACTGCAAGTAGGCGGCCTGTCTCCCCAATGTAGAGGAGACCACATTGAGTACAGCGGATACAGTAAATGATGTGTGTGGAGGTGCAAGTGAATTTGCGACAGATACAGAAGGATCCATTGGGGCCTTGGAGGCAGGTGAGGGGGAAGGTGTGGGTGCCAGTTTTGCACTTCTTGCGGTTGCAGGAGAAGGTCCCGTGAGTGGAGGTTGGGCTGGTGGGGGGTGTGGACTTGACGAGGGAGTCGTGGAGGGAGTGGTTTCTCCTGAATGCTGATAGGGGTGGAGAGGAAAATATATATAATGGAGGAAATGAAGGAGAATGATACGATGTATCCGGAGGTTGGTGGGGTGGAAGGTGAGGACCAGTGGGGTTCTGTCCTGGTGGCGATTGGAGGGGCGGGGTTCAAGGGCGGAATTACGAGAAGTGGAGGAGATGCGGTGGAGAGCTTCATCGACCACATCTGAGGGGAAATTGCGGTCTTTGAAGAAGGAGGCCATTTGAGTTGTTCGGTTGTGGAATTGGTCCTCCTGGGAGCAGATGCGGCGGCTGTAGAGGAATTAGGAATATGGGATGGCGTTTTTACAGGGGGCAGGGTGGGAGGAGGTATAATCTAAGTAGCTATGGGAGTCGTTCGGTTTGTAGTAAATGTCTGTGTTGAGTCAGTCGTCCGAGATAGAAATGGAGAGGTCGAGGAAGGGAAAGATGGAGTCTGATACTGTCCAGGTAAATTTGAGGTCAGGGTGGAAGGTGTTAGTGAAGTGGATGAACTGTTCAACCTCGTCGTGAGAGCACGAGGTAGCGCAAAACAATCATTGATGTAGCAGAGGAAAAGCTGGGGACTGGTGCCAGTACAGCTGCGGAAGATGGACTGGTCCACATATCCGACAAAGACGCAGGCACAACTGGTGCCCATGCGGGTGCCCATGGCTACTCCTTTGGATTGGAACGTATTTGATGGGAATGAGTCAGTGGTAATGTGGGACAGGGTTGGAGGCTGGGATAGTTTATGTCTATTCCTAGTCATTGTATCCTTACATTCGAAAAGGAGCAGTGATTTGATGTGAGGTTCACACATTTTTAAAATAATGGGGCCAGCAATGAATTAAGCATGTCCCTTTTCCTTTCGTGTTGTGCTTCCTGCGGTGCCCTCATCCTCAGGGATAAGTGAAGACTCGGTTATTGAAGATATTCTTGGGCTGAGCTCTACGGATCTTTGCTGTAAAGGAGAGTCAATATTTTTGGGAACAGAGAGGAGACGGATGACCAGACACAATCGGATCAGCCATGGCCATTCTGAATGGTGCCGCCGAATGGCCAACTGCTTCCCCTAACCCATGTGTTGTTACCTCAATCGACCCTTACAGGCTGTTACAGATATACTGTTTCCCCTACCCCATGTGCTTTCCCCTCAATCCACCCTCCCGGATGTTACAGAGATATACTGCTGCCTCTACCTCTTGTGTTGTTTCCTCAATCCACTCCTCAATTCGATTACAGGGTAGAGTACCATCCCATTCAGTGAGACTGAATCATTAGAACGAGACGGGAGGAGATCATTTTGGCTCGTTAAGGAGTTACACAGGAATATAGAAAGAAGTAATTCATTTCGTTGAGTACATTGTACAGCCCAAGAGGAGGGCATTCAACCCGCTTGAGCTGCTACACGGGAACAGAGAAGATGTCGTAAAAGGGAACAGAGAATAGATATTATAGTTTATTTTCAGGGTGTAAACATGTAACTAGTTTGGCCTCAGAGATCACTGTGGGATCTGCAATGATCAATACTCTGTATCAAAGAGCTGGATGAAAGGACTGAATGTATCAAAGCTGAATTATCTTATACACCAAGATGATCATTCAATATATCTTCAAATGAAGGTAGTGAAACTGCATCGTGATATAGACAGGGAAGGTTCGTGAGCTAAGCTTCATGAGAAATAATATAACAAGAGTTGGCTGTTGTGGTGGGAAGGATTGAACAGCAGAAAACAATTTAAATGGAGAGAGATTGCTGAACCCTGTGATGCAGATGTTTTACATTTCCCTGGTCCATGAATCATATGAAATCTGTCTGCAGATGCAGCAAGTGATTTGGATGGTAGGTGGAATGATGCTGTTTGTGGCAACGGGTATTTGGTTTACTGAGGAATGTTTCACTGCATGTGTACAGGGCATTGCTGAGACCACATCGGATACACTCGTTGCAGTTTTGCTCCTCCAAACTAAAAAACGGATATAATTCCTTTTGAAGATTTTGAAGATTTCCCTTTACCCATTCCTGAAATGAAGGCTTTTTGTTCTCGGGAATTATTTATTTAGGTATTAGATGAGAAATCTTATTAAACCACGATTTTCAGAAAAGTGTATCAGCTGATACATTTTTATACTTGTTAAGGAGGCTAAAGCTAGAGAATAGTTTTTATGACTGAGATGCATTGACATTAACACACCGATTGTCAAGATATCAACTCATTTTTTAAAAATGCGCAGACGCATATAAACATGTCGTCAAATTATAAAGTGTGCACAATTTTTTTTGCTAATGAAAGGTACTGTGTACAACAACAGAGAGGTTCATGGAGCGTCCACATGGTCCAGTTTAGTGCTCAGTTGACATTATTGTATTTTTCCAAACAGAAAATGGTACACAGACAAAAAAGTGCTGCTGAGACCATAATCAGATCTTATTGCGTGGTGGAGCAGTGACAAACTGTCTGATGACCCACACTTAGTCCTCAGTCTAATATTCCTATGTTGCAATCAGCCCTTCATATCTCATGCACAGGAGAAGATGGAGGTCACTTGCTCCCAATACCTGCTCCACAGTAAAACAGGATCTCAATCAATCCCTCACAACTGTCACACACAGATTGGTACGGAATGGAAAATGTTATTTGGAAATCTAAGTTGGATTCGAAAGACGCCTCTGGTCTCTTTACAGAGTGTCTCCTCTCTGCAACTTGTGTTTCATTTCATGGTTATCTTGGAGACCTCGATTCAACAGACACCGTCACCTGTTGGTAAGAACCAAAGGTGAACACAGGGCTCAGGAAAGAGAGAATGGCCTTGATATTAACACAGTCTTTGACAGAGGATATCATTGGGGCCACCTCATTATTTGAGCTGAATGGGAATCAGGTGTACCCTCCCCATTGGTCGGGGTCTTTCAGAGCACAAAGGAAGATGTTTGTGGGCAGTGATCGACAATCCTCTCTGTCCCGGGACATCCCTTCAGGAGATCCTCAGGTTAACTTCCTCAGCAGAAACATCGTTAGCTCTCACGTCAACGTCTACTCGGCATCACCCTCGGCGCCCCCCATCCATCATAAGTTCAGAGGCGGGGTGACCACTGAAGATCAAACAATGTTAAGAACATCTTGTCACCCCTCAGCTGCTGAACCAGTATCTCTGTCCATGTGCAGTAAGACCTGGACAGCATTCAGGTTTGTGTTGTTAACGTGTTGCTAACATTCATGTACCAGCACGGTCAGACACTGCACTTTTCCACAGTTAAAAGAGGAGATCATTCAGCATCTCTACTTCTTTCTTGTGGCATAAAACCCATTCCTTCTCTCTGCGAATGATGTGAAATTTAGAACTTCCTTACACCTGTACATAGCATCCATAAAGTCATCACTGGAGATGCCGATGGAGATGAATATCACTCTCAGAGGGAGACTCAAACAAAAAGAATCGACTCGAAATAGGGAACGGTCACCTACCTGAATGGAAATGACTTGCAGGAACATGGAAATCAGGGAGAGGAAGGGAGCTATCTTTACTTTTATACTGCCCTCACGGGATGTGTGCAGCCCTGGTCAGACCACCATGTTATGCCAATCTTGAACTGAGTAGCTGGTTCAGCTGTTCCATAGGACAGTAAAGAGCAAAACACACTGCTGTGGGTATGCAGTCACACAGAAACCTGACCAGAGAAGGATGACACATTGCCTTCTCTGCAGGATATGAGGCAAACAGATAGGCTTCTGTTTAAAACAAATGGTGATGATTTCTTTTGCATTCAATCAACTTCCTTCATGAGACACCAAAAGATTATTATGTGCCTCACAATTATGATTCAATGACTGGAGCACTGTGCTCTTCCAGCACCACTAATCCAGTATTTGATTTTCAGCATCTGTGTGGAATGCTCTGCCCCAGAGGGCAGTGGAGGCCCAGTCTCTGGATTCATTTATGAAAGAATTGGATAGACCTCTTAAAGATAGTGGAGTCAAGGGTTATGGAGATAAGGCTGGAACAGGATACTGATTGGGAATGATCAGCCATGATCATATTGAATGGCGGTGCAGGCTCGAAGGGCTGAATGGCCTACTCCTGCATCTATTGTCTATTGTCTATTATCTGCAGTCATTGTTTTTACCTTGTTGATTTTAACCCTACAGCGAATCCTCTTGCAAAGATGCCTGCCTTGAAGAAGTTTTCCTCCTCTCTCTACAAGAATCTCAGGGAGTCCCTCTCCCACTGCAACTCCCAGGTCATTTCCTCTGCTCTGAAGCTCTTCAACCATGTTGTGACCTCCTTGACCTATCACCTTCATCTCCTCCCCCACTCACCCATTGTACTCTATGCTACTCTCTCCCCACCCCCACCCTCCTCTAGCTTATCTCTCCATGCTTCAGGCTCACTGCCTTTATTCCTGATGAAGGGCTTTTGCCCGAAACGTTGATTTCGCTGCTCGTTGGATGCTGCCTGAACTGCTGTGCTCTTCCAGCACCACTAATCCAGTATTTGATTTTCAGCATCTGCAGTCATTGTTTTTACCTTACACTGTCTGCCCATCTGACAGATTTGTGGAGAGAACAAATTAACCATCTCCAGTGCAAGTAATTTGTGACAGAAGCATAGTTAGAAGGGACTTGAAACAGTTACATCTGGATTTAACAAAAGCACAAACGATGGATTATTCACCAGTTACACTGAGGCTGAGAAGGAGACTGAAATGCCCTGATAGTTGTCCTGGGCTTGTTGAGTGGGGACAATATGTAGAAATATAAATCGGAATGGAGAAAAAAGATCATGTAGTTTGAGACCAATATGGTTTTCCCTCGCGTATTGTTGAGTAAGTTGTGAATAGTAATTTGCTAGTTATAATTTGTAAGCAATAAATTTTTTGACTGATCTGAAAATGATGACTTCCAAATTCTAAAATTTAAATATTAACGGCAATTCAGTTCAACTCGATTTAATGGTTAGATGGAATGACTTACCAAGAACCCCAACTATAGCGAGGAAGGGATAGTAACCACCTTGAATAATTCAACGGATATCTTCGATCCATGATGCCAATGATATCCAAGGCTGAGAAAGATAGTAAAGACACCAGGATAAACTCGTGTCTGTTATTGTAATATTCCAGTCTAATGTTCTCAGATTCTGCTCCATTATTGGAACATTCCAGTCGAATGCTGTCAGATTCTGATCTATTGTTGGAACTTTCCAAATGAATGTTCACAGATTCTGATCTCTCTTCCCGAGTCTCTCGAGTTGCTGACCCCTGTTAATTGCAGTCAGTGATGCCACCGCCCATACTGGGATAATACATTGAACCGAGTCCCTAAATAATAGAAGAGACCAACCTTCCAGTGACGCATTTAGGATCTACAGAGAATGACATCAATCACAGTCGATGAACAAATTGCTACTGCCAACGCCTTTCAGTTCAATACTGTTTCGTATAAATCAAAATAATGATTAACATTTTTGCCTTCTGGCTGGGGTATCTGAGTGTGACTGATGGAACAAATGTTTAGGCTGGTAGAGGCTTTTGAGTGTAACCAATCATTCTGCCTTGGATATGGGAGTAATGCCATATGCTTATCAGAATGCAAACATGCTTCTCTGTTTATAAATGGAGATATACATTCTGTAACTACTCATCAAGCATTATAATTTCAATAACACATTGAGACAATTTTTATAGATCATGATCTGAGTGGAATGTTTGCCTGAGACGCCGTGGGGTTATAACAGGCAAATGGCAGTAAATTGTACGTGATAAATGCAATCCGGATTATTACTCCAGGATCAGAAAGGGCAGATGAGGGCTGTGCTATTGAAGTTTTCTATGTTAATGAATTGTGACAAAGTGTCATTTATTGGACTCAATTACAGTGTGAATATGGCATTGCAGAGGAAACAGAAAACAGAGAATGGGGGAGATGACAGTTCAGATTGGAGGGAGGGACAATAATATTCCCCAATCACCATTCTTGGAATGTTACTCTTTATAACTGATATGAGGAGCAGATTCAAGGATACATCTAAAGTGATTAACGAGGACTGAAATCTGTTTATTGAACACAAAATACAGGGACAAAATGATTTTCTGTCCATATTAAACTATGGAAAGTACAAATAGATAAAACAGTTAAAATGCACTCATAATATTGAGCTACATATATTGAAATGTGTATTACAAAACTATGGAAGTGGTGTGCAATCTTTATCAATCATTATTTGACCCACAGCCGAGATGATGCTTTCCCCTCTGTCAGTGATCCACCTCACTGAGATTCTCCAGCACAGTATCTCAGGATCGAGAGGGTTTTCCGTTCCTGCTGCTTTTCACCCAGTCTATTCAAATTTATCCACCTTTTCACTATGAAAAATCGCTTGGCATTTTGGACTCTGTTTAACGGTCAGCAACTCAGCTCTGTGATATTATTGAAGATAAATGATCTTGGACCACAGCCAGTATCAGCACAGTGCTCACAGGATATGGCACCAGACAAAGGCCTTGCAGTACGTGAGGATTTCTTAACAAAACTTCCATTTTCTATCTGTTCCTGTCTGCCGCCCCACATGCGTCTTCCGATCTATCCAACTCACCTTCGTTTAACACCCCTCCAATCACTCCCTGTTTCCAAATTGTGCAGTTGTACAGCTTGATCTTGTGGCCATTTTGGAGAAGTGGAAAGTGCAGCTCCAGGAATGATTGTTGTAGGTTCCGGGGTTGAGATGCTTCATTAAGAACAGGAAAGGTACTAAAACGGGGTGGGGGGGGGGGGGGAAGTGTTTATCAAAGATAGTATTACGATGGCAGAAAGGATGTTTGATGAGGACTCGTCTACTGAGGTAGGATGGGAAGAGGTGAGAAACAAAAACGGAGAGGTCACCATGTTGAGAGTTCTCTTCAGCCCTCTGAAAAGTTCCAGAGATGTAGGGGAAAGGATTACAAAGTGATACTGGATGGTAGAGAATGCAACAGAGTGGTTGTTATGGAAGGCTTTACATTTCCAAATATTGATCTGAACCGGGACAGTTCATGTACTGTATATTGGCAAGTTTTTGTCCAATGTGTGCAGAATGGTCTCCTGTCACAGTATGGAGATAGACCAACAAGGACCGAGGCCAAATTGGATTTGGTACTGGGTAATCAATCATACCAGGTGTTAGATTTTGAGGTAGGTAAGCAGTTTGGTGATCGTGACCACAATTCAGTTACGTTTACTTTAGCGATGGAAAGGGACAGGTGTATACGATAGGGCAAGAGTTATAGCTGGGGGATCGCAATTGTAATGCCATTCGGAAAGGTTTTAAGATGCATAGGATGGGGAAAGAAACTGCAGGGGATGGGCACAATTCAGATGCGGAGATTTTACAATGAACAGCTACTGCGTGTCTTTGATAAGTTTATACCTGTTAGAAAAGGGAGAAGTGGTCGACTGAGTGTGTTGTGGTTTACTGAAGAAGTTGAATCTCTTGTCAAGAGGAAGAATGAGGCTTATATAAAGATGAAGTATGAAGGCTCACTTCGGATGTTTGAGAGTTACATGACTGCCTGGAAGGACTTAAATAAAGATCTAAGAAGAGCCAGGAGAAATCATCAGAAGTCTTTGGCAAGTCGTATCCACGAAAATCCTCATGCATTCTTTCAGTACGTCACGAAATCAAGAATGGCCAAATAAAGATTAGGGCCAATCAAGGTCAGTAGTGTGAAGTTTTGTGTGGAGTCTGAGGAGATAGGACAGGCGCGAAGTAAATCTTTTAATCAGCATTCCCAATGTAAAAAGACAATATATTCGCGGCCAAGACTGAAATACAGGCTATTAGACTAGATGGGTTTGAGGTGTTAGCAATTCTGGAGAGTGTGAAAATAGATTAATGCACTGGGCCAGATGGGATTTATCCTCGGATTCTCTGAGAAGCTGGTAAGGAGTTTACACAACCATTGGTTCGGACCTTTACATAGCCATTGTCTCCAGGAATACTGCCAGAAGACTGGAGGACAGGAAATGTTGCCCCCTTGTTCAAGAAAAGGAGGAGAGCCAACCCTGGTAATTCTATACTAGGCTTACTTTGGTTGTGGGTAAAGTGTTGGAAAGGACTATAAGAAATAGGATTTATTATCACCTAGAAAGGAATCATTTGATAAGGAATAGTCAACAAGGTTTTGTGAAGGGTATGTCATGCTTCACAAATCTTAATGAGTTCATTGAGAAGGTCCCCAAACAGGTGGATGAGGTCAAAGTGTGGTGTATGGATTTCTTTTAAGCGTTTATTAAAGTTCCCCATGGTGGGCTATTGTAGAAAATATGGAGTCGAGAGTGTGGTGCTGGAAAAGCGGAGGAGGTGAGGCAGCGTCCAAGGAGTAGGAGAGTCGATATTTGGCTTTAAGTCCTTCATCAGGAATCAGTTTTCTGGTCTCCAGCATCTGCAGTCTTCACTTTCTCCTAGCTCCTCGGATGGTGCCTGACCTGCTGTGCTTTTCCAGCGCCACACTTTCGACTCTGATCTGAAACATCTGCAGTCCTTACTTTCTACCAGAAAATACGGAGACATGGACGGTGATTTATCGGTTTGGATCAGAAATTGGTTAGTTGAAAGAAGGCAGAGTGGTAGGGTTGAAGGGGAATGTTCATCCTGAAGTTCAGTTACTAGCATTGTATGCAAGGATGTGTTTTGGGGCGACTGTTGTTTGTCGGTTTGAAAATAACCTTGCTGAGGGCATGGAAGGACGGGTTAGTAAATTTACGGTTGACAGTAAGGTCGATGGAACTGTGGGCAGTGCTGAAGGACGTTGCAGGTTACAGGAGGATATCGATAAGCTGCAGACATGGGCAGATAAGTAGCAAATCAAGTTTAATGCGCAAAAGTGAGAGATGACTCACTTTGGAAGGAGAAACAGGAATGCATATTACTAGGCTAATGGTAAGATTCTTGATAATGTGGAGGAACGGAGAGATCTTGGTGTTCATGTACATCGATCACTAAAAATTTTCACCAAGGTTTAAAGGGTTGTTAAGAAGGCAGACAGTTTGTTTTTATTGTTAGAGGAATTGAGTTTTGGAGCCATGAGGTTACGCTGCATCTGTACAAACTCTGGTGCAGCCATATTTTGAGCATTGCAGGCAGTTCTAGTCCCCATATTTTTGGAAGGATGCGGAAGCATTGGAAAAGGTGAAGAGGTGATTTACTAGGATGTTGCCTGGTATGGAGGGAAGGTCTGACATGAAAGGCTGAGGGACTTGAGTCTGTTTTCATTAGAGAGAAGAAGGTAGAGAGACATACAAGATCATTAGAGTTTTAGGTATTGTGGACAGTGAGAGCCTTTTTCCTCTAATGATGATGGCTAGCATGAGGAGACATCGTTTTAAATTGTGGGGTGATCGATTTCAGGCAGATGTCAGAGGTAGTTTCTTCACTCGGAGAGTAATAAGGGCGTGGAACATCCTGCCTGCCCAACAGTAGGAGACTCACCACCTTTAAGGCCATTTAAATGAACATTGGATAAATATGAGGCTGAAAATGGAATAGTGTAGGTTAGATGGGCTTCAGATTGCTTTTACAGGTCAGTGCCACATTGAGAGCGAAGGGCCTGTACTGCGCTGTAATGTTCTATTTTCATGGACCTTCAGTGGGCTGAAGCGCTTCCCTCTGTGATGTAACAATTCTGAGGTACTCTGTCTTTCAATAAAAGCTTTAGGTGCGTGGAGAGACAGGTTGGTCTGGTAAAGGATGCACACTGCATTATCATCCATCATCTCTTCCTGTTCTCTGATATGCAGCGGCCTCAATATATCTGACCAAACAAAATAGATTGATTCCAGTTGAAGCAATCAGGAGGACGTTCACCCGAGGGGATTTCCATCAGAGGATTTAATGAATAATAAGTTTTCAAAATAACACAAATAATAAACAATATCACAGCAGGACAATAATTGCCAGCAGAGTAAAACATACAGTTCCAAGTTCAACATTGTGTTCAGTTTTGGTCACGTTACAAGAGGAAGGATGTTATTCAACTGGAACTTTACAAGGATGTTGCCAGGACTGAAGTGTCTGAGTCATAGGGAGAGGTTGGATAAGCAGGGACATTTCTCTTTAGAGCACAGGAGACTGAGGGGGGCTTGAAGTGTTTGAGAGGCTAGTCATGGCCCACATCAGTTCCAATCTCCCAGCCTGCCTCGATCCCCTACAATTTTCCTGCCAGTGAATGGGTCCATAGCAGGAGCCAGATCCCTGAAAAAGCTGGACAACAGGGACATCTGCTTCAGACCCTTGCCCATTGATTATAGGTCCACCTTCAACACTATTATTCCCTTCAGACTGATCACAAAACTACATGAGCTTAGTCTCAGCTCTGCCTTCTGCAATTGGATCCTCAGCATTCTGACTCACAGTCCGCAATCACTGAAGATAGGTAACTTGGTTCTTCCACAATAGCATTCATCATTGAAATCCCAAAGGATGTGTCCTCAGCACCCTGCTATACTCCCTGTATATCCACGACTGTATTGCCAAATGCAGAACGAACGCCATCTACATGTTCACTGAAGGCACCATCATAGTTGGGCAGATATGTAATGATGGCAAATCAAAATACAGAACGGAAATCGAGGGCTTGGTGATGTGGTGCAATGAGACCAACCTCTCTTTCAACGTCAGCAAAACTAACCAATTGATCAATGATTTCAGAAAGAAAGGAGGAGAACATGCCCCTATCTACATCAATGGATCTAAGGTTGAAAGGGTGGAGACCATTAAGTACCTATGAGTGACGATAACCGACATCCTGTCCTGTAATTCCCATGTAGAGCTGACAGTCGAGATGGTACAGCACCGCCTCTTCTTTCTCCAGAAGCTCAGGAAATTTGGCATTTCCACAAGGACCCTCAATAATGTCTACAAATGCACCACTGAGAGCAAACCATCCGGGTGCATAATGGTCTGGTGTGGCCACAGCTCTGCCCAGGACAGTAAGAGAAATGACAGAAGGTTGTGTGCACAACCCATGCCATCACGGAAGCCAAGATCCCATCAATTGACTCCATTTCCATGACTCACTGCCGCAGAAAGGCTGACAACATTATCAAAGGCCCATCACACTCTGGATCTCCTACAATCTCTTCCATCAGGAAGACAATACAGAAGCCTGAACGCAAAAGCCAGCAGCTCATGAACAGCATTTTCCCCAGCCATTATTAAACTGAGGAATGGATAGCTTAACTTCAGATAATTCTGAACTTGCTCACGCTTTTTCTTTTGCCTCTTACATGCCCTTTGTGGTGTAGCCTGTATGCTTCAGTCTAAGCTTTTCCTTTACCCTCTGATCTGTATGTCCTTTCTTACTGTAGGAGCAAGATTCCCCAGCTAGGGACAAAGACTCTGCAGGTATACAGGACACAGGCACGGAGTGGAATTTAATCCATCCTTAATGAGATCAGAATAAGTTATCTTTTGTAGTAAATCTTCGTACGGTTTTGTGCTGCAACTTAATTATTTCATTATTGCTCTGTTACAAATCATCAATTAAAAAAAGAACCTGCTTTATCATTACGTTAGCATGTTTCAGAATCTTGCGAAATAAATTATTCTTTCTTTTGCCTTGGAATAATTCCCTTCTCAAAGGGCTCTTTTTCACTTATGGTGAAGCAATCCATTTTAAGTTCTGACAATCTTGTGGTTCTTCAAAAACAGACATCTGCAAAACTCACTATGATCTGCCCGAACTGTGTATAAACAACGAGTTTCACTCTACGTTGATACATGCGCCAATAAATCCTATTAAATCAAATCATTGCATAGAGAGGAGGAAATTCTCGCAAGGTCAACAGATCCAGATTGAAGCACTGCTTCCTGCAGCATTAGGCCAAATATCGTGATAGGCGTTTAAACAACTAACTGGTGGAGAGGGCTCCACAATTATCCCTATCCTATCAATGGATCAGCGTTGCACATCAGTTTGTAAAAAAACAAGGAAATAGTATCTCTTCCATCCTCAGCCGGGAGTGTTAAGTCACTGATCCGACTCACCCTCATCATGATGCCCACAGAATCACTGATGCCAGTCTTCAACCAATTCGATTCGCTGCACGTGACATGAAGAAATGACTGAACACAAGAGATACAACAAAGGCAATGAGCCCTGACACCATTCCTGCAATAGGACTTACGACTTGTGCTGCACAACAAGTCGTGTCCGTGGGAAAGCTGTTTCATTCCAGCTCCAACTCCGCCATCTCCCTGGCAACGTGGAAAATTTCTCAGCTATGTGCACTTCCTAAGAGGGAAATAATTAAATCTGCCCAATTACCACTCCTTCAGTCTTATCACAATAGTCAAATTGGTGGAATTTCTTTTTGACAGAGCTGTCAGGCAGCACAGAAATAACTAGCTCAGTATGATTTCCGATAGGTCCCCATGAGGCAGTGGTGCTGTTGTGGAAATGTCACTGGATTAATAATTCAGACCAGGCTAATGCTCTTGCAGGTGGTGGAAGTTAAAAAGCAATTAATACAATATAGAGATCTCAAATCTGGTGAAAGTAACAGTGACCTTGAATTCAATGGCAATTGTCCACACCAATTTGCTTCCCCGATGTACTTTCAGGAAGCAAATCCCCTGAGCTTTCCTAGTCTGGCCTAAAAGTGACTCCAGGCAAACAGACATGTGATAACCCTTCAATTGTCTCTGAAACGTCCAAGCAAGGCACTCTATTATGTCAAACTGCTCAGAGGCCTGAAAGGATAAACCCTGACAGAATACCCGGCACCAGCCTCGGTATCGGAAAAGAGAATGGGAAACACAGTCCTGTCCACCATGCAGAGACCTCTTTCCTCACATCTGAGAGATTGTGACAACATTTACAGAGCTTTCCCACAGACTGCACAGAATTATCGGGAATGGAGTAGGCCATACAGCACATTGAGTCTGCAAGATTCTAGTTCATGGCTGAACATCTCCTCAATGCACTTTCCCCACACAGTTTACACATCCCTTAATGTGATTAACCTTGTGAAGCTATAAAATAGGGACTGCAGGAGTCCCTTTGGTCTGTCGAGTATGCTACCCAATTCAATATAATGATGCCTGACCCTTTATTTCCACACTATACTCCTGCTCTCTCACCCATCCCTTCAGTATCCACACATCCTTATTCGTCTTTAGTGCCCTGTCTTCCACAGCATTACGTTTGAGAGAATTCCCTAGGTTCACCAATCTCTAAGTACAGACATTTATTTTCATCTCAATGCAGTGTGACGTGCCTGTACCTAATACTGTAACTCCTTGTTTTAGACGTAATGGCCAGGGGTATTACCATCCCTGCTTCTAATCTATCTCGCCCTGTCCAAGTTTTACATATTGCTCTGAGGTCTCCACTCATTTTCCTATACCCCATGTAATACAGGCTCAGTCAGCCAAAACTCTGCTCCTACGAGTCTGTCATCCCAGAGATCAGTCTGGTCACCCTTTGCTGCACTCCTGCAATGTCATTTTTTTTTCCTTTATTAAGTACAGAAACCAAAACTGCACACAATACTACACAGTTTTCGAGATGAAGCCTTACCACGGCCCTCTACAGCTGCAGTTATTCACCCTTACTCCTGGACTCAAATCCTCCTGAAATGAGGGTCAACACATCATTTATCTTCCTAACTACTTTCTACTCCTGCAATATTGCTTTCAGTGACTTGTGTACCAGGAGATTCCAGATCGTTTTCAATGTTACAGCTCCCTACCTGGTTGGTCTGTGCACACTAGTCTCTGTGCCAATGTATTCCCAGTATTGGCTTCTGTCTTCAGAACTGACTGACCTGCCTGGAATTCGAAATTCTGTCCAAACAAAAAAAAAGTGTCGTTCCATTTATACATCGACGTTTCTTAAACACTCACTTTTCAAATGGTTGGCTGGCATTCTATTGATCCCAACAAAGTAGACAACATCACATCTATCAACACTGCTCTTCATCTGACACATATTTACTCATTCACTCCATTTGTCTCAATCACCTTGAAGGTTTTTTTCACATCCTCCTCACCTTTCAAAATCTTGGTTCCTTCAGCAGACTTGAAAACTTTGCATTTGATTCCCTCAGCCAGACGGCTAAGATGTATTGTGAATATCTGGAGCCCAAGCACCAATCATTGCGATGCCACACGAGCCTTCCAAACTGAAAAATATCCATTTATTCCTACACAATGTTTCCTGTCAGCGCTGTCATTGTAACACCATGTCCATATGTTATCCCCTATTCCATGTGCTTTTACTTTGGACGGTAGGCTTGGGGATATATTTAAAAATCTTGCAGAAGTTCTGTGCCTCTATGGTTTTCCTGTAATTAAACTTCCAGTCAGTTTCTCAAATATGCTTCCCATTTCTTCAATGTGTGTTGATTTTTTTTCTATGCCCATTATTTTCAGTTCCAATAATTTCTCCAAATTAGTTCATTTACTCATGTCATTCTATACCTTTATCTCATTAGACTCAGGTTTTGTCCTATTGCTGGGAAGGCTTTGTTTATGTCTTTTTCTGTGAAGACAGAAGTGAAGTTGTTGCGTCATGTTTCTCTGTTCTCAATTTTCATCTTCCTGGTTTCAGACTGTAAGGATGCTGATACTTTGATTAAAAAGAACCGCTGTTGTCTATTGACCCTGTCCATGCCCATTGTAATTTTAACACGAATTACTTATCCACTCAACTTTCTCATTTCCAAAGTAAATAACCCAAGCTTACCCAGCCTCTCTCCACAGCTCATATGCTCCATCCCAGAGAGCATCCTGGTGAGTCACCTCTGCACCACATCCAGTACAATCACATCCTTCCTGTAATGTGTCTCCCAGAACTGCACACAGTATTTAATTTGGATTTACCAAAGTACTATGTAACGTTTATAATCTTTGGATTAATGAATAAAGACTTTATCTACAGTCCTGCTTAATTAATTGATGATCATATTCAGTCACATTCAGGGTTGTGTTGAGAAGCACACTCTGAGCTTCCTAGTGTGCTGCCATTCATTGCGTACTCCCCTGCTTGGTTCATTCTTCCAAAGTACATCACCTCATATTTATCAGGGTTACATTCCATCTGCCGTTGATCTGCGCATCTGACCATTCCATCTGTATCTTCCTGCAACATAAGACCTCCCACATCACTGCCAACTACCCGACCAATCTTTGTGTCAAACACATACTTCCATCTCACACTCCCCCTACCCAATTCATATTCACATCACTTATGAATGCCAGAAATAATAAGGGACATAGCACTGATATCTACGGTACACCAAGGGACATTGGTCTCCAGTCACACAGTCTTCTACCACGAAGTTGAGTTTGGATGCAACTTGGTAAGTCACGAATGACTCCTATCTACTCCATGTTTGTTCTGTTCCAGTTGGTGTACCTGTAGAATATTTGGGGATTTTCGCTGATTTTGCCCTGCCAGCAGGTTTCCACGTCTCTGCATGCGTCAGTCCTCTCTGAGTGAAGAATTTCGTCCTTATTGCAGTCTTAAATGGTCTGCCCTTATCCTGCGATTATTTGCCTTAATTGTAGAGTTGACAGCCAGAGAAATATCCTGTTTATTTGCACCTTGTCACATGGTCCATAGATTTTCTAAATTTCGCTGTGATCACCTCTCGTTCTATGAAACTGGAGAGTTCGCAATACAACTGTCCCCATCAGAACATCTTGTAATCTGAGGGGTTAATCTGGAAAATGTCCATTGCACATCCTCTTTGATCAGTATACTCTTTCTTAGATTGGATCACTAAACCGTACACAATACTTGAGGTATCATCTCACCAACCCTCTATGCAACTGCTTCATGATATCTTTGCACATATATTATGATTACTTTAAGCTATCTCCAACCTAACTTTAACATTCCCATTACACATATTCCGCCAAATTGCATTCCCGTTGATTGCATTTACGAACTCACTGCCTGATTTCTTACAGAAAGACTTCTGAAATTCCAAACACACCACTTCCACTGGTTGACCAATGTCTATGCCGCAAGAAAAAAAAACCTCATACAATTCTAAAGTTTGTCAGATATGATTTCTCTGTCAAAAATGCATAGGGATTCTCTGCATTGTTGCTGTTAATTTCTAAATACCCAATATCACATATTGTATAATAGATTCCAACTGTTTCCGGACAGATGTCAAATTAATTTGTCTGCATTCCTCTACATTACCTCTTCTTCCCTGTGTACATAGATGGATCATGTTTACTACCTTCCAGTTGTCTCCAATGGCTTATGGTATTTGCACTATCTACAGAAAAATAAAGCAGTCACTGACAGTGCAATTTAAATACTGTTTTATTTCTGACATTTTGATATGAAGTGCATCTGGCCCATCAGACTTAGTAATGATCAATCTAACTACATTTTTAAGAACTACCTTGTTGCTGATTCGAATTGACTTAAAGTCTTTAGTTCCACAAGTCCCTTGTGATCACTTGCTTTATACGGAGATTCCCTGGAACTTTCGCAATGAAGACAGATGCAAAGTAACTGGTTAGTTTCTCTGCCATTTCTTTGTTCCACACAACGAATTCTCCTCTACTTACAAATTTCCACATTTGACCTTTCTTTTGTTTTCCTTGGTAGATTCAAGCAGTCTTTGTGCTTCCTGTTTGTTTGTATTCATGTTCCTTTTGATTTACTTAACACTTTCTTCGTCCTTATTTTCGGAAAAGTAAATCACACAGAATGTTCAGGTTTCCACAATATCTGGAATTCTTCTGAAGCTCCTTCCTTTGATTTAATTCTATCTTTAATTTCTTACGATAACCATCAATGAGTCATGTTCAATTCTTTGGTGTTGTAACTTTATGATATTCATGTATTTTTCAGACTTTGCAGTATTTCTATCAATAACCATCATTAATTGTCTTACTGTAAATGTCACATTGTATTTTTCCAATTTACTTGATCCTCTAGCCTCCTGGCTTCCATGATATTTGAATATAATGTTCCAAAATTTATATTGCATGCACATGTCGTGTTAAATGCAACATATTAATCTCACTATTCCTCCAAAGCTGCTTCAGAAAAAGATTAGTAATTAGTTCTTCTGACCACACAACATCACACCCGAAAGAAACTGCTTTGTTGTTTGTTTCACAACATTGTTATCAACCTACCTCATATACACTTAAGAAATTCATTTTTCACAGCATTAGCAATCATTTAGTTTACGCAGTTTAGTTGCAATTTTAGATCATCCAATATTACCGCACCATGCACAATATTTGCATGTCTACTTTCCAGAGCATAGATTGCACAACATTTGCACAACATTTTTGGTTTAGATATGTAAGGCAACAATGTTTGTTCCTCCTTGTTGTTTGCAAGATCCACGCAAACATATTCTGACGAGGCTGAGGGGTGTGTTCTGTGGTGTTATTAGTGATAGACATGGACAGGACATTGGAGAGTCTCACCCCAATGCTGAGATGATGTGCAGACATGCCCATAAATACAGGGCAAACAACAATAACCTTCCTTGTTCTGCCAGGATAAGTGTCTCCGTATTCTCTCTACTCACTCACACTCTCTGGAGATATATTATAGCATCTACACCGAACAAGGTTAGTTGCCACCACTCTCACTATTGCATGAACACTCCAGGTAAATAAATCACCTGGACCAGGTGGACTCCACCCCAGAGTGGGAAGGCAGATAGCTGATGAGACACTGGAGGCGTTGATGGTGATCATTCAGGAGTCCTCGAATCAAGGAGATTCGCAGAGGACTGGAAAATCGCTAATAGAAGATAGAAAGTAGAACAGTGCAGCACAGAACGGGCCCTTCAGCACACAATGTTGTGCCGACCACTTATTGACATGTATGTACCCTCAAATTTCTGTGACCATATGCATGTCCAGGAGTCTCTTAAATGTCCCCAATGACACTGCTTCTGCAACTGCTACTGGCAACGCATTCCATGCTCTCACAACTCTCCGTGTAAAGAAATGGCCGCTGACATCTCCGCTGTACCTTCCTAAAACTATGACCCGTCGGGATAGTCATTTCTGCCCTGGGAAATAGTCTCTGGTTACCGACTCTATCTATGCCTCTCATTATCTTGTTTTTTTTTTACATTAGATGACTTACAGTGTGGAAACAGGCCCTTCGGCCCATCAAGTCCACACTGACGCGCCGAAGCGCAACCCACCCAACCCATTCCGCTACTTTTATCCCTTCACCTAACACTACGGGCAATTTAGCATGGCCAATTCACCTAACCTGCACAGTTTTGGTCTGAGGGAGGAAACCGGAGCACCCGGAGGAAACCCACGCAGACATGGGGAGAATGTACAAACTCCACACACTGAGCCGCCTGAGGCGGGAATTGAACCTGAGTCTGGTACTATAAGGCAGCAGTGCTAACCACTGTGCCACTGTGTATACCTCAATTAGGTACCCTCTCCTCCTCCTTTTCTCCAATGAAAAAGTCCGATCTCAGTAAACCTCTCTTCATAAGATAAGCCCACCAGTTCAGGTAGCATTCTGGTAAACCTTCTCTGAACCCTCACCAATGCATCCCAATCTTTCCTATAATAGGGCGAACAGAACTGGACACAGTATTCTAAGTGCGTTCTGATCAAAGTTTTATAGAGTTGTGACAAGATCTCATGACACTTCAACTCAATTCCCCCTGTTAATGAAAACCAAAACACCATATGCTTTCTTAACAACTCTGTCCCCTTGTGTGGACACTTTAAGTGATCTATGTACCTGCACACCAAGATCTCTCTGTTCCTCAACACTGCCGAGAATCCCATCCTTAATCTTGCACTCAGTTTTCAAGTTCGACCTTCCAAAATGCATCACTTCGCATTTATCCAGGTTGAACTCCACCTGCCACCTCTCAGCCCATCTCTGCATCCTGTCAATGTCTCGCTGCAGCCTACAGCAACCCTCGATACTGTCAACAACCCCTCCAACCGTTGTGTCGTCTGCGAACTTGCTGACCCATCCATCCTACAATCCCCTCATCCAAGTCATTAATAAAAATTACAAACGGTCGAGGCCCAAGGACAGAGCCCTGTGGAACACCAGTCGCCACAGACTTCCAGGCAGAATATTTTCCTTCTAGTACCACTCACTGTCTTCTGTTGGCCAGCCAATTCTGTATCCAGACAGCTAAGTTCCCCTGTATCCCATTCCTCCTAACATTCTGAATGAGCCTACCATGGGGAACCTTATCAAACGCTTTGCTGAAGTGTATATACACCACATCCACAACTCGACCCTCATCAACTTTTCCAGTCACATCCTCAAAGAACTCGATAAGGTTTGTGAAGCATGACCTGCCCCTCACAAAGCCGTGTTGACTGCATTTAATAAAGCCATGTTCTTCTAGATGGTCATAAATCCTATCCCTAAGAATCATTTCTAACACCTTGCAGATGACAGACGTGAGACTTACTGGTCTGTAATTGCCGGGGATTTCCCTATTTTCTTTATTGAAGAGAGGAATTACATTTGCTTCTCTCCAGTCCTCAGGTATGACTCCATTGGAGATCGAGGATGCAATGATCTTCCCAAGTGGCGAAGCAATTGCATTTCTCGTTTCCCAAAGCAGCCGAGTACACATCTGGTCCGGGTCTGGCGACTTGTCAACTTTAATGTTTGACAAAACTTTCAACACATCAGCTTCTCCTCTCTCTATCCATTCCACCATGCACACCTGCTCTTCAAAGGTTTCATTCACTACAAAGCTCCTTTCTTTCGTAAAGACAGAAGCTAAAAACTTAGTTAGCGCTTCCCCTACCTCCTCAGACTCAACGCACCAAATCGCTATGTTATCCCTGATCGGACCTACTCTTTCTTTGGCCATTCTCTTATTCGTCACATAAATGTAAAATGCCTTTGTGTTCTCACTAATCCGTTCTGCCAAGCCTTTCTCGTGTCCCCTCCTGGCTCTCCTCAGACCATTTTTGAGCTCCTTCCTCACATTCCTGTAATACTGTAGAGCTGAGCTTGACCCTAACTTCCTCCACCTTATGTAAGCTTCCTTCTTCCTTTTTACGAGAAGCTCCACCGCTCTCGACATCCAAGGTTCCTTTATCTTACCACTTCTTGCCTGTCTCAGAGGAACATATTTATTCATCACTTGCAACAACTGTTCCCTAAACAGTCTCCACATGTCTATGGTGTCTTTCCCATGGAAAATTGCTCCCAATCCATGCTTCCTAACTCATGTCTCATCGCATCATAGCTTCCTCTTCCCCAATTATATATCCTCCCATTTTGCCAATCCTGTCCTTCTCCATAGCTATGTAAAGTGCTGTGGTCACTATCACCAAAATGCTCTCCCACCACAAGATCTGATACCTGCCCCGGCTCGTATCCAAGCACCAAATCTAGAATGGTCTCTCCCCTCGTTGGCCTGTCAACATAATGAGTTGGGAAACCCTCCTGAACACACCATACAAAAACAGCTTGTTCCAAAACATCTTCTCGAAGGAGATTCCCATCAATATTGGGAAAGTTAAAGTCGCCCATTAGAACAACTCTACTATGTCCACACTTTTCCAAAATCTGCCGACCGATGCTTTCTTCCATTTCCCTGCAGCGATTGGGTGGCCTGTAGTAAACCCCTAACGAGGTGACTGCTCCCTTGCTGTTCCTACATTCCCCCCAAACTGACTCCGTGGGCAGATTATCCTCGATAATGGAAGCTTCTGTCGCTGTGATACCCTCTCTGATTAGTAGTGCGACACCCACTCCTCTTCCCCCCCCCCCTATTCTTTTTAAATGCTCTAAACCCTGGAACATCCAGCAACCATTCCTGCCCCTGAGAAACCCATGTCACTGTTTTTTCCACAACATCATAGCTCCAGGTACTGATCCATGCTCTAAGTCCATCACTTTTATTCCTTATATTCCTCGCGTTTAAACAAACACACTTTAACTGATCCCTTGGTTCTTTCCCAGGAAAATCCTTCCCACTAGCCGGTCTACCTCTTGCTAATGCCTCGTCTGGATCAACTCTCACCTCCGGTGTACAGCTCAGGTTTCCACCCCGCTGCCATACTAGTTTAAACCCTATCGAACTAGTCGAGCAAACCTTCCACCCAGGACATTGGTCCCCTTCCATTTCAGATGCAACCCATCCTTCTTGTACAGGTTCCACCTTCCCCGAAGGCATCCCAATTATCTACATACCTCTGTTTTAAAAGGGAGTAAAGCAAAAGGCGGAGAATTACAGACTGACTAATCTAAACGTGGCTGTGGGTAAGATTCTGCAATCCATTGTGAAGGGTGAGATTTCTGAGTACTTGAACGTGGATGGTAAAGTAGACAAAGTTAGCATCGTTTCATCGAAGAGAGCTCATGCCTGTAAAATCTGCTAGAAAAGCTTGAGGACGTAACGAGCAGCTTAGAACAAGGAAAACAAGTTGATGTCATCCACCTGGACTTCCTGAATGTCTTTGACAATGTGTCGACAGGAGACTACTGAGTAAGGCACTGGCCCATGGTGTTAGAGGCAAGGTGCTCGCATGGATAGAAGTTTGGCTCTCTGGCAGGAAGCAGATAGTGTCGATAAAAGTGTCCTTCTCGGAATGACAGCCTGTGACAAGTGGTTTTCTATAAGGCGCAGTGTTGGGACCACAACGTTTGACTTTATACATTAACGATCCAGATGAAGGAACTGAAGGCATTCTGGCTATGTTTGAAGAAGATACAAAGATAGGTATAGGGCCACGTAACTTCGAAAGGAAGGGAAGCTCAAGAAGGATTTGGACAGGTTAGAATAATGGCAAAGAAGTGGTAAATGGAGTAAAAAGTGTGAAATTGTGGGAACGTACACTTTATTATGGAATACCGAGAAAGTTGAGATGTCTGGAGAGCAAAGGGAACTGGGAGTTCTACTCCAGGATTCTCTCAATGTAAACTTGCAGGTTGAGTCAGTAGTTAGGAAGGCAAATGCAGTGATGGAATTTATTTTAAATGAATTTGAATATAAATACAGGGACGTACGTATATAGCCTCAATAAGGCTCTGGTCAGACCACATTTGGAGTATTGTGCGCTGTGTTGAGCCCCATATCTCAGGAAGGATGTGCTGGGCTTGGAATGGGATCACAGAAGGTTCACGAGAATGGTCCCAGTAATTAAAAGCTTAACATGTGAGAACGTTTGAGGATTCCCCGTCTGTTCTTGATGGAGTTCAGAGGGATGAGGGGGGGATCTAATTGAAACATACAGAATACTGAATATACTGCACAGGGTGGATGTTGGGAAGAGTTCCATTGGTAGGAAACTCACGTACCCAAAAATATAGCCTTAGAGTAAAAGTAAGACCTTTTAGAATGGAGATAAGGAGAAACGTCTTCAGCCAGAGAGTGGAGAATCTATGGAATTAATTTTCACAGAAGGTAGCGGATGTCAGGTCATTGAGTATATTTAAGACAGAGATAGTTAAGTTCTTAAGTATCAAAGGGATCAAGGGTTACTGGGAGATAGCAGATAAATGTGGTTGAGAAACTTGTCAGCCATAATTGAGTGTTGGATCAGACTCAATGGGCTGAATGTCCTAATTTCTGTTCCTATGTCAGATGATCTTATGGTCGGAAGCTGCAGTCTAGTGCTCCCCTCTCTCTTACTTTGACACTCCTGACAGCAAATTGTGAGAGTAAAAAAATCCCTGAGTCATCTCTACCAAACGTGGAGGATTGATGTTGAGGATTCATGGGAATCGCTCCACTGCTTGATGGAAAGGAAATTATGCCAAATCCAACCGCTCCAGAAAGAAATCTCATAGAAGCAGCTTGTTTAAGAGAATAAAGTCGGAGACAAAATAGCAGTTGGGACACAGTTTTGCTTTTCCATTTGATATGTGTTCCACTATTATCAAACTCTGTTCAGTGTTCCTTATTCTTTTTCGTCTTAAGACATGTGCGTTTGTGTATGTGTCTATACGAGTGTGAATCTGTGTCTCACATATCTCGAGAAAATGATTTGGTTACACCTCAAATTTGATGTAACCAGTGGAGAAATGGAGCTGGAATAGCAAACAGTGATCCTCCAACATTGGTCAAAGCATGAATGAGAAATTCTCACGGGATGATCAAATGTGAATTCTCATCCTCAGAAATTTCATCCCAGGATGGCAACTCAACATCACATCTTCCAGCGTAATTAGACATGGTCCATAAATGTTGGCCTATGGACAAAACCCACATCCATGAACAAATGAAAAATGATAAACTGCAGCAGAATTAATTGAATGGGCGCAAGACTGGGTGGCATGGTGGTGCAGTGGCTAGCACTACTGTTTCACAGCGCCAGAGACCTGGGTTCAATTCCCGTCTCAGTCGACTGACTGTGTGGAGTTTGCACATTCTCCCCGTGTCTGCGTGGGTTTGCTTCAGTTTCCTCCCACAGTCCAAAAACGTGCAGATTTTGTGATACTAAATTGCCCGTAGTGTTATGTGTAGGGGAATGGGTCTGAGTGGGTGGCGTTTTGGTGTGGAGTTGTTGGGCCGAAGGGCCTGTTTCCTCACTGTAAGTAATCTAATCTACTGATAGATAAACGCCTGCTGCCTTCCATAATTATGCTGAGTATGTACTTTGACTTTGTGCAGTTTCCTAATGTTGTGCCGTGGTGTTTGCATTTAATTCAAAGTTGGGTTTGTTCAAAATTTGACAGACACGTGGATGGAAGAAAATTGTAGACAGGCGGAAAAGTGCTGCGGACACCAAAATCAAATCAGCCATGATCTTACTGTCTGGTCGAGCAATGACAACGTGTCTAATGACCCATTCCTGCTCCTCAGTTCTATGTTCCTATGTTCCATTCAGTCCTTAAAACCACCTGCGCAGGAGCAGATAGAGACCACTTGCTCCAAATACCTGGTCGGCAGTAACCCAAGTTATCATTCAGTCCCTCAGCACTGTGTGGTTTGTTGTGGATTGGAAAGTGTGATGGGAAATCCAGGTTAGGTACGAACGAGGCCTCCCATCTCTTTGTAGAGTGTCTCCTCTTTGGAACTGGTGTTTCATTTGTTAGTCATCTTGTAGACACAAATTCGTTGTGAATATCGGGCCCATATCACACCCAGAGATGGCTAACAAAATACTTTTCTCTCACTGTCTTCAACATTCAATAACAGCACTTTTTGGAAAATTACATCCATTGACTTTCCAAAGACCGAATATGAGAACATAAGAAACAGGAGTAGGTCATTCGGATGCTCACATAATTGTATTCGATCACGGCTGATCTACTGTTCGCGTTAACTCCTCTTTAATGCTCAATTCTTCCCACCCCTCAACTCTTTGAGAGGTCCAAAATCCATCCACCTCCTCTTTAAATACTTGCAGTGATCTATCTCCCTTAACTTTCTAGACCTGAGAATTCCTGACATTCACTACTCTCTGTGGAAAGGAAACAATCTCCACACAAGCCACCATCACCTATTAACATTAACAAAATGGGTTAACTGACCTGCTCAGGTAAGAGGGATTGACCCAAATATTAAGGCAGGGTTTGAACACAAATTGTATCCTCAGAGGCACTTAAATATCCAGAATCATGAATCCGAGTACAATAAAAATACAAGCCATTGAATTTATCATCTTCTCAGTGTCTGTGTAGAACATAATGCATGATTGTCCATCACCATCAAGTTGCAATGCAATAATCTCTTATTCTCTGGCAGTGCTGCAGATTAACCTTTATTCACTCCTCTTTTACCATCAGCCCAGGGATTTGTCTGATGAAATTCATTTACGCTGTCTCTGTTGCAATGAGATCAATCCTTTTAATGGAGAAGAAATATTTCCACAATATCGCAAATACCACCTCAATCACACTCGCAGCGATGATCACAATAATTCCTATCCCTCACTTACTGATCTCCGTACCTTTATTATGACGTAAAAACCCATTCCTTCACTCTGCACTGACACTAACATGGAATTTAAAAGTTCCTTAAATCTATATGTCAGCATCTGTAAATCCAGCACCAGAGGTACCCATGGAGATGAACATCACTCTTGGGGAGAGACTCAGACAGAAAGGTTGCACTTGAAATAGGGAATGGTCACCGACCTGAATGGAAATTAAGTGTATGAATAAGGAAAACAGGCACAGGAAGGGAGCAAACTTTGTTTTTGTTCTTCTCTCACGGGATGTGTACAGCCCGGGCCAGGCCAGCATGTTATACTGATCTTGAACTGAGTGGCTGGTTCAGCTGTTCCACAGGACAGTAAATAGTAAAACACATTGTTATGGGGTTGCATAGATATGACTGGGGAAAGATAACACATTGATTTCTCTGAATAGAATGAATCAAGTAGATGGACCTTTTCACACAAATGATGATAGTTTCATTTCAATTACATCAATTTCCTTCATGCGATATCAACACATTGTTATTCTGTGCCTCTAGATTATATGTCAATGGCTTAGGCAGTATGCAGTGTCTGTCCGCCTGAGAGATTCTGTGCAGCGAACAAGTTCAACATAGTCCAGCGCAATTATTTTGTAATTGACACGTGGTTAGAAGGGAGTTGAGATGTTGTATCCAGATTTAACAAAGGCGCAATTGATGGTTTATTCAGAAGATGCACTGAGGCTGAGGAGGAAACGGGGATATCGTGATGGTGGTATTGGACAGGATGAGTGAGTGGGGAAGATAAAGAAATGTAGATCTGTGTAGGGCTGGAAGGATGATGAAGTTTGAGAACAGTCTGGTTCCTCCTCACATAATGCTGAGTAATTTGTTATGAGTAATTTGCTCGTTATAATTTGTGAGGAATGGAATATTTCATTGCAATTAAAAATGTTAACATCGACATTTCTAAATTTTAAATAATATGAGTAGCAATTCAGTTTAACCTGGCTTAATGAACAGATAGAATGACTTACCAGGAACACCAACTATAGCGAGGATGGGATAGTAACCACTCTTAATAACCATCAGTGCATCATAGATCCGCAATGATAATGAGATCCAAGGTTGAGAAAGCCAGTAAAGACCCTCTGATAAACTTGTGTCTATTGTTGGTAAATTCCAGTCTAATGTTCTCAGAATCTGATCCATTGTTGAAGCATTCCCGTTTAATATTCTCAGATGCTGATCATTTTTTGGAACATTCCAGTCGAATGTTCTCCGATTCTGATCTCTTCTTCCCCTCTCTGGAACTGCTGATCCCTGTTAGTGCTGTCAGTGATGCTCCCACCCATACCATAGGATAACACATTGAGCTGAGTCCCTCAGTGAGAGAAGATGCAAATCCTCCCATAACACATTTAGGGTCCACGAAGACTGACATCAATCACATTCGCTGAACAAATAGCTCCAGTTAACACCTTTCAATTCAAGACTGTCTTATTAAAATTTAAAATACTAATTAAAATGCAGGCCTTTTGAATGGGATATGTGAGGGTGACTGAGGGATCGAATGGTGGCACTGGTCGATCAATTGAGTGTCACCATTCAATCTGCCTTGGATGTGGGAGTAATGCTAGAGGTTTCTCCGAACATGAACATGCTTCCCTGTTTATAAATGGAAACGTACATCCTGCAACTACTGCACAGACATTACAATATAAATAAAACATTGAGAGAACATATAAAATCAATGAAATGAGAAGAAAATGTTATAACAGATAACGAAATTATGTTAACAAGAGAATTCAATGTAGATAAAGTGTGGTGGTGGAAAAGGAAAAGCAGATCAGGAGCAAGAGGGTCGACGTTTCAGGCAGGACCATTCGTCAGGACTGGGAAGGGTGAACAGAGCTGAGAGAAAATTAGTGGTGGGGTGAGGCTGGGGGAAACGTAGGCGATAGGTGAACAAAGGTAGGAGGTGATAGTGATAGGTCAGTGGGGAGTGTGGAACGGAATGGTGGAAAGGAAGATGGACAGTTAGGTCCCCTCGAGAGGGCGGATCTGAGTCGGAGGATTGTATTTGGGATCTGGATGGGTGAGGGATGTTTTGGAAACTGGTCAGTTCAATGTCAATGCCGTGTGTTTGCAGGCTTCCGAAACAGAAGATGAGGGGTTACTGGTAGCATCCTGGTAAATCTCTTCCGAACCCTCTCCAGATTAATATTATCCTTCCTGTAACAGGACGCCCAGAACTGCACACAGTACGACAGAAGAGGATTGAACAATTTCCTGAACAATCTCAGCATGAGTTCTCAACTTCTAATCTCAAAGGTCTGAACAATGAAGTAACCTTAAACTCCCAGCAGCACAAATTTCAAAGAATTATATCTACGTACCAGGGTCCCTATTTTCGACAAAGCTATGAAAGCCGCGCATTAATTGTGTCAGCCCTCCCCTTGTTTGATTTACAAAAATGCAATACCTCATATTTAACCAAGTTAAACTCCATCTGCCACACTTCAGCGCAGTGAGTGATATTACTGCCCCCTCAAACGTCCCCCTTCGGATTAATACGACACTCCCCTCTCCAGAAGGCCTACAAACAGTAGCCTTGAGTTCCCTAAAAATGCAGAACTTGGTTTGCTTTGCGCAGGCAGAGGGAGGAGCGGATAAGGAGAGCCTCGAAAATTAACAGTTGCCTTGTATCACTTGATGATTTCAGGAAGAGGGAAGCCACATGTCAGATGTTGGAAATAGTGACTGGTGTTTTGGGCCAGAATTGTGCTCTTTCCTCATCTCCGGTGTTCAGTATTGATATCTACTCGAGATCCTTCACAGTGCAGAGCGTGTTGCAGAATTTCTTTCCCGAATGTAGGAGTCTACTTATAACAGCTATTTAAACTGGAAATCATAGCCAAGCAATGAAAGATACACATAGTTTATCTCAATGGCACAGCGAATTCACTCAACATCCTATAGTTGCGGCTAATAACTTGTACTTTTTTTTTCAACGAGAAATGTCGCCCGTATAATTTGGTCATGTTAATCAGAATTTTATCAACCCATGTATTTAAAATAAGACCAGATCTTAGGGCATGCTTTAGGCCGTGTGTAGGGGGTAGTGCCCACGTTTCTGAACCGGAACTCTGGATTCGATTCCAGTCCATGAACGACTGGTGTTGCCCCTGTCTCTGGAGCAGGTGTTGTGTATTCATGTTTTGTGAAGGTGTGTCACAGCATGTTAAAACAGGTTGATGAACAAACACAGAGTAGCATCATATTGCAGCATTAGGAGATAATGCTGAATGATGGTGGTGTCCCCATCACTGCGCCAAAAATTCGACTTTCAAATCCCACAGAACTGTTTCATAATATGTCTGAATAAGTTCATTAAACGTTTTTGGAATCGTGCTTTGATGGAAAAGGAAAAGGTACCACTATTTAATTAGAGAATTTAGTCCCAGGATGACGTAAAGCACAACGATTTGTGTTGATTGGAGTCACGTTTGCAGTTTCGAGATATTTATAAAATTATGAAGAGCAGGTATAGGATGAGGATAGGAGAGTCTAAAACTAGAAGGCATAAGTTTAAGGTGGGAAGAGAAATATTTGAAAGACAATTAAGGACTACATTTTTTCCTGCAGTGGATGGTGCTTCTATGGAGTAAATCTCCAGAGGAACTGTTGGAGGCTGGAGCAATTACAGCATTTAAAATGCAACTGGGTAGCTATATGAAACTGGGATATGGGCCAAATGCTGTTAAATGGGGCAAGATATATTTAGAAAGTTTGGTTGGCATGAACGAGTTGAAGGCTCTGTTTTCCTGTGTTACATCTCTCTGAATCATTGATTAATTAATGAAGATCGCTTTGTAACATTCAATTGTTCACCATTATACAAACACTGTCCAGTGTACATCCAAACTGGATGTCACCAGCAAATTTGCTAAATCACCTGTAATAATTCTAATCCAAATCATTTATATAAATGACAAACTAAAGAGGACTCAACAAATCTGCCTGAGGATCATCGCTGCTCACAGGCTTCCAGTCTGCAAAACAACCATCCACGACCACCCTGTCTCCTGCCATTAAACAGATATACACAGAAACACACACACAATCACACACACACATACTTATATATAATATATATATATATATATATATATATATATATACACACACATACACACACACACATTATATATATATATATATATATATATATAGAGAGAGAGAGAGAGAGAGAGAGAGAGAGAGAGAGAGAGAGAGAGAGGAGAGACAGACAGACAGACACAAACATGTCTTCAAGACAAAGGTTGGATTAAAACAATAATCAAGAGTTGCAGTGAAAAGGTGACAGAATTGTGTTGAGAAACACGCCAGGCAGGAGCAAACATCAAAGTAGACTTAATTCCAGTTTCCTATGCTCTGTGGCCTCGTGGTATCAGGATTATTTTCCCAAGGGTGGCAATGACGCTCGGTTTGATAAATACTCGACTGAACAGTACATGGGACTGTGGGATATGTTTGAGGGGCTGAATGGTCTATGTTTGTTCACATTTGCTGTGCCCTTGTGTCTGAAAAGAGGAGGTGACATGCAGTGAGGTTAACACTCTTTAAAAAGAAAGGGGTCTCCCATTTCCATTTGAGATAAAGTTGTAACTTTCTCCTTTGGATTGTGTGATCTCTGACGCCGTCATCCCCAGGGTACAGTGAAGTCTGGGTCATTGAAGATATTTAAGGCTGATCTTGACTGACCTTTGATGCACAGAGGAGTCGATGTCTAATGAGAACAGACAGGAAGGTGGTGTTCAGCTACAATCATACCGTCCATGAAATTTCTACACTGAGCAGCATGTTGGAGGGGCCGAATGGCCAACTGCTGCTCCTATCTCACACAGTGTTCTGTCAATTCACCCTTCGTGGCTGTTACTGAGGGAGAGAAAGGTCTTATTCAGCCAGTCAGCAATGAGCCAATGTACCAGGGGGAGGCCATAATACCCCTCCATGGGGTTAGACAGGAATAGAATGAAGTATTAAAGTCATTTCAGTAAATTACACGGCACAGGATGGTGCCATATAACCACCCCAGGCTGTTATGCAGGAGCAGGGGCGCCGCAGGTAGCTGTCAGGAAATACAGAGTAGAGATCATTACTCATTTTGTGTTTGGAAAGCTGTGCCGAGTGGAATTTAGATTAGATTAGATAGGATCAGTTACAGTGTGGAAACAGGCCCTTCGGCCCAACAAGTCCACAAAGATCCGCCGAATTGCAACCCACCTGGACCCCATTCTCCTACATGTACCCTTTCACCTAATACTACGGGCAATGTCGCTCTGCCAATTCACCTAACCTGCACATTTTTGGACTGTGGGAGAAAACTAGAGCACCTGGAGGAAACCGACGCAGACAATGTGCAAACTCCACACAGTCAGCCGCCTGAGGCCGGAATTGAACCTGGATCTCAGGCGCTGTGAGGCAGCAGTGCGCGCCACTGTGCCACCGTGAATTTTTCAGGGATTTATGTGAGATCATCAACAAATTACAATCCAAACTAATGAATTGGATGAAGTGGTTGGAGATGAGTTTGCTCATGCACCAGGATAGTCATTCAATAAGATGTCAAATGGAGACAGAGCGTCTGCAATGGGATACAGACGGGGGAGGACAGAGCATCGCGATGGGATACAGAAAGTGGGCGGGTGAATGGGCTGCAATAGGATGCAGACAGGGAGGGCAGAGAGTCTGCAATGGGATACAGACAGGGGGAGGGCAGAGCGTCTGCAATGGGATACAGACGGGAGAGTGCAGAGCGTCGGCAATGGGATGTAGACAGGGGAGGACGGAGCGTCTGCATTGGCATACAGGCGGAGGAGGGCAGAGCGTCTGCAATGGGATATAGACAAGGGAAGATAGAGCGTCTGAAATGGGATACAGACATTGGAGGGAAGCGCGTCTGCAATGTGATTTTGATATTGTAGGGCATAGCGTCTGCAATGGGATACAGACAGGGGTGGGCAGAGGGTCTGCAATGGTATGCTGATGGTGGGAGTTCAGAGTGTCTGCATTGGGACAGGACTGGTGATTTAGGTGACAGTGCGGGAACACTCTGGGAACAGTAACCATAGTTCTATTAGTTTTAATATACTTATGGAGAAGGACAAAACTGATCCACATATTCAACTTCTAAATTGGGGCAAGGCGAATTTTGATGCAATTAGACAGGAGCTTGTAGGGGTTGGTTGGTTGAGTTTGTTTGTAGGTGAAGGGACCTCCAGCAAGTGGGACGCCTTTAAAAGGCAGATGGTTAGAGTTCAATATCCATTGGGGATAAATCCAGTGAGGATAAAATGCAAGCTTGACAGGAATAGGGAACCCTGATTCCTGAAGAAGGGCTTATGCCCGAAACGTCGATTCTCCTTCTCCTTTCAGGCTGGCTGACCTGCTGCGCTTTTCCAGCAACACATTTTTAAACACTGGATGTCAGGAGATGTTGAGACTTGATCAGCTAAAAGGAGGCGTGGCTCAGGTCCAGGCACCTGGCATCAATGAAACCCCTGTAGGTATACAGGGGAATACAGGATTTTATTGAAGTCGGAAATCAGGAGGGCAAAAAGGGGGCACAGGTTAGCCTTGGCTGAGAAGATCGGTGTTTAATCCAAAGAGGTTCTTTACATATATCAAAGAAAAAAGAAAAACTAAATGAGAACATAACCCCACCAGGACAAAGTGGTCATGCATGTCGAGAAACATAGGAGATGTGCGAGATTCTCAATGAATATTTCTCCTCTGTGTTTGCCGTGGAGAAATACATGAAGACTTGGGAGCTTAACGAAGGTCGTGGTGATATCTTGAGGTTAGTCAATATCACAGCAGTGGACGTGTTGGACGCATTAGAATGTATGAAGGTGGATAAATCTCCTGGTTAAAACAGATGCATCCAAGAACACTGCAAGAGTCTACAGAATAAACTGCGCGGACCGTGGTTGATATGTTTGCAACATTGTTAGTCACAGGTTAGGTTCCAGAAGATTGGAGGGTAGCAAATATTGTGCTATTATGCATGAAGGGAAGTAAAGAAAAATCTGGGAGCTATCGATTAGGAAGCCTAACATCAGTGGTAGGTAGGTTACTTGAGAAGACTCTGAGGTATCAAGTGTGCATGCATTTGGAAAGAACGGGTTTGATTAGAAATAGTTTTTTTTCCAGATTTTCTGCAGTCTGGAAACAGGCCATTTAGCCCAACAAGACCGCACCCACTCTCCAAACAGTAACCTACCGAGTCCCAATCCCCTACCCTACATTTACCCTGACTAATGTCCATAACGCTATGGGTAACTTAGCATTGCCTATTCATCTGACCTGTACATCTTCGGATTGTGGGAGGAAAATGGAGCACCCAGAGGATACACACTCAGAAGTTGGGAGAATGTGCAAATTCCACATAAAGAGTCAACCAAGGCTGGAATCAAACCCAGATTCGTACCACTAGAGGCAGCAGTGCTAACCACTGAATCACTATTACTTTTTTATTTCAACACAGTTCAATGACACAGGTACAAAATCTATCTGCCCTTCACCCATGATGTACGTTCCAATATCACACACCATGGTTAATTTTCTCTCCACTGAAAATGTCATATCATTTCTGTTTGTTATTAATTTTAATTATTATTTTATTAGTTGTTTTTAAAACGGAATATTTGCATAGCTTTGTGAGTGGGAGATCATGCCTTTCAAACGTGTTTGAGTTCTTTGATGAAGTAATGAGGAATGTTGTTGAGGGCAGGGCGGTAGACGTAGTCTGCATAGTTTTCAGTAAGGCCTTTGATGATGTTTCCTTTGATAGGCTGGAGTTGAAGGTTAGCATCGGATAAAATCCAGAGGGAGCTGGCAAATTGGATACACAATTGGCCTCATGGTAGTTCGCAGTGTGTAATAGTGCAAGGATGCTCTTGGATTGGAAGCCTGTGACACATGAAGTGCTCAGGGATCGGTGCTGGGTCCATTCCTGCTTTTTACCTATATCAATGATATTCTTGAGAATGTACAAGGCATTATTAGTAAATTTGAAGTTGACAGTAAAATAGGTGGTATCATGGACAGTGAGGAAGTTTATCAGAAATTTCAGCAGAATCTTGATCAACTGTAGAAGTGGGCCGAGGAATAATTTTGCAAAGTTAGAACAACTTTGGAGTTTCAATGTGTATGGTCGGGCCTTAAGGCGTGCAGTTGAGCGGAATAACCATGGAGTTCAGGTCCACCATTCTCTGAAATTGGAGTCACAGGTAGACATGGTAGTGAAGAAGACTTTTGGTACCCTGGCATTCATCGATCATAACATGGAGGAGAGACGTTGGGATGTTATGTTGCAGTTATACAGGATGTTGGTGATGCTGCACTTGTATTGTTGTGTTCAGTTTTCGTCACATTGCGTTCAGAAGGATGTTTGTTTTAAATTGGAATGTGTGCAGCCAAAATATTCAAAAATGATGGCCTAACTCAACAGCATGAATTATAGGGAGAGGTTAGACAAGCGAGAACTTTGTTCTTTAGAGCGGAGAGAACTGTCGGGGATCTCAGAGAAGGATACAAGATAATGAGAGGCATGGATAGGGTGATTTGACTCAGCCTTTTTTTCACAGAGTTGGGGACTCGAGGAGGAGAGGGCATCAATTTAAGGTGAGAGTGAAAACAATAAAAGACCAAAGAACGAAGAAAGAACATTTACAGCCCAGGACCCACCCCTTCGACTCTCCAAGACTGAGCCGATCCACACCATCTGTCTAAATCTATCGCCCAATTCCTAAGCATCTGTATCCCTCAGATCCCCATCGTGTCATGCATCTGGCCAGGCGCATCTTCGATGAATCTACCATGCCTGCCTCTACCACCTCTGCTGGCAAAGCGTTCCAGACACCCACCACCCGCTGTGTAAAGTACTTGCCACATGTATCCCCCTTAAACATTTCATCTTTCAACTTGAAAGCGTGACCTCTCGTTATTGGATCCTTCACCCTGGGAAAAAAGTTTATCGCTATCTACCTGTCTCGACTCTTCATGAATTTGAAAACCTCGATCAGGTCCCCCTCAATCTCCTTTTTTCTAATGAAAACAAACCTAATCTCTCTTCACAGCTAGCACCTTCCATACCAGGCAACACCCTCATAAACCATCTCTGCATTCTCTCCAAAGCTTCCACATCCTTTTGGTAATGTATCGACCAGAACGGTAGACAGTATTCTAAATGCGGCCGCACTAATGTCTTGTACATTTTTAACATGACCTGCCAGCTCTTATACGCAATACCCCGTCCAATGAAGGCAAGCTTGCCATATATCTTCGTGACCACTCTATCCACCAGTGCAGCAACAGTCAGGGTACAATGGACCTGTACTCCCAGATCTCTCTGCTCATCAACTTTTACCAAGGCTCTTCCGTTCACTTCATAATTCGGTCTAGAATTAGACTTGCCGAAATGCATCACCTGACATTTGTCTGGATTGAATTCCATCTGCCAATTCTCCTGCTAACTCTCCAGTCTATCTATATTCTCCTGTATTCTTTGACAGTCCATTATGCTTTCTGCTACGTCACCAATATTCGTGTCACCTGCAAACTTGCTGATCATACCAACTGTGCCCTCTTCCAGGTCATTTTTGGATATCACAAGCAACAGTGGGCAAAGTACTGATCCCTGTGGAACACCAATGTACACCTTTCTCCGTTTCGAGGAACACCCTTCAACTACTACTCTCTGTCTCCTGTTGCTCAACCAGTTTGATGCCCAAATTCATTGGCTCTGAAACTACATAAAGCTGGTATCACTGACATTACAAAGCTCTTACTCATGGCCAGGGAGAGGGAAACAAATTCACATGAAACACACACGATGGCATTATTGGAATGCAAAAATAATCAGATGAATATGTTAAAGTGTGTAAGGAAGGTAATAAATTGGAGGCAATGTCATCAAGGAGGGACCCTCAGCGGAATGAGAATATGGAAATGTATGTGGTAGAACATCAGAAATCAGAGTAGGTCACTGAGTATAGGTCTAATGTATGAATGGGTTATGGTGTGAACTGGGGTAGGGTCAGTAGAATTGAATTGCAGGTACTGCAACTCAAATTGGGCATTCATGGAGTGCTGTAGACTACAGCAATAGCAGCAGTAGAATTGTATTCAGTCAGAATGTGTAACCTTTCCCTCAGGATCATCCCTCAGACTACTATTACCTTCAAGCTGATCTGTGATTCAGTAACAAGTGTGGGTGGACATGCCAGAGTCAGAACCACATGTAGCTAACCCTGATGACAACCAAATATCCTGTACAGCTACAGTGACACACCGTTACTCATGTACACAATTCCTCTTAAAATGAATGCCAACACAACATTCATCTACCTAACTGCTTTTTCTTCCACAATGAAACAAGCACAAAAGCATAGACTCTGTTCCGTCAGAAAAACAGCATGATCTACATTAGTCTTACTTTCTTACATGAGATACATAGCTATACATGTTATGATACTTCACGTGTTGGTCCAATCACCGTTTAATGGTTGTGAGATTACGCGTAACAACTACCTTCTCTGGAAGTTTATTCCTGACCCTAACAGCCTCTGGGTGAAAAACAATCATTAAAACCTCTCTAAACCTCAAACTCTTCACTTTAAAAGCCTGCTGCTTCTTCATGGCCCGTTGACGAAAAGGGACAACTGTTGTCCATCCATCCTGTCCATGTTCCTCATAATCATATCCTTCTGAATCACGTCCCCTCATACTTCTTTACTCCAAAGTAAACAATCTGAGGTTATCCAGCCTCTCTCCATGTCTGATATGCTCCATCCCAGAGAACATCCTGGTGAATATCCTCTACAACCGTACAGTGCAATCGCAGCCTTCCTGGAATGTGGCTACCAGAAATACACACATTATTCTATCTTGGCCTAACCAAAATCTTGTATAACTCTTACAATCTCTGTCTCGATGAATAATAGCTATGCCAACAGTCGCATATGACTGCTTAACTAGCCTATTACCCTGTCCAGTCATATTCAGCGATGTCTGGAGAAGAGTCTCTGAGCTTCCCAGTGTGCTCTCATTCATTGAGTCCTCCCCTGACAGTTTCCTTCTTCCAAAGTGCATCACCTCATATTTAACAGGGTTACACTCTATCTGCCATTGATCTGCCGATCTGAACATTCCATCTGTATCATCCTGTAACATAAGGCCTTCCTCTTAAATGACGACTACCCGTCCAATCTTTGTGTCAAACATACATTTATTTGTCACACTCCCCTCACCCACTCCACGTTCACATCTATATCATTTATGAATACCACAAATAATAAGGGACACAGCACTGATCCTTGTGGTACACCAGGGGAATCTGGTTTCCAGACACACAAACAGCCTTCTTCCACCATCCTGCCACTAAGACTACTTGAATGCCAGTTTCCAAATTACCCTTGATACCATTGAGATTGTACTTTCTTTATCAGTTTCTCCCGAGGGTCTTTGTTAAAGGCCTGGCTGAAAAACAATATAAATGACCTCTTCGAAAAAAATCAATAAAGTTCGTTCAGTATGACTTCCCTCTGATGACACCATGCTGACGATGCCTGATCAAATATCGAACCGAATGAGTCCAATCAGCCACTCATACATTTTACATAGCAATTAGAGAAGACCTTTTACTGCTTTGTGCCTGTTTCACAGGAATTGAAAGGGGAGGTACAGCTTATAGAAAGGGATGAACTTAGAATAACTAACTTCATTGTGGAATAGAAAGTATTGGGCAAATTATTGGGATGGAAGGTAAATTGTTAGAATCTGGTATGAAGGAATTACTAACGGGAGATTTTCAAAGTCAAGCCACAATCCATCACAGTTAACACGGTTCTATTAAGGAGGTAAAAACAATGAGTGCAGATGCTGGAAACCAGATTCAGGATGAGTGGTGCTGGAAGAGCACAGCAGTTCAGGCAGCATCCAAGGAGCAGTAAAATCGACGTTTCGGGCAAAAGCCCTTCATCAGGCATAAAGGCAGAGAGCCTGAAGCGTGGAGAGATAAGCTAGAGGAGGGTGGCGGTGGGGAGAAAGTAGCATAGAGTACAATAGGTGAGTGGGGGAGGGGATGAAGGTGATAAGTCAGTGAGGAGAGGGTGGTGTGGATAGGTGGATCAGGAGATGAGCAGGTAGGACAAGTCCGGACAAGTCATGGGGACAGTGCTGAGCTGGAGGTTTGGAACTAGGGTGAGGTGGGGAAGGGGAAATGAGGAAACGATTGAAGTCCACATTGATGCCCTGGGGTTGAAGTGTTCCGAACCGGAAGATGAGGAATTCTTCCTCCAGGCGTCTGGTGGTGAGGGAGCGGTGGTGAAGGAGGCCCAGGACCTCCATATCCTCGGCACAGTGGGAGGGGGAGTTGAAATCTTGGGCCATGGGGGGTGTGGTGGATTGGTGCTGGTGTCCCGTAGATGTTCCCTAACGCGTTCTGTTAGGAGGCGCCCAGTCTCCCCACATTGATGAGCCTGGGCGCCTCCTAGGACAACGCTTTAGGGAACATCTCTGGGACACCCGCACCAAACAACCACACCGCCCCGTATGCCAACATTTCAACTCCCCCTCCCACTCTGCCGAGGATATAGAGGTCATGGCCTCCTTAACCGCCGCTCCCTCACCAGCAGACACCTGGAGGAAGAACGCCTCACCTTCCACCTTCGAACACTTCAACCCCAGCGCATCAATGTGGTCTTCAACAGTTTCCTCATTTCCCCTTCCCCACCTCACCCCAGTTCCAAACTTTCAGCTCAGAACTGTCCCCACGACTTGTCCGGACTTGTCCTACCTCCCCATCTCCTGTTCCACCTATCCACTCCACCCTCTCCTCAATGACCTATCATCGTCACCCCCTCCCCCACTCACCTATTGTACTCTATGCTACTTGCTCCCCGCCCCCACCCTCCTCTAGCTTATCTCTCCACGCTTCAGGCTCTCTGCGTTTATTGCTGATAAAGGGCTTTTGCCCGAAACGTCGATTTTACTGCTCTTTGGATGCTGCCTGAACTGCTGTGCTCTTCTAGCACCACTAATCCAGAATCCACGGTTTTATTAAGGATGACTCATGTTTCAATGATTTGACAAACATTTAAAAAAAAGTGACAAGCCAGGTGGATAAAGGAGATCTTACAGATATATTATATCTCTATATCCAAAAACAATTGCAAAACGTGCCTCACAAAAGATTAATATGCAACACGAGAGCACATTGAATTAGGGAAAAAATGCTAGGAGAGGGGATTTGCTAACTAATAAAAGCCAAAATGTGAACGTGCTGGTTTTGGACTGGGATGGACAAGGTCAAAATTCACAGGAAATCAGATTATAGTTCAACAGGTTTATTTGAAAACACTAGCTTTCTGAGAGCTGATTCTTCATCAGATGTTAGGCAGCGAGGAAGACTTTAGAGACAGGATTTCTAAGGAAAAGATCAAAGGGTGTACAACTCATGCGCATGAACTGAACACACATAAGATGGCTCTTTTAACTTCAATCAGTTAGAATGGAGAGGCAGGGTTTGCTTAATTAGTATGCAAGTCCCCTCGTTTCTTTCAAGTCGCTGCCTGGAGATACCTTCAGGTATTATCGATGGAAAGGAGCTTTCCGGTCAGACAATGTATTTGAGGCGTGAGGTGTTGTTTGGATTCTTTGTGTGTCTTCACCTGGAGTGAGATTGGGTTTACTTCCAAGGTAGGAGATTATAAATACCACATTGACGAACTGTCTACAAATTGTATGTTTTTGGAACAAAATAGATTATATATGCAAATACAAAAATGCAAGTGCAAATTCACTCTAAAATGTATATGTATACGCATATGCGTGCGTTTGTGCATGTGACAGAGAGAGAGAGGGGGTGTGTGTTTGTGTGAAGGGGAGAGAGAGAGACAGTATGTGTATGCGAGAGAATGAGGAGAAGTGTATGTGTGAGTGTGGACGGGAGAGAGAGTGTGTGTATGCGTGCGTGTGAGACAGCGGAGTATGCATGTGCACATGTGAGGGGGGGAAGGTGAATGTGTGCGTTGGGCAGATAGGAGATAGGGAGAGTTTGTATCGGTGTATGTAATTGAGAGAGTGACAGTGTATGTTTGTCCAGGCTAAGACACAGACAGATACGATAAATTATTTTCCCACATACACTCTCTCCGTGGTTTCAGAGCTTCCCCTCTCTGCAGTCTCTGCTCCATTTGTTATTCATGTAACAGACCCAGAAGTTGTACCTACAGTCCCCATTCTCCATCCAGAGTTGGGTCACGATATCCTTGTGTCTCCCTGAATGTCTTGGGCAGTTCACAGTACAATCTCCAACAAACCATCCCCAGTACCTCCACTATCTTTTCAATACTAGGAGTCAGTCAGAAGCCCCTCAGCTGCAAGTGTTTTATGAAGGCAGCCTAGCCCCTAACATTCCCTTATTTTAAACGTAGATGTGAAGTGTATGTTCCAGATGTTTTGCAACTGGTCAAACCACTCACCGTTAAGCAAAATGTAATTGAAACGCTCTCGTTAAAACACAAACAAAGAGAAGAACAATTTGGGAGATCTTCTCTATTGAAACACTTATGTAAACAATGGATACAGTGGCTTCTACTAATTAACTGTGCGAATACAGGAGCATCCCATAAACATACCCCTTGGCAAAAACATAGATTCAAACACAAAATCTTACGTGCAGTTCTCCAATTCAAGAGGAAGCCGCTTCAAGAGAGGTTTCAGAGAGCATAGCAGCGAGGGATCATGCATTTAACCCTCCAACCCTTTTGGATCTCGAGCAGCTTCTGAATATTGCAGATAAAACAAACCAAGAAGATTTGGTCTGGTAAAGCTGGCCACTGCCCTTCAATTGTTCCCACCGTTTTAATAATACCGAAAGGCCTCCTCAGTTCTTTACTTCAGCAGTTTTCAGGCGTCAGTTCTGCCTTGAAGACCTCTTTTAAAAAAAACCAAGAGGAAATAAGTTTTTCAAGTAAGAGTATCGTCACAACTCCCCCTTTGAAAAAAAGAATCATCAATATACAAAACTGGCCTAATTTTAAACCCTTTATTCTTACTGTTTTTGTAGACTGCAATACATTTATATTGCATTTACACTAAGCATAAAAACATTCACAACTCCATTGTATTGCAGCCAGTTTACTCCGGCCACAGAACGCCTCCGTCTTGCTTCATCTAAGACTCGACAGCTTGTCAGCAAGTATGGGTTATCATCCTGTCACCTATATAACTTCTAAATTAAATGGCAACAATAATAACTTTGATCTGAACAGACCAGATGTTTTGTCCCTAAATTTCTCCAAAAATGTTTAGGTGTTATGACCATATATAGATTTGTCTCAGACACGCTATTTGCAAGTTAAACGCTGAAATGTTGCAATGCCAACACGAAGCTCAAGGCCTCCTTCCCAATTGTGAAATATTTCTGTTGATGGTTTCACCGGATATTCCAACCGTAACATAATGGAGCACTCGCATCTCTCTTGTAGTCCTTCTCAGTGACATGTATCTCAATGTCTCAGCTGAAAAGATTTACATGCTTCTATAACTCTTAATTCTGTAACCCCTTTACCTGCTTCTCCTGGCCTATGCCAGTAAACCTTACTCTCACAGGGAAATGTTTTAAGAAGATCTTGCACATTTTTCTTAATCTCTCATAGAAGACAAATTTTGATTTATGGACGAACCTATCAACATCAGCCATTTCAGCTTCAAATCTTGACATTATAACTCTCTGCTCTTCCACTGGAGTTCTCAAGACAGCAGGAAGTGAATGTTTGAACTCTTCCATAGTAAGAATCTCTCTAAGAGTATTATAGGTTGCTCTCTTCTGAATACCCTTATACACCTTTCAAAATTACTTTGTTGGATTCTTTCAAATTCAATGTACATTTAACCGGGGATGCTCTTTTAGATTCCTGAAACGCTGACTGTAGGCTTGTGGCACAAGCTCTTATGCACTTCAGATGGATTTCTTCACCTCCTCATACGCCCGAGATACCCCCGTGACAGGGATGCAAATACATCACTCCTTTTCCCTACCAGCCTTGTTTGGATCAACTAAATCCACATGGTCAGTGGCCACTGCATTCATTTACCAATTTTCTCAAATGAAAATAAAAAGTCTTCTACATCCTTCTCATCAAATGTAGACAATACCTGGATTTATTTAAATAGATCCCCATCAGAACTGTAGCTACCATAGAGTTGCTTATCCTCACTATCCGCCTCATCCAGTCTACCGTCTACCTTCATCTCCAACCTGCGAAGTCGACTTTCCTCTCAAATTGCTAACTTCTAAGTTGAAACCCTCTCTCTCTTTATGATTCTCTTCTTTCTTTTTCTGGTCTTTCTTCTTCCTCTCCTTTTCTTTTAATTCTACTTTTGATCATATTTCAAACCGTTTCGATTCTTTTTTGTGTTCAAGCTGGCTCATCTGCAATTGAATTCCAGCCATTTCTTAAGATTCTGATGGTGTTTCCACCAAAATGTAAACGCCAAGCTATAGCCAAACACAAACACGACTCCAGCTTGTCTGCCAATCCAAAAAAAGCTTGCCTTTCTCATCTTTGCAAAATCTCCAACTTCAATTCTTCCACACCCTGAGAACTCTTAGAGCCAGAAATAACCATTACTACGCAAATCACTGTTCTAACTAACCGAATTCATCATTGGAACAAGTGACACTAACAACTACCAAACGCTGCCTTTGAGCCAACAATCTCCCTGTGCACAGTCTCCCAGTCACCACGTGGGTTTTCTCTGGGAGCTCAGGTGTCCTCCCACAGCTCAAAGATGTGCAGGTGAGGTGAATTGGCTATGTTAAATTGCCCGTACTGTTCAGGGATCTGTAGGTTGGTTGCATTAGTCAAGGGAAAAATATGGAATAATGCGATCGGGAAATGGGTCTGGGTGTGTTACTCTTCGGTGGTTGGTGTGGACCTGTTGGGCCAAATGGCCTGTTTGCACACTGGAGAGATTTTAAACCTGAATGCAATTTGGAATTATCGATTTCGAAACGGACAAGAGTCTCCAGTTTGCTTTGGACAAGAACAGACTGCCTTAAAATATTTAAAGATGGTTGCCTAGACGCCAACCTTGTCATACAGCAAATGCAGATGTGAAATGGCTGTTCCAGATGCGATGCGGCTTGTCCAACCACTCAACTTTTGGCAAAACACAATTTATCTAAACACTCTAATAAAAACATATACAAAAAGAAGAGGAGTTTAGAATAACTTAACTGCTGGAAATCTTAACAGATACAAGATCTTCAACTAATGAACTGTTTCAATGTACGAACATCCCATAAACTCATTCCTGTCAAAAAGACACATCTAAGGCCATTCAGTCTCGAATGCAATTCTCTAATCCAGGAGGAAACAGCATCAAGACAGATTTCAGAGAGAATATCAGCGAGGGACAATTTACTGAAGCGTTCAACCCTTCTCCCACCACAGGCACCTGGTGATTCTTACAGCTCAGAAAAACTGGAAAACCTTGTCTGTGCGAGCTGACAATTGTTATCACTATTTATAGAAAAACTCTCAAAGCCTCCTAAGTTATTTAAATCAGCCGTTTGCACTAGGCAGTTCGGCCTTTAACATCTCTCTTTAAAGAAAAGTATCAAATAAATTTTTTTAAAGTAACAGCATTGTCAGAGATGTTAGATACCTAGTCCTTTATAATAATACTCAAGGGGCCTCCTCGTATTACTGACCACATGATCAGCTCAAAGGGATAAACACAAAATTCAGACGTTTAGTGAACAGAAGCAGATCAAGTTTCAAAGACGTGAGTCAAAGCTGCTGAAACCCCGATCGAACATGAAGCACCACAAGGGATACACAAGGAGAGTGAACTACAGCCCGATACACATCACCACCACCCCACCTTTCCAACATGGAGCAGCACATGGGACACCTCGGGAAGTGAACAACAGCCCGACAACCCTGAACCCCCCACTCCCCCCCAAACATGGAACACCACATGGGATACACTGCAAAGTGAACAATTGTCAGACACGCACAGCCCACTCTATGCAGAATCACAGTGGACACACTAGCAAGTGAACATCAACCCGACTCACACTACACCCCCCCCCCCCCCCCGCCCCCGCCGTCCATTGGGACACGCCAGGATGTGAACAGCAGCCTAGCACACACCATTTCATTGTTTCTGAAATTCAAAATGCCAGCACTCGATACACGAGGGAGCCAAAGACCAAGGTCAGGGAAAGATACTGAGGGACAGAGAGATTCACAGTAAAGACAGAAACAGACAGTTAATTAACTGAGAACATGTTGTGGAAATATGGAGAAAAAGACTGGGTAGTGGGACTAACTGGCGCAAAATTACAAGAATCAGAACATTGAATAAAGGCTTTTTCAGGTGAGCTGAAATATTTCATTTCATCAGATTCAAAATCGGCTTCTCAGAACAGTTCAAACAACATAAGCTGGGACAAGTTGACAGACCAACATGGAGAGCTGTGCAGGCCATGCTAGGTATTGCTCAATAAACTGGATTATCTGCCCAGCATGAGGAGTATTGCTAAACTTCACTGAAATATGGGAATGAAACAGACATCAAATACACACAGCAATGTAAGATTTATATCTCCATTGGACAAGTATAAGGTGTATATGTGGCAGGGGAGGGCAGTGCGGTGTGGTGGGGATGGGGTATGTGGGTGAGGGGGCGTGCATTTGAGTGGTGCATATGAAAATCATTTGCTTGGGAGAAAATGCACTTATAGAATCATAGAGATGTACAGCATGAAAACAATCCCTTCGGTCCAACCCGTCCATGCCGACCAGATATCCCAATCCAATCGAGTCCCACCTGCCAGCACCCGGCCCATATCCCTCACCACGTTAAATAAGTATAACTGTCAGGGCTTTGGATAATCGATACAGAGAGACTGAGGGAAGTTTTGGGGGAGATGATTTAATATTAAAATAAAGGCATTGCTAGACACAATAACGCTTTCGATCAGCATGCACAGGAATGTCAGATGGATGGGATTTTTTTTACTTCAAATCATCATTGTTCCTGCATGTTTCAACCCGAGAGTGTCAGCAGCATATTGTTGTCATCCTTAAGTCTGTATTGCACAGTGCAAGATTCAAAGAGCAGAGGAGTTAAGCCAGTGAAGTACATTCTAGAGCAGTGAGTATTAAAGTTAAACATGGTCAGGGCATGGTGTCAGGAATCAGCTCATGGCCAAAAGGATCACCAAAGTTGTGATTCATCTGTTTCAAACACCACCTGCAAATTTCCCTTCAAGCCACTCACCACACTGACTTGGAAATATACCGATGTTCCTTTACAGTCACTCGGTCAGGATCCTGGAATGCCCTCTCTAACGGCATTCTGGGTCAACCCACAGCACGCGGACTGCAGCGATTCAAGGAGGCAGCTCACCATCACCTTCTCAAGGGCAATTAGGAATGGACTATTAATGCTGGCCATCCAGTGATGCTCAAGTCCCAGAAATGAATAAAAAAGGATGGAATGGGATGGAGTCACAGGAAGGAAATGGAGTTTGTGAACATAATAGAGGACAATGACTTCCACACTCCCAATATTTAAGTAATAAGGGCAGTGAGACAATGGTTCACATCTGAAACTGAATCGGTCAACATAGAGACACATGAGAGACACTGTCAGAAACAAGGAGGGAGATAGTAATTGAAGAAGTTGACTGTTGCAGTGAGTAATGGTCTGCAGAGTGAATATCTGAATTCATATTCTCAACATGACCAATAATAGTGGCAAGAAGTGAAGACTATATGAAAGAACAGGAACGCAGTCATAACTGTTTTTAGAATAAAAATATCTGGACCGTGAGACTTACCAGGGACACCAACGATTGACAGGAGTGGATAATAATAATGTTGAATATTCCGAACAGCATGATAGATCCGTTCATTTAATGGCATAAGATCGTAAAGTAAATCAAGAATAACATCCATGAGTAAATTTCTTCGATTCTGATCCATTGTTGGAGCATCCCAATATAATGTTCTCAGATTATGATCTCTCCTCCCCGTCTCCATCTGGAGCTGCTGGTCCATGTTAGTGCTGTTGGTGATGTTCCCGCTCATACTGTGGGATAACACAGCGAACTGGGCCCATTTATCATCAAAAGATCGGAACTCTCCAGTGGGATAATTAGAATCCATGGAGGCTGACATTAATCATAGTCACCGAACAAACAGGCACAGTTCAATCCTTCCTTACATAACATTTGTGAGTTGTGAATGCATGGAATGCGTTGCCAGCTGTGGTGGTGGAAGCAGAGACATTGGGGACATTTAAGCGACTGCTTGACATGCACATGGATAGCAGTGAGTTGAGGGGTGTTTGGGTTAAGTGACTATATTTTACATTAGGATTAAATCTCGACAGAACATCGTGGGCCAAAGGGCCTTTTCTGTGCTGTCCTTTTCTATTTTCTATTTCATATCATAATAAAAGGGAAAATTTACTCAGTCTCGATGAAATGGATGAGGGTTTCTGACAGCCAGACTATAAATCCTCCAATTTATTTTTACTTTTTCCTTGTATGTGGGAGTATTGCCAGAGCATTGCAGGGCTGTCTATGTCCCACTTTTTTAATATAAAAGAGATAGGGATAAAATAACAAACCAGCTGCATAAAATATCTGGTGCCGAAATTTATGGATACATTAACTCAAGGGAGAAAGTGAGGGAAAGTGAGTGGAGATCAAAGTCGAGAACGTGGTGCTGGTAAAGCACAGCAGGGAAGGAAGCATCGGAGGAGCATCGACATTTCTTGTGGAAGCCCTTCATCAGGAATGCCGCTGGTGGCCCAAGGCTGCGTAAATGGGAATGGGATGGGGTTTGGGGAAGGTAGTTGAGAATGTGATAAATAGACGAAGTTGGGGTTGGAGGTCGTACGTCAGAGAGGAGGGTGGATTGGAGAGATGGGAAGGAAGATAGACAGGTAGGACAAGTCATAGGGGAGGTGCTGAATTGGAAGTTTGGAAATGGGATAAGTTGGAGGAAGGCGAAATGAGAAAACTTATGAAGTCCACATTGATGACATGTGGTTGCAGTGTCCTAATGCAAAAGATGAGTCTTTCTTCCTCTAGGAGTAGGATGGTTAAGGTTCGGCGATGGATGAGGCCCAGGACCTGCTGCCCAAGGCTGAGCGGGAGTGGGAATTAAAGTGTTCAGCCACGGGGTGGTAGGGTTGTTTTGTGCGGATGTCCCAGAGATGTTCTCTGAAGTGTTTCAAACATTGGCGTCCTGTCTCCCCAAAGTAGAGGAGACATCCTGAGCAAAGGATACTATCGGCAACGTGTGTAGAAGTGCAGGTAAAACTCGGAAGGATCTGGAATGATCATTTGGGGTCTCGCACGTAGGTGAGGGAGAGGTAAGGGTGCAGGTTTTCCAATTCTTGCTTTGGCAGGGGAAGTTGCCAGGAGTGGAGATTGGGTTGGTGGATGGCGTGGACTTGACAAGAGCTTCGCACCGGGAATGTTCTTTGTAGAACACATTTCGGGGTGAGGAGGGAAATATATCCCTGGTGTGGCGTCTGTTTGTAGGTGGCGCAAATGTTGGAGGATAATGCTTTGTATCTGGAGGTTGAGTGAGATGGAAGATGAGGAACAGGGTGGTCTTTCCCTGGTGAGTTTGGAGGGGTGGGATTCAAAGGCGGAGGTGCAAGAAGTGGATGAGATGCTCTAAATGACATCGTCGTCCATGTAGGTGGGGAAATTGATGCCTTTGAAAAAGCAGGCCATCTGTAATATACACTGGGTTCAGTGCGTGGTACTGGAAAAACGCAGCGGGTCAGGTAGCGTCCGAGAATCAGGGAAAGTAAACGTTTTTGTCAAAAATCCTTCATCAGCAATTGAGCTTTTGTCCACTACATCGGTTTCTTGCTCCTTGGATGCTGCCAGACCTGCTGTGCTTTTCCAGCATCACACTCCCCACTCGAATCTCCAGAATCTGCAATATTCACTTTTGCCTACACACTCGGTTCAGCCGTTTTTGTAATACTCCCTTTAATTATGTTCTCGCTCCTGGAGGAAAGATGTTGTTAACCTTGAAAGCGTGCAGAAAAGATTTCCAATTATATGACAGTGTTGGGTAGGGTGATGGTGGCGAGTGGTGTTGAGCTACACGGAGGTGAAAAATAGAATTAGGCTATATTCCCTAGAGCTTCAGGCTGAGGAGTGACCTTACTGATGTTTATCACGGTGAATCCCGATGACCCAGGGTGAGAAACGTCAAAGACCAGGAAAATAGATAGGACAGTTATTCACATTAAAACTGGACAAATACTCATGGTACAACAAGTTGCCGAACTGTGGGGGTAAACTGAAGAATGGGACTGGCTGGAGAGGTCAGAATTTGGAGGGTCCGACGAAAATTAAAGACAACCGAAATGATCAGTTATATCACATTCTCAATCCACCTCACAGAACCAGACCACACACCATATACCCAGAGGAGATATCTGTTCAGCATGGAGCACGGTCGAAACCAGGCTCGTGTACTGCTGAACACTACCCTGCAATTAGTCCAGAGTGGAACACTGTGCACACCTCAGCGTGCATTGATCTATAAACCCAGATGAGATATGTGTTCAGCAGGGAACAATATGCAGACTCGGCTGGTGCACTGTGCAAAACAACCGAGTGTGGAAAGGTACGCAAACCACAGCAGTGCATTCAACAATAAACCCAGATGAGTGATGCGGCCAGGGTGTGAAACTGTGCCCCCCACACCGTACATTTCTCATAACACTGTGATAGATCCCTGCCCAGTGTGTGGAAACTTCCAGCCCAACCTGAAAGTGACAGGATGTGCAGCTCCCATCCACTTACAGCTCGATATCTCCATTGTGCCATGACACAAGGGTGCTGTGGGTGTGAAAATCACTGCCAGAGAGAGATGGCGGGGAATCAGTCTAAACGCCAACAATACGGAGGGGTTTGGATATTAGACCGAGAGGGCGAGAATGAGAGACAATATCTTGGAAGGATGTGTTCCACAGTTTCCAGAATATTGAAATGTAGACATTTTGACAGCATCCTACAACATGAGCCAATGTTTCCAGAAATGATGGGTGAACAGGATATTGGTGTGTGTTCAGATGATGAAGAGTACTGGATGAGCATTTCTTCTGCTGGGAGTAGGCTCAGCACAGACTTCGACTCATTGAGCTGAAATTAACAATAAATTATCTCAGTTGCATTTGCATTGAGGGTGACAGAGGGATCGTTTGCACAAGGCTGAGCTAATTTCCTGGTGCTATCTTATCGAACTCACCTCATTAATTACGCACCCACCAAGCCGTTCCCCTCTTATTCAATACCAGCCCGATTATCCCACCCATCATGATTGGAGGTATTCACCATCGCCCGCATGCCCCTGAATATGCTGTGACCCCTGGCACTGGTGCCATCTTTAAAAGGCCAATGAGCACACGGTTGAGTTATCTCACTCAGTTTGTAGCTGCCCTGCACAGATTACCCCGAGCATGGCAGATAAGGGGCAATTACATCATCGTTTGTCGACAGGGCCACGGAGGTCCTGATGGGTGGGCTAGTACAGAGGGGGACCATTCTCTTCCCAGAGCGGGCCACACCACGAGAATCACCGAGCGGAGTCTGGGCTCACCACCCAGCTCTGTGCAGTATTTGTGGTCTGAAGAAATATCCAGCATTACAGGACTGGCATCAGTAACCTTCCACGTTCTGTCAGGATAAGGGTCACCGTCTTCTCTCTGCTCCCTCACACTCACTACATATCTGTTCTAGCACCTACCACAAACAAGGCTCATGCTCCAACACTATCACTACTGCATGCAGCACATTACCCCCGTCTCTCTCTCTCTCTCTCTCTCTCTCTCATCCTCTCCCTCCCCCACCCCACTATACCTCCCATACGAATAACACTGCATGGATACAACACTGTGGATTGACTCCCTCCGGACACCTTACCATACCACCCTGACACCCAACTACACCCACACAAATAGCAGGGCTACCCATTCCCACCCTCCCTTTCTCCCATTCCAGGAGAAACAGCTTAGAATAGAATTGCTAGGGCCAAGCCGGGTGATAGAGTGCCTATTATCGGTTCCCTCACCCTCCCGCCATGTGGGGAGGGCGTAAATACAAGCTGCCACGGGCCAGGATGCCGCATGTGGAGACACTGAAACATCCACGTTCCAGCAACTGAGTAAGGATCAATGCTGAGTGAAGGGCAATTCTCACTTTCAACCCACTGACAGTTCCATTTCCCCCGGCACAATGTAGAATCCATCGCACTGATGCTATCTCCCTTTTGTGTCGAGGTGATAGGAATGGAATCCACACGGTCTCGGTGGGCAGGAGGGTGGGGCTCACATCACATCGTCTCCATCACCTCCCAGGTAAAGAGCACGGAGACTCCCTCCTATAACTCCTCCTGTCAACAGCTCCGATACTGAAACTAATCTGTTATGTTTACTGCTCTCCCCACTTATCCTTACATCTTCAATAATCTGTGCTCATATGCACCCAGCGCCCTCTGCTCCTACATACCTTTATAACGGTGCAGAATATTTTATATTGACTTTCACAGTTATTTCTCCCAAAGTGCATCACCTGACACTGCTTTGCATTGAATCTAATCTGCCATAAACCTGAATACTACACCAACGTGTCATTGTCCTGCTGAATTTCTACACTGTCCTCCACACACTTTATAATTCTTCCAGGTTTTGTATTTGCAAACATTGAAATTGTCCTCGAGTCATACTTCACACATAAATACTGACGCACTCACTATTTTGAGCAAGTGATATACTAACACACTCCCTAAGGACTGACTTAAATACTGACACACCAGACAGAGTAATTAAAATATTGACAATGTTGCCATAGAACAAGAGAAATACTGACAAACAGTCCATGTCCGCATTAGTTTCTGTGTATTTGTGAGTGTCTCTGTGTCTCTGTACTATTAAGTGTCTATCTGCATGCATCAGTGTGAGGCGCGTCGGCAGTCTCTACGGTGTTTAAAGTGATGCAATATCCCCCTGACACGAGATCTGAGGAAGGGTCCTTTCAATACTGTCCACAGATGCTGCCAGAGATGCTGAGCTTTCTGTTGCTGTCAGTCTCTGTTAGCCTCCCCACACCACAGTGGAGTGGAGAGTGAAAATCATTAGGGATTCTGTTTGGAAGGGACAGAGGGCGGGCATCAGCTCAAGCACCATCAACACACAAACACACACAGACACAGATACATAAACAGATGCACACCCAAAGAAACAGACACACGCAGACACACATACAGCTGCATACAGACGCACACACACTCACAGCCACCTCAACACACAAACACACACAGATGCAGAGAGACACACAGACACACAAACAGATACACAGAGATGTACATATGGCGACCGATACACACACAGTCACGTGCACGTGCACGCACACACACAAACACACATAAACACACACACAACAGACAGTCACAGCTTTCACCTGTTTCCTCATTTCCCTCACCGCTCCCCCCCCCCACATTACTCCAGATCCAACCCGCCAAATCGGCACGTCCTCCTTGAACTTTCATACCTGCCCATCTTTTTTCTCACCTATCCACTTCACCCTCCGCTCCGACCTATCACATTCATCCCACCTTCATTTAGCAATCGCCTTCCCAGCTACCTTTCCCCCAGCACCACCCCCTCACATTTAACCCTCAGAATCTTGGCCCACAAACCTTATTCATAGTGCAGGGATTATGCTGGATATTCCTACTCTCCTGCTCCTTGGATGCTGCCGAATGGCTGTGCTATTTCAGCAACACACTCGTTCGACACAGACACACACACAGACACAGAAACTCAGACACAGACACAGACACACACACACACAATTAGCGACACACACACCGACACACATGCACAAACACAATAAAAGCCACACTTCCCAACCGCGAAGTCATTCACACTCCCCACTCGCACTGACACCCACACTCCCCACACACACACACATATGCTCACACATATGCGCACACAGACACAGACAGACATACTCAAACAGCCTCATACACTAGCACAGAGAGACACCCACACTCTCCAAACATGCACACATACGCTAACACAGACACACACAGAGAGATATACACACGCAAACAGACGCACACACTTACACAGACGAAGACACATGGAAAAACACATGTACACATATACATACATGGACGGACAGACAGATAGTCACACACTCACAGAAACACACACACACACACACGCACATAAAGGCATACAGACAGACATGCACACACACAGTCACACAGATGGAGCCACACACTTGCACATGCATGCACACACAGCTTTGCACACAGACACGCAGGCAAGCGCATACACACACAACAAAGACACTCAAAGGCATGAACACACACAGGCACGCATACATACAGACACTCAACAACATAGGAACATACACGCACACACACCCTGAACAATGCAAGGTTTCGTGACTTACCCTTACAAATAATCCTACATGTCAGAAAGGATTGAAAAGCCCTAAAACACACTAGCAGAGCATGGCATTGTATCACGTTCAGCAAAAGAGGGCGAGACAGAGGGAAAGGGAGAGGGCGGAAGGGAGGCTTTGAACCACAGTCAATTATTCACCCAAAAGCAAAAGAGTTTCCATTTCACACAGATGCGCCGATAGAGTTACAAACATACACACACTCACACTAATGTAGGAACACACAGGGGGGATGCATACAGTCAGATGCACATTTCGGCACACATACAAATAGACAAGAGTGGACAGAAATACGCAGATACATACGTGGACATACAAACACACATGGAATCGTATAGTAATACAGGAGAGTTGATAAAAAGGCTGAAAGGCCCATGTACTTAATGCTAACGATAATCTCAAACTAAACTAGTCCCACGTTCCTGCGCTTGGACCATATTTTTCGAAACCTTCGCTTATTTTTGTACTTAATAAAATATATTTTAAATTTTGTAACTTTAACCACATCTCTCACTTCTGAGGACGTGCATACCATGTATGAACCAAATGATGTGTAATCAAAATGCACGTCATGGGTCCTGATCATGTATACATGAGAACTTTGTGGGAAGCTCGAGAAGAGATTGCTGAGCACCTTGATGGCATGTTCTTATCATCAATAGCCACAGGTGAGGTGTTGAAAGATATGAGATGACTAACATGTTGCCATTATTAAACAAACGGGCAAGGAAAAGCCAGAGAACAGTAGATCAGTGAGCCTGGCATCGGTGTTGAAGAGAATCCTAACGACAGGATTTACATGTATTTAGAAAGGCAAGGACTAACAAGGGCAAGTGAACATATCTTTGTGCATGCGAGATCATGTCTGTCGAACTTGATTACTTTTTCTTCATCAAGTAACAAAAAGGTTAGATAAGGGCAGAGCAGTGGACGTGATCTACATTGACTTCAGTAAAGCGTTCGACAAGGTTCCCCATGGGAGACTGGTTAGCATGGTGAGAGCTTATGGAATACAAGGAGAAGTCGCCAATTGATGACAGAACTGGCTCAAAGGTTGAAGACAGACGGTGGTGGTGAAGGGTTGTTTTTCAGACTGGAGGCCTGTGACCAGTGGTGTGCCACAATGATTGGTGCTGGTTCCACTGGTTTTCATCGTTTACATAAATGATTTGAATGTGAACACAGGAGGTATACTTTGTAAGTTGCTATTTGACACCAAAACAGAAGATTCAGTGGACAGAGAAAATTATTACCTCAGAATATTACGGGATCTTGATCAGATTGACCAATGGGCTCAGAGGTTGCAGATGGAGTTTATTTTAGATAAATGTGAGTTGCTGCATTTTGGAAAGGAAAATCAAGACCTGGCTTATACACTTAATGTTAAGTCCCTGGGGCGTGTTGCTAAGCAAACATACCTTGGAGTGCAGGTTCATAGTAATTTTAAAGTGGTGTCGCAGGTATATAGGGTAGTGAAGAAGGTACTTGTTATGCTTGTCGTTGTTGGATAGTGTATTGAATGGAAGGTCATGTTGCAGTTGTACAGGACATTGGTTCGGCCACTATTAAATACTTCATGCAATTAGGTTCTCGCTATTCAATAAACGATGAGTGAACCCTGAAAAGTTTCAGGAAAGATTTACAAAGATATTGCCAGGGTGGGATGTTTTGAGATTTATGGAGAGGCTGAATATGCCGGGGCTATTTTCTCTGGAGCATCAGCGGTTGAGAAGTGATCATAAAGGTTTATATACTCACAAGTGGAATAGATAGTGTATTGACACAAGGTGTTTGCTGCAGGGTAGCACGTTGCAAAGCTAGAGGACATAGGTTGAAGGTCAGAGGGAAAAGACTTAAATGGGATCTAAGGGGCAACGTTTTCAAAGAGAGGGTCTTTTGTATTTAACGAGCTACCGGAGGAATTTGTGGAGGCTGGGAAAATTACAACTTTTATAAGGCATCTGGATAGTCACAAGAATAGGAAGTGTTTAGGGGGATATGGGGCCATATCCTGGCAAATGGAACGACATTAATGTAGGGCATTTGGTTGGCAGGGTCAAGTTGGGTAGAGCTGGGCAGCTCTATGACACTATGTTTTCTGTACGTCCTTCTTCTGTAATCTTAAAATTACCCACTAGTCTTGAAATCCACAATTCTAAGGAAAGGACACCTGCTATTCAACACTATCTATATCCCTCATTGTTTTATAAATCTCTATAAGGCTGATAAGGTCTCAACCCTCTACACTTCAGTGGAAAAGGTCCGAGTCCATCGATGCTGTCCTTTTAACTTAAACACTCTATTCCCAGCAACAGCTTGTTAATCTTTTCTGAGCGCTGTCCAGTTTAATAATGTCCTCCATGTAACTGGGTGACCAGAAATACACAGTACTTCAGGAGCGACCTCCTGAAGATAATGTTCCAGCTCCTGTACTCAATGGTCTAAGCAATAAACGTTAACCAGCCAAAACCCTTCATAACCACCGTGCCTACACATGAATCAAATTTCAAAGAAATGCACCAGAACCCCTGGATCTCTCTGTTCTACAACACTACCAATGGCCCGGCATTTAATTGTAGATGTCCTCTACTTGTTTGTTTTACCAAATTGCGATATCTTGTACAGATTAAAATTAAACTCCATCTGCAACTCCTCAGCCCAGTGTGTGATAGTCCTGTGGGAGAAAAGCTGTAAATTAATCAGCTGCCTTGGATTCCTTCGTGGTTTAAAGAATAGGGCGGTCACACGTTAGAGGCGAGAAACAGTGCTTGGTATATTTGATCCAGAAAGTATACTTTTTTTTGTCTCTGGTGTCCAATAATAATTACCTATTCCAGATCCTTTATAGTGCAGAGTGTGTTTGCAGGATGTCTTTCCCTCATGTTGCAGAAGACAGATCACCGCCACTTAAGGTGAAAATCACAGCCAAGCAATTGAAAATCTTCATAGTTTACCTCGAAGTCAGAGCACAAAAACTCAACATCCTTTAGTTGAAATGAGTATCTTTCATGTGGTTAACAATGTGATTCTTTTTAACTGCATAATTCAGTAAAGGTAACCAAGTTTTAATGAATCCACACCGAGCTGAAAGCTGACATTTAAAATGTAACCTCAAATCTGGGCATGGTTTCAGTCATGTGCAGTGGATAACACCAATGCCTCTGAGCCAGATCTCTGGTTTAGATTCCAATACATGAACATGTGTGGTAGCGTCTCTCGCTCTGGACCAGAAGTTCTTGCCTGTCAAAGAGGTATGTCACACTATTTTAAAAACAGGCTGATGAACAAACACACAGGAGAGTAATCTTCCAGCTTGAGGGGTTATTGCCAAGTGTAGCTGGTGTGGCTCCATCTGAGCCCAAAAGTCAAGGTAAAAATCCCACAAAAGTACTTCATACTGTGGCTGAACAAGTTGTTAAAATGATTTTAGAACTGTGAGGGGATGAGGAAGGAAGAGGACTCAGTATTGACTTTCACAATTTAGGTCTAGGACGACTGAAAACACAGCGATTCGTGTTAGGTTGAGTCACATTTTCACATTCCAGACGTTTATAAAGTCATGAAGAGCATGGATAGGCGTACTAACCAGGGTTTTTGCCCAGGGTAGGGAATTCCAAAACTAGTGGACATAGAATTAAGGTGAGATGGACAAGATTTAAAAGGTCCTAAGGGGACCATTTTAACACAGAGGGTGGTGTGTGTATGCAATAAGTTGCCAGACGAAGTGGTGGAGGATGGTACGATTACAACATTTGAAAGGCATATTGATAGTGAAATGAATTGGAAGAGTTTAGAGGGATATGGAACAAATGGTAGAAAATGAAACTAAGTTACATTACGAAATCTGGTTGGCATGAATGAGTTAGACTATAGGGTCCGTTTTGGTGCTGGACATTTCTATGATTCATTGATCCAATTAAACGTGATTTCTTTGTAATCTTATGTAACCTTCTTCACCTTCAACTCTATAACTAATCTTGGTGCAATCTGTAAACTTGGTCACCATACTTTGTATAATTCGTATCTAAATCATTGATATAAATGACAACCAAATCTAGATCCAGCACTAATCCCTGTGGAACGTCATTATTCACAGGCCTCCAGTCCGAAAGAAAACCGTCCTCCACAACCCTCTGCCTCCTTTCAATAAACTGAACCACACGCACATAAAGACACACAGAGACACAGTTCTCTCTTTCAGACAAAGATAGATACGTTTTGATTGATAAGAGGATCAAGTTTACAGTGAGAAGGATGGGAGAATTTTGTTGAGAAACATGTCAGCCATGATTTAACAGCAGATCAGACTTGATGGACCGAACAGTCCAGTTGTGCACCAATTTCAAACACTCCATAGTTTACACTATCTGAAATATCGAACCAAGAGAACAGTGGAGGCTGCGTTTTATAAATACTTTACTGAACAGAGTCAATGGGAATGTGGGATAGGTTTGAGGGGCTGAATGGTCTATGTCTTTAATATTGGTTGTGCCCTCATTTTTCTAAAAAAAAAGATGCTGACTTGTTGTGCGGTTCATATGCTTTTAAATTTAGAGTTTCCCCATTTAAAACTGAAATAAAAATGTTCCTATCTCTTTAGGGTTGTGCTGTCTGTGGTATTCCCATCCCCAGGGAACAGGGAAGACTGGATCATGGAATCATGGAGTCATAGAGATGTACAGCAGGTAAACAGACTTTTCTGTCCAACTCATCCATGCCGACCACATATCCCAACCCAGTAGAGTCCCACCTGCCATCTCCCTCCAAACCGCTCCTATTCATATACCCATGCAGATGCCTTTTAAATGTTGCAATTGTACTAGCCTCGACCACTTCCTCTGGCAGCTCATTCGATACACGTACCACCGTCTGCATGAAAAGGTTGCCCCTTAGGTCTCTTTTATATCTTTCTCCTCTATGCGCTTTAGTTCTGGACTTGTCTACCCCTGGGAATAGACCTTGCGTACTTATCCTATCCATAGCCCTCATGATTTTACAACCCTCTGTAAGGTCACCTCTCAAAGACAATCACATACTTAAATGTGTTGTTTAATATGGCAATATTTCAACTCAACAGTCAAAAATGTAATTAATGATGAAGATTATTGGTTTTGTTGTGAATGGGATGTATGTTCATCAGGCTAATAGAAACTGTCCCCCTCCAAACCCCCCACCCCCAGTGCCTGAAGGTCAAAGCTGAGCACATGACTGATACTGCGGAGGTGTATTGCTACATCAGAAAGACAGCACTTTTGACTGTTTAGCGATCCCCCTAAATGTTAGTCTATATTCTGTGCTCATCTTTTAAACTCTGTGGGATCAGTATCATTGACAGTACGAACTCCACTAAATCATCTGACAACAAATGGTCCGAATGGAGGATTGCCAGCATCAGAAACAAATCGACAATCAGTTCCGCAGCGTAGCAGGAGGCCATGTAACCTTTCTAGGCTGCTACACATGAACAGGGGAGCCATAGACAGAAAGCAGGAAATGCAGAATAGAGGTAATTACTTGTTTTCGGTTTGGAAATCTGTAGCTAGTGAATTTCCTCAGGGACCAGTGTGAGGTCATCAACAGTTTGCAATCACGGTTAAAGCCTTGGATGAAGTGGCTGAATAGATTGGAGCTCAGTTTGCTTATACAACAGGATAGTCATTCAATAACATTTCACGTGGAGGCAGACCGTCTGCAATGCGATACAGACAGGGCAGGGTAGTGAGTAAACCTTCAGCAAAGAAAGTGCAATGTGATCGGTGCGAAGTTTGTGTTTTGGAGGAAGAATAAAACAACCGTGAATTATATAACTGGAGGCAGAATTCAGAACTCGGTTGGACGAAGGGATTCGTGCATCCTGGTACATAAATTACGTCACGTTCGTCTGTACATGTAGTACGTGATATGAAAATGAAAATAAATGATACTTTTTCTTGCAACGAGTATTGGGTCCGATCTTAGAACGTTTTACTGCATCTGTGCTGGCCATCGTTGAGACGACATCTGATATACTGTGCATGGTTGTCATTCCGCTGAAGTGAAAAACAAATTGCTTTTTAAACTTTTCAAAGATGTTTCTCTTTACTCATTCTTGGGATGAAGGCATTGAGTTATCAACGATTAGAAGTTTAGGTCTGAGAATGAGAAATGTTTCTGTTTACCACATAATATTCTGAGCTCGTGAATGCCTGATGAATATTTTATCTTCGATGGGAAAATTAGATTGGGGAGCTAATTTAAAAATAAGATGCATTCATTGAAATGCAGATAATGTGAAGATATTAATAGTCGTATTTTAAAAGTAGACGGGAACATATAAAACATCTTCAAATCTCGAGGCGCAGTTTGTGCTGAAAGAAATAGGTGGGTGTCCAACAGCAGCAATGATGTGTCTAAATGGAGCAGTGAATGTGATTGCATCGTACCTTTCAGACACTGTTCAAATAGACCTATTTAGTGCGGTTTGGGGCCGCATAACGTTTTGGTGTGATTCAACTCAGAGAGGGAGAAATTGTAATTTTCCTGAGAAGGAACGGTCTATTGTTCTGTCTCTCTCCGTGTTCCTCCTGCCAGCAATGTGTGTGAGCTGAAAACCCCTCAGTCATCTTTACCACTCATGATGGATTCCTATCGAGGATTCACTTGAATCGCCCCACTGCCTGAAGTAAAGGGAATTTAGCTAAATCCACCTGTTCCAGGAAGTAAATCCATTACTAGCAGCATGTTCGAGCAGAATAGCTCCATAAGCTTAATGATGTTTGGGACAATCGCTCGTGCTTCCTTTTGTCACGAGTTCAATTAATATTTGGGCAAAGTTCTTTCAAGTGAACCCTCTGCAGACATTTTATTTTTCAGTTTGTCATCAAATGTTTGCATGTGTCAATATTTTTGGAAAGGGAAACATCGCAGCTCAGACTTGCAATATCCAAACTGACTGTCATTTATCTTTCCATTGTGGTTGGAATAACTTTGGGTCATAAACTTGCTAATTTTAGCAGATTAAAGAATTCTGCCTGACTTGTTAATAACCTGGACCCAGTCGGAGACCTATGTTATTGATCATATCACCAACCTGGTTACATTAACATTTACTGTGAGCAGCGGAAGTGTGCGACGAGAAAATGGAATAATGTCCTGAACCTGATGGCATTGCTGAATATGTTGTTCGCGAGCATTGAGAGGGGTAGAATTTACATGCATTTTCAAATGCAAGACCTGATGAAGAGTAGTCAGTATGGATTTGGCCAAGGGAAATCATTTTTAACAAAGTTGATTGGGTTTTGTCAAGAGGTGACAAAGACGATTGGTGATGGCAGTGTGGTAGACACTGTCCATATAGACTTCAGCTAGGCATTCGACAGGATTCTGCATGGCAGACAAAGTAGTAAGGTTTAGTCATAAATAGATCCAAGATAAAATAGCCAAAGGACTACAAATTTCGAGTGAAGGTAGGAGACAGTGGGCTGCTTTTCAGATTGGAGGCCTATGACCAGTGGTGTGCCAAAAGGAGCAGTGCTGAATCCATTGTGTTTCATTATATATATAAATGATTTGAATGTGAATATTTGCTTGTTTATTATGTTCAGAGATGACATTAACATTGGAGGTGCAGTGGCAGTGGCAAGGTTTACCTCAGAGTTCAATGGAACATCAATCAGATGGGCCAATGGGCCAAGGAGTGACAGATGAAGTTAAATTTAGATAAATGTGAAATGTTGTATTTTGGTAAGGCAAAATAGGGAAGAACATACACAATTAATGTTGGGGCCTGGGGAGTATTGTTGAATAAATCTGTGCCCGCTCAAAGAACCTTGAAAAGCGAGTCGCAGGTAGACAGGTTGGTGAAGAAGGGGTTTGGTATGCTGGCTCTTATTGGTCAATACATTGAGTTGGGAGATCATGTTGCGACTGGGCAGGTTGTCGGTGAGTCCAAATTTAGAATACTGTGTTTAATTCAGTTTTCTCTGCAATAGGAATGATGTTGTACTTGAGAGGGTGCAGAAAATATTTACAAGGATATTGCCAGGCATGGAGGCATTGAGCTACAGGGAGAGGCTGGACAGCCTGGCACTTGTTGACTCTGGAGCACCGGAGCCTGAGGCGTAACATTATAGAGGTTTAGAACATGGATAATCTGAATAGCCTAGGTCTTTTTCCCAGGATCGGGGATTTCAAAGCTATAGGACAAAGGCTTAAGGTGAGAGGAGAAAGATAGTAAATGAACTAAACATTCATGCAGAATGTGGTTTGTGTATGGAAAGAGAAAGTGATGGAGGCTGGTACAGTTACAACGTAACAGTTTACGAGGAATATAGATGTGCATATAAACAGGTAGGCTTCAATGGGATATGGGCCTAATGTTGACAAATGGGTTGGGATCAGATTGTGTTGACTTGTTTATGTGGATAGGGTTCCCTGCTGAATGAAACTGTAATAGAGAAGAGGAGATATTCCAAAAGGACCATTTGAGTGGGAATTCATTACCCCAGAGGTATGTGGCGCCTCTTTGTTCACATTTATTCAAACCAAGTTAGTGAAATGTTTGACAGAGATCGAGTCATGGATCATGGGACACAGACAGGAAAGTGGGTCTGATCAGCCATAACCTTAGTGACAGGTGTAGAAGATTCATAGTGTCTAATAATCGAACCCTGCTCCTGAGTCCGATGTTCCGATATTCCATTCAGACCCTCCAACCTGGTAGACAGGAACAGTTGGAGGCCACTTACGGCTATAGCTCCTCTGACTCTCTCGAATAAAGAATTATTGACATTCACTACCTTCGGTGTGAAGAAATCATTGGCTACTCCTAAACCATGACCTATTGATATGATTGATAGAGGTGAACACAAGGGCTTAGCGAAGAGCGACTGGGCCAGGTATCAAGGCAGTATTTAACTGAGGATGACATCAAGGAGCCTGAGCAAAATTGCACTCCATCAGAATCCATTGCAAACTCTCCATTGTTTGAAGTCATTCACTGCACAAGAGAAGATGTGTACCATCGTGGGCATCAAACATCTCAGCCGTGGGACATCTCTGCAGGAGATCCTCAGGGTAGGTACCTCGGCCCAGGCATCCCCAGTTTGTCAGCGGGGAGACCCTGATGTGAGGAAGCAGACCATTCAGCCCACTGAGTCCGCATCGATCAGAACTGGGGATATTTATTGTATGTTCCACAATATTCAGAAAGCTTCGTCATCCCTGACCTCCTGTGTCCCTGTGCAACAAGACTGAGGCAACGTTCACGCCTGTACTGTTGAACTGTCAGTGGCATTCATGAAACAGTCATGCACATTTCTACAGTAAGCGGAGGAGTTCACACAGTACCTCAATCTGACTTCACAACAATGTGGGAAACTCATTCAGCCCATCAAAACTACTGGACAAGAAAAGGGACAGGCCATTCAGTCCCTCCTGCCGATACACAGGAACACATGGAATCTGCTCACTCCAACACATCACACACAGAAACAGAAAGAGACTATTTCACACCTGGAGTCACTTACCAAGGAACAGGAAGTGGTCATTCAACTTCTCACGTCACTAACACAGGGACAGGAAAGTGTCAGAGATGCTCCAACATCACAAACAAATGGAGCAGGAACTGCACAGACGGACTGTTCCATGTTATTCATCGTGGCTTCATTACTCATAGTACATCGGTGTTACGTTAGCATGGTTTTCTGGAAATGAGAATGAAGCAATTTTTTAATCCATTCTCAAAGGCATCTTCCGTCGCTGAGAGAGCAGACCAACATTCTCTCTGGAAGTCGGAAGCTGGGGAGAATGGCTAACTGTTTCAGAATGAAGATAGTGTGGCTGCTGACAGGATTGTGAACAATGTACCGTTCAGTGCCGAGGCACACAGTAACTGTACATTAATGTGTTCAGAGTTCTTTCAGAGTCTGTACCCCCCTGTTAATAGAAATGAGGCCTTTGCACAGGCACGTAAATTATCGGAAATCGAGAATCCGATGGAAAGTGTGGAATTTCTTACCTTATCATTGCCTCCTTGAGACATAATGAATGTCCGTTCATAACCATCAAGTTCCAAGTTCGTATTCTTTCACAGCGCTGCAGATTAAACACATACTTACTGCACTCTCTCTTGATTGTACCATCATGTCAGGGTCCAGTCTGTTGAAACTCCTTTGCACTGTCTCGGTGACGTGGAGACCATTATTTATAAATCAGACTCAGTTCTGCACATAAAACCCCAAATACACTTTCAACAAAACGCTACCATACATATATTTACTGTGGTACTTCCAGTTTATTTTGGCATGAAAGAACAGACATAATTTCCAGGTATAATTACTTACTGCCCCATCTGAATTCTGTTACTGACCTATAACCAAGGAGATCCAGGTCCTAAACAACAACAGAACTTCCCAAACTTTTTACCATTTAATAATCATAAATGAGCATCAATTTGTTTGTTGTTCCCACCAGAATGATGTTATACCAGGCGAACAGCTATTGTCCAAGCATTAATGCTCTGATCCCGCACAAGCCTTCCACCCAGAGAAAAACACTACTCTCTTCAATTTGCCCATTATCCAATATTTAATCCGTGTAGTACCGAATCCACCCCTACCTTCCCATGGACACTGACATTCCACACTCACCAGTATTTAACCTTAAAAACTTCTTCTGAATATACAAATACTCCACACCCACTGGTTCTCAATTGTCGATGTCACAACGGACAATTTCTACAAACGACAGCAGGTTTATCATCGATCATTTGTCTTTCTTGAATCGAGGCTGACTCTACTAAGTAATACCAGTATTTTAAAAGTGTCAATGTGTCCAAGTTCCTCATCAAATGTTACAATGTTTTTTTTTTCTCACCGCTGATGTCAAGTTACTAATTTTTCTGTTTGCCCTGTCTTTCCTGTTTTAAATATTTAGGTTTGCAATAGCTGTTTTCCAGTCTTCAGCATCCTTTCTAGTTTTGAAGCTTTGAAGAATAATCTTTCAGTAGCTCTGTTGCCACCTCCTCAATATTCTGGGATATAGCTCATTAGATCCAGCAACATACCAACCTTCAAGTCGATTAGATTTTCAAAGACATGCTCTTCATTAATTCTAATTTCGTGCAGCCCCGCATTTTCACCCATCCTCCTTTCCATTGTATGTTTAGAAGTTGGTTTCTGTACCTTCCTCTGTGGAGACAGAACCAATGTATTCTTCTCAGCATGCAAGTGGCTTCTGTCAGTTAGTGATATCGGAGGACTGCACTCGGCATATGTCACCCACTCTTGCCTTGAAAGTTCCAGAATCAATCCTGTTTACTTCATGGTGAGTGTCAACACAGTTCTGTCACTTGTCTGAATGTACAGCTTAGACTAAAGGCGGCGGGGGGAGGGGGGGGGGTGGTCACAGCTCAGTGACCACTTCATTTTGAAAGACGCTGGTTTCCCATTTTACACTTGCAATGGTTCCAGCTCAGATAAATGTTCCTGGAAATCACGAGGAGGATAGTGCAGTGTCCTGTCCCTCCCCGTGGACGGAGCTTCCCTTCTGTGTAGTCTTGTCTCCATTTGTTTATCATGGACCCAGAACACTCTGTAAATGCAATGTCCATATCTCGTCCACAGTGGGGTCACCAAACCCTCGAGTCTCTCTGAATGGACGCAGCAGCTGACAACACCAACCCAAAAAAAGCATTCACACAATCTCCGCTTACTGTCTAATGGCAGGAGCAAGTCAAATCCTCTCACATGGGGTGCACTATTCCGTGTTGAAAATGTTTCTCTTCGCAGAAAAATCCGTTGCATCACAGTACAGACCCACAGTAACAGTCCCTTTCTACAAAGTAGCAGTTGATAATGTTACATTATGCTTCTTTGTATTTCAGCAACTAAAACGGCAGCACCAGTATTGCAAATGGAGTTGATCACTGCACTCGGAGAAGAGCATAGAGGGAATATAACACACTTTATGTGGGACACATCTAAATTCACATGATATTCAGGAATATGGGAGAAGGGGAAAATTTTAGAATAAGCTGCCATTTTACTTTTTTCCAATTCATCACCAGCAGTTCCTTTGTTTATTCATTTGTCTCTCTCTTTCTCTCTTTCCCGCTGGACGTTTCTCCATCTATTCAATTGATCCTCCGCCTCACTCATTGAGCTATCCCTGATATAAATAACATTTGTTCCCAGTTGATTTAAGTTCTGATGTAGGGTCCCTAAATTCAAAACGTCGTCAGTTTTTCTCCTGACAGAGGCTACTATACTTGCTGTGATACTCCAACAAGTTCAGACGCTGAAGATTTATATTTCAGATCTCCATCATTCCCAAAGCATTGGTTTATTTCATCTTTAATGCTATTGTTTCACGGGATAATTGCCCTTACGTGTGAGGCCAATTGTCAAGACAATATGGAGCCAACCATTTTATGTTGTGGATCTGTAGTCACACTTAGCCTTTGGTAAAGAAACTATCAGTGAAATAATAAACGAATTCCTGATGGTTTATGTTTGCTGTTTGTCACGTCCATCTTAAATGACCCGTTGGGAGAGAAAGTTCAATGAAAAAGCATGCAGCAGGTCATAAATGTGGGGAAAGACTGTTTTTTTAACGTCCAAATAAATACGTGCATGTGTGTATACATTGTTCTTGATCCTGTCCGACTTCTGATTCACAACTTTCTCCATCTGCCCTCTACATCTCTGTTTTTTTTCGCCCTGATACTCCTTGAGTCAGAGTACCTGTGCCAGATTATAATATAACTCCTTTTTGGAACAACAGTTTTTGCCTTACATGCAAAAGCACACTCCGTCAAATCCAAGGAGAAGCTTGATTTGCATGTGAGACGGGGGCAACCGATTTCCGATTTACTCTCTCTGTTTGAAGTAATATCAAATCTAAAAAGTTTAATTCTTTTGTTGGCTACAATATCTCTAAACCATGAATCAAACAAGCAGGGTTTTTTCATCATGATACTTTGTTTGGATTAACATCTTAAAATTTCAAAGCATGGGATCTCTTAAAAACTCATTCAGTCAACAACAGGAACTGCTTTACAAATGCAGATAAAGCATTTTATCTTTATTATTATATGTTTTGTAGCACAGGAGAGCAGAGAAATCTAAACAGGGTGTCGGCAAAAGCGAGGTACATGCAGCCGGGAGGCACTTAATTATAATTCAAGTCAAAGATAAATGGTTTATTTATTGGCACTTGTATTTTATAATGACTAATATAATAAAATGCAGTGAAAATCTTCAACCATGGCGACAATCCGGCGACAATTTGAATGTTTAATAATTTAAAGGGGGAAAGATACAAAGGAAAGTGAGCCCGGAGTCCTCAGCTCTTCAACGAAATCTGCGCCGCCTCCTCTCCACCACGACCTCACTGCCAGCTCTTCCCAGCTGGGCCCCCCTCCTGGATGCTGGCGACGATGCTTGTGTTGACTTCCATGTTGAACACACATTCATCCTGGAACTGGAGATCACTGACACAGCTATCGCCTTGATGAAGCCAGGAAGACACTGCTCAGAGCAGAGCACGTTGATGCCGGTGCAGCTACCATCGTGCAACACTCTGGGCCTACATCAACCAGGAAAGATGTCAATTCCACAGCCGTCATTTTGGAAGATCCGTTGCCAAAGCTACCTTTAATAATTGGATGAGCTTTGCCGCCAGACAAAAAGCTCAGGATATCCTTGTGGCCTCTGCTCCTGCCAGAGTTAAAACCATCACCAGTCACCTTCAAGTGCCATATGGGTCGCCAGCTCTGACTGCCAGAAAGACCCGCCATTCCACGCAAAGCCCACTGTCACTACCATGCCGAGTTCACTGCCTAATCCCCGAAAAAGGATCTAAATAAAAGAAAAGAAACGAAAGAATGAAAATGAAAGAAAATGATCAGAATTAGAAGGAATGAAAACAATATCGCATATGGATACTGGAGCAGATGAGTGCCAGAAAGACACCAGCCACTCTGCCTCAATGATGAATCAATTTGCCTCAGAATTTACAGCAAATCACATGTTCTTTAATCTGCAATATCGTGATGGTCATTCAAATTCAGCTTCTGGTCAGGATGTAATTGGTAAACCTGGAATATCAATGAATGACTTAATATATTTTATTGGTAAATGTTGCCATATAGAGTCAGAGAGATGTATATGGCAAAAAACAGACCGTTCAGTCCATCCCTTACCGTCCGACTTGATTTCTTCGATAAATCCAGTCCCATTTGGAAATGTCTGACATTATCCTTCTCAATCTTTCCTACTCGTATACCAGATGTCTATTATTGTTGTAATTATGCCAGTCGTCACTTCTGAGAGCTCATACAATGCATGCATCACCGTGCACGTGAAAACGTTTCTCTTAGATCCCTTCTAAATAGTTCCCATCTCACATTAAACATATGCCCTGCATGTTTTCCCTCGTGTATGGTAAAAGATCTTCACTACGTCGCCTGTCCAGGCTCCCATGCTTTTTATAAACCTCAATAAGGTCACCCCTCAGCGTCCAACGCTCCAAGAAAAATAGCCCAAGCCTATTCACCTTCCCCATGTCGCTCAAACCCTCGAACCATAGCAAAACCCTTTTAAATCTTGGGTGAATCATTTCAAGTTTCACAACATCTTTCCTATCGTAGGGAGGATAAACGAAATATTCCAAAAGTGGGCAAACCATTGTCCTGTTCAGCTGCAACATGATCTGCCTACTGTTCTGATTAAGGAGGCTCGGACCTATGGAAAAACAAACTCGAAGGTGGACTTCGGCAAAACAGTAACGGAAAATGGCCGACAAGAGGCTGCTTGCCCAGGTCGGGACTCTGGAAGATAGCCTCAACCGGGACCTTGGGTTTTTGTCATACTGCAGATGACCCCACTGCACGGTACTTACTATCTGTCTCTGTCTCTCTCTCTCACACACACACACACACTCACACACGCACAGACACGCACACACGAACACACATGACATCACCTGTTACAAGTTTTTCTTCTTTTGCATCAGAAATCGGATACAATGAGAGTTGTTAGCAAAACACACTTCTGGATGTACCTTGACATACGCAGAACACAATCCTTCCCAACCAAACACACAGTATAGTAATTTCTCTCATTATTGTGTCTACCATGTTGTGTTAATACATCTGTATTGAAAGGGATCTTCATTGCCAATGCATAAGATTAAACCATGGCCTTTCATGATGTACGTCAGCCACATTGCTTGTACCCCCCTTCTCAAACTTTACCTCTGCATAACTTTTGTCTGGTTTATCGTTGGGTTCTTATTTATTCAGTAAACGCATTGGCTGAGAGGAATCCAAAAAAAATGGAAGAGACAGACAAAGATGAAAAAGGACAGGATAAACTTGTTTCTAAGGGATGTCTGCTCAATTGTCACAAACCGCCACAAACATCTGAGAAAAACACTCAGGCTGATCCTGACTGGTCATATCGAGTCCTGACAGAAACAATATACCTGGGTGGAAACCCATTGATTTTTCCATTTTTTAAAAACATGAATTCATAATTTTCATACAACTGTCTGGCCTGCCTATCAATTTAAACAATACAAAAAAGATCGTACATAAGCATGAATGTAAGAAGTGTATGTATGTGTCTGTATGTATGGGATCAATGCTTACTCTTTATAAATTTACGAACAGGTCACTATATAACGAAAACATGCCCCCGTTTATACAATCAAAGGTGATCTTGCGAAACAATGTATTAACGGGTCCTTCAAATTACATAAAATAGAATTGATGACGATGTAACATATACTATTTGTTCAGTGCCTGTTGAGTAGTGTAAGGTTAATGGTCCTGTGTGTGGCTCCAGACGCTTGCCCATAACATTACCAAAGATTTTTTTTGGAAAATGGTTAAACGCAACTTAGGACTCCTTCACGGGTATTTATGCTTCAGAGAAAATGAACGATGCACCCACAAGATTGACATATATCATTTACAATACTGGCCTTGTTTTAACCGCTGTACGAGTTTACATACAGTTAACAGGGACATGACCTCCTGAAAGTTATCTTTTACTTGCATAAGACTCTTATTAGTATACTGTTTTGCAGTCCTATATTCACTGTTCTGCAATGCCGTCGTTAGAGGACATATCAAAATTAGAGATGTGTGAACTGACAGAGATTTAGTGTGTGCAAGAGAGTCCCAGAGTGTCAAAGACTTTGTACGTAAATCACAGAGAGTCACAGAGTGTTTCGGAGAATCACAGAGACTCACAGATTGTGTAAGGGAATCACATAGATTCACAATGTGCGTATGAGGATCACAGAAATTCTCAGTTTGTGTCAGGAAATCAATGAGTGTCACACAGTGTGTCAGGGAATCACAGAGTGTCACAGATTGTGTAAGGGAATCACAGAGTGTCACAGTGTATAAGGGAGTCACAGACTGTCACAGAGTGTGTAAGAATATTACAGAGTGTCAAAGAGAATCACAGCGTGAGGAACAGAATCGCAGAGATTCTCAGAAGGGATATGCGAATTATAGAGTTTGATAGGAAAACACAGATATTCACAGATTGTGTAGGGTAATTACACAGATTCACAGTGTATGTAAGAGAATCACAGAGATTCACAGAGTATGCAAGGGAATCACAGTGACAAAAAGTGTGGAAGAGGATTGCAGAGATTAACAGCATGTGAAAGAATCACAGAGATTCAGTCTGTGTAAGAGACTCCCAGTCTGTCAGCGTGTGCAAGAGAATCTCAGTGATTCACAGAGTGTGTAGGAGAGTCACAGAGATTCACTGAGTGTGTCAGAGAATCAACGAGTGTCACAGAGTGTGTAAAAGAATCATAGAGTGTCACAGAGTGTGTAAGGGAGTCACAGAGTATCCCAGAGTGTGTAACACCATCACAGATTGTCACAGAGTGTGTAACATAATTACACTGATTCACAGAGTATGTAAGGGAATCTCATAGTATCACAGGGTGTGGGAGGCAACCCTAGTTTGTCACAGAGTGTGTAAGACTCACAGAGAGTCACAGAGAGTTTAAGAGAATCACCTTGCGTGTAAGGGAATCAAAAATGTTGCAGTGTATGGAATGTAATCACAGAGCGTTTAAGAGAACGAGAGTGTCGCAGACTGTGTAAGATAATCACACAGTGTCCCAGAGAGTGTTAGAGAATAACAGAGGTTCACAGTATGTGTAAGAAAATCACAGAGAGTTAGTTTGTGTAAGAGAGTTCCAGTGTGTTACAAAGTCTGTAAGAGAATAACACTCATTCACAGAGCGTGTAAGAGATTCAGATAGATTCACAGAGTGTGTAAGAGAATCACAAAGTCTCACAGAGTGTGTCAGAGAATCACAGAGATTCACAGAGTGTATAAGGGCATCACAGAGATTCACAGAGTGTGTAAGATTGTCACAGCCATTCTCAGAGTGTGTAAGGCAATCATACAGAATCACTGAGTGGTTAAGGGAATCACAGAGATTCACAGAGTGTGAAAGGGAATCACAGAGATTCGCAGAGTGTGTAAGTGAATGACAGAGATTCATGGATTGTGTTAGAGAATCAACAATAAAGATGCTCTACACATTCTGTGAATCTCTTTACCGAGACGGCAAAATAATTTCTGCATTTGGAACACCAAATGGTGATATGATTTCAAACTGATGCCCTTTGAAGTGAAGAGTGCACCCATCGCATTCCAAATATACATGAACAGAGTTGAGGTTGAGTGAACAAACTGTGCAGTCTAATTGGACGATGGAGTGATATTTAGTAAGTCCTGGAAAGATCACATGGTTCAGTTGGCTGAGCTCTTTTAACGTCCATGAGAAATAAAACTTTTAATAAACTTATACAAAACTGAAATGGAAAAAATAGTGGTTACATTCTTGGGACATGAAATTGGTCATGGGAGATTGACCCCACAGAACGCAAAGACGAATGCTATCGAGGAAAATTTCCATAACAAACGTCGAAGAAAGAGGCGATTTGAATTGTGGGATTAAGTGTATTCGTTTGGCGGTTTTTGTTTTCGCCAAGCTTCAGCAGTGGCACCGGTATCCGATTTGCTGAAGAACAACACAAAGTCTCAGCGCAGAGTTCAAAGCCACGATGCACTTGACCATTTAAAAGCGATGTTAACCAGTTTCAGCTACAGTAAACTTTTCAAAACTCTTCAAAATGTCATGGTTCCTTTTGATATCAGAGTTGGAGCTTGTACTACTCCAGGCAGATAAGGAATGGACTGAGCTCCCGGTTGCTTAATTTTCGAAGCAACTCAACGTCAATCAAATAAATACTCCACGGTCGACAAAGAACCAATTGGGTTTGGTACTGATCATTCAACATTTTAATGCGTACTTCATAAATAATATGTCGGAGACGGTTATGTACTCGGATCACAATCCTCTTACATTGTTGGAATACTTTGAAGACAAGACTGTGGGACCATTTCGTTGGACTCATAGGTTGGAGACTTTTGATATACAAATCAGACATGCCATGGATCAAAAGAATTAAATCACAGAGGTGTTGCTGCAAATTTAATTGATAAAGTACGATCAGTTTGGCATCTATGCAATGACATATATATGTGGGAAGAAGTTAGTATGAACTTAAATTAAAGTCATTTGTCTATCATGGTAATATGATTAAGGAATAGAAAAAGAAGAAGCCATCTTTTCATTGCGATGGACTGTTTTGGGGTTTATAATGTTGGTTTTGAGGCGTAATGAATGTTTAATAGAAAAGAGAAGCTAGCTGACAAGGAGTTGGAGAAGCACAGAATGTGCTGAACTATTTAAAAATGTAACAATTGGTTGAAACAATTAGCTGGAATTGCATTGCCATCGTACAAAAACATCAGGTTAGACAAATCAATTTAAGTAATGCTCAAGATGCCAAACCGAATCTGAATTTTGCTGTTTAGGATGATATCAAACCAATGAAATCAACTGATATTTTGTAGTTTAAATTTGGGCATTTTGAACAGTTCAGGGAGAATGCAACGAGCACCACAAACAGATTGCGAGCCCAATCCATCTCTGAAAGTGACCTGTCAATAAGAAATTTGTGCATCAGATCACCAAACTCACCCTAGAACAATCTTAAGAGAGAGATTGAAGTCTATATCTCGGTTTGTAATTGGTTTTTCCATAAATTTAAGAGGGCATTTGTCGAACCAGTATTGCAGATTGCGAGCTAAAAGATAGGCCTACGTGAAAGGAGTTATATATAGCTGTTGCTTTACTGTTTTCTGTTGGACTTAAAAAATAAATTTGCTAATTTGTGTGTTAAACAGTAATCTCTGGGATAATCCTTTGCCTTTTGAAATTTAGCATATCACGTCATGAGGTGAGATTCAGTTTCTGTCGGGTTTAAGTTAGTACAGGGGGATATCCCGAGTCACAAGACATTGATGTGGAATCTGGTGCTGTTTGGGGAAGAAAGGAAAAGAAAGTAACAACATGCATTCCAAGATTTTTTAAAATGTAATATCCATCTTAAATGGGAGACGTTTGATTTTTAAACTATGTCGCTCAATACTAACCATTGGCTGAAATAGAAACATCCTCTGAGTATGCTCCACTCTCGATCATACATTGCTCAATGAAATTGATCGTACAACTCCCCTACTGTGCCGCCAATAATCACTACACATTGAAATGAAATTTGTTACTACTCAGAAACGCGTTTTTGGAGCTCAGATGATGGATTTCAAATCTCAATGGCGCTTCTGCAAGTGATATTAACACATACCAACTTTTTAAAAAATCTGTACTATAACTAGGAGATTGCGATTCAAATCAGAGATGTAAGATGGGAAACACATATCTACGGAAAGGCAAGATGATGTGGTGACTGACTCACCGGGTAGCATAGCAAGAAAAATAACAGGACGTAGAATTCGAAATAAAGCTCCCCTTCTGTTCCCAGAGGGTACATATGAAGAGAGACAGTGGCTATCATCTGGCACATTAATGGGATGTGCCCTTAGTGAGGCTTTAAACAATGCAGCCAAAATCATACGACTGGCATCAAATGATGAACAAGAATGGAGTACACAAAATATACCAGACACAACGAATATAGAGGTATTACCTTTAGGGCATGTCATGTGACATAGTAGTCAGAGGTCACTGAAAGACTACATTAAACAGTTTGCAGCTATTTAAAGATATGTTGTATGAACTGCTATGATTCTACTATTCAGGTGGCAGATCGAGCTTAACAGTCGTATTTATTTTTACGTTCCAAAAGGGAGATTTCTTGAAAAACAAGTTATCTTCTCTGGAAGTATTTTCTCATCTACCTGTTCGTTGATGGCTTTCCGTGCCTCTGAAGTAGGTGGAATTTAAAATGATTGCCTTCTGATTCGGAGGTGAAAATAACGTGGCATACCAATAATTTGTTTTTTTTTGTTTTATACTTTATTCATAAAGTGACTTGGGTGGGTGCAATATCAAAAGTTGCAATCATTTCTGATATCGTCTCTAAAGAAATGCATTTTTGTCGATTTAATTTGGGGTCGCTGAAGCTATTGATGCTGTAATCGTTTGAGATACGCATGCTTAGGCATTGCACAACATAAGTCATTTCCAAAATCATGAAGCTTCCTGAGACAGTGAAGAAAATGACGATTGGAATTCCTCTCGCTGTCAACTTCTCGATCACATTGATTGCCTTCTTCCCCCAGCACCCAGAATCTGCTCTGGTCCTTAATAGTTGGATGTATATGTGTCACTGTCAGCAACTGTAAAAACTTGCAATTCCTGGCGCCATATTCGTTATGCCACTGACTAGGTCATCTATCTGAGGTATATATTATAAAAATGAAATTAATAGCTCAGCATTGCTGAAGCAGATAAAGAGAGGAAAAAAAAACAACAGAGCAGCCAGGTTTCTGCTGACGTTCAATGCACGAGGATTCAACTCAAGGCCAGGGCTTTATCTGCAGGCCTGCAGTCCGTGTTGGACTTTTCGCCGTGTCTATGGGTCCATGGTGGGCTTCACCTCGAGTAATGCTAGTTCAATTCACTGCCATTGATGCTGTCTGAGAGCAGGTGGTATATATCAAGGGAAAGAAAAACATGAAAAGAAAAACAAAGGTGAAAAATACAGAGGAGCTCCCTCTCACGAGCCTTACTCTTTCGTTACCTTGGACGTTATTTCAGTATCCTTTAAATACTACTGAAAATAGGCATATTTCATGAACAGGGAAACTTCCAAACTTGACAGTCTTTCAATGGCAAAACATTTAAATTACTTAACGGCGACTCTGCACTATCCTTTTTGTACATCTATTTCAGAAGTCGGTTACATCTGGGCATAGTCATTTCTTTTCTCCTGATTCAGTAGCAGCTGACAAAATGAAAACCATCCGCTTTGGCTCCAGAAGGAAGCACTAAATTCGTGAGTGCAATGCTGACACTGCACACTGGTGCAATTGTTCAAAACATGACTTGGGATATAAATCTCACAGAGGCAGCTGGACGGATCATGGAAGTGGAAATGATCAGCACGTCCATTGCTGTCAGCGACACCAGATACAGTATTACATTATTTGACAGACCCACACCTATTAGAATAACAATCGCCATGAAATTAAATGCAGAGAGGAGTCAACAGAGACAAAGAAGTGTTAGCAATTGTGGGAGAAAAGATGTTATTCAATCGTGGGATAGATCACTTGGTCATAATTAAATTAACATGGCCATTTTGATACTTGCTGAAGTTTAAATGAAAGTAATTTTCTAAGACAGACAAGGTAGAGAAAGCAGGCCAACTGATGTTAAAAATGTAGATCATTGTACAAACATATCTTTTTTTTATTAATTGCATATTTTGACATAATAATGATGAGTACTTTAATAGGTTAACAACGTTTTCATTTTCTTTAATTTCACAACCACATAAAGAAAACATTGACAAATGTACACACGAAGGAAGATATTTTCGTTGAAATGACCACGAATCGAATCGACTTTGTGAAGCATTTTCTCTGAAGCAAACTTCTCACGAGGTGGTCAGTGAGGTCGAACTACTTCAGTTTATCAGACTGAGCAATCAGGATGCTGTACTAAGAAGCAGATGGCAGCTTTCAAACTACTTGTACAACAATGGCGACTCAGATTGAAATCCAGGAGTTCGCATGCCACTGAGGACACTTTATCCTTTTTCAAGCGGGAATTGTGGAAATACTAAAATGTGAAAAACATGATTTTGACCAGGCTTTAAAATGTAGCAAGAAACATTTGAACCATCGGTTGACGTAGCAAGGTGGTGCTTTGAAGCGAATTCTCTAAAACAAAGTTGTTAAACCTTAACTGACGGGTTAAATTACACAATTGTAAATGAATGATTTTCGTCCAATTCAGAAAAGAGCATTCAATAATTCTGAAGACACAGGAAATGAAACCACACTCTGGATGCAACATCACATATTTCGAATTGTATTAAAATCTTATCTTTGAAGTGATTGGATGATTCAAAATAAAAAGAAAGGATTAGCTGCCGGAAATAAATAAACTCGAATCTGACTGTCTGAAATATATATCTTGACTGTTTTTTATTCCATTCCCATTCCATACGTTAAGGAGAAAAATAAGCATATTTAGAGATTCAAATGTAAAGGCAGCAAAACACTATCTTGAGTGAGCATTGTTACTTATAAACAAAAGATTTTGACATTAATGAAAGTGAGTTCACATGTGAGAAACGTGTGACCTCCACACAGACACTGTCTTGTGATGCATGTTTTTGTTTTCAAATTATTTGTATAATTTACATCAAGAATAATGTTGTAATATAGCACGTGAAGATACAAATCACGTTCAATAACTTGCTACAGATAATCATTCGATGTATTGTGACTTATTTTATTCAGTATAATGAGCAGTTTTTTGTATGTGAATAAAGGAAGAATCACAAGCAAGTGGTGGCCTGTTAGGTTTGTGTGCACCCAGGAAATCGAAAGACCAGGGCCTTTACTCTTCGGATATAAATGCAAAGTCCATCACATCAATGCTGAATGTTGTTGTGGTTCAATTGTCTTTTTCTGGATCCCATGGAAAGCCTCTGATTTGCAACCAGAAATTAAAATGACCCAAAGATTTCCCAACTGAGAAGTAAGTCTGTTGTTTTGCTATCCATTCAGTAGGCAATGGTATAGTGATTATGCAACGACCATAGAGTCATGGAGATGTACAGCGTTGAAACAGACCCTTCGGTCCAACCCGTCGATGCCCAATAGCACCCGGCCCATATCCCTCCAAACCCTTCCTATTCATATACCCATTCAAATGCTTCTTAAATGGTGAAATATTACCAGCTTCCACCACTTCCTCTGGCGGCTCATTCCATATACATACCACCCTCTTTATGACAAAGTTGTGCTTTAGGTCTCTTTTATATCTTTCCCTCTGATCCAAAACCTATGCCCTCTGGTTCTGTACTCTATTTTCCCTGTCCATGCCCCTCATAATTTTGTAAGCCTCTATAAAATCAACCCCCAGCCTCCAACGCTCAAGGGAAAGCAGTCCCAGCGTGTTCAGCCTCTCCCTATAGCTCACATCCTAGAACCCTGTCAGCATCCTTGTAAATCTTTTCTAAATCCTTTCAAGTTTCACAACATCTTTCCGAAAGGGCCTTACCAGTAAGTGTATATGTCCTGCTCAGATTTGCTTTCCAAACTGCAGCACCTCGAATTTATCTGAATTAAACTCCATCTGCCACTTCTCTGCCCATTGGCCCATCTGGCTAAGGTCCTGTTGTAATCTGAGGTAATCCTCTTTGCTGTCCACTACATCTCAAATTTTGGTATTATCTGCAAATTTACTAAATGTATCTCCTATGTTCGCATCCAAATTATTTAGGCAAATGACAAAAAGTAGGCGACCCACCACCGGACATGACTGGCTGCTTAATGTTCCGGGATACAACTGCTAAAGGAAGAATAGAAACGGAGGCAAGAGACTAGGGGGTGCGGTGTTTTTGATAAGGGATAGCATTACAGTTGTGCTGAGTGAGGATATTCCTGGAAATATATCTACGTGAGTTATTTGTGTGAAACTGAGAAGTAAGAAAGGGATGATCACCTTATTGGGATTGTATTATATACCTCCTAATAGTCAGAGGGAAATTGAGCAACAAAGTTGTAAGGAGGTCTCAGCTATCTGTAAGAATAATAGGATGATCATGGTAGGGGATTTTAACTTTCTAAACATAGACTGGGACATCCGTAATGTCAAGGGTTTAGATGGAGACGAATTTGTTAAGTGTGTGCACGAACATTTTCTGATTCAGTATGTGGATGTACCTACTCGAGAAGGTGCAAAATTTGACCTACGTTTGGGAAATAAGGCAGGGCAGGTGACTGTGTTGTCAGTGGGTGAGCACTCTGGGGCCAGCAAGCATAATTCTATTCGATTTAAAACAGTGATGGAAAAAGGATAGACCAGATCTAAAAGTTGAAGTGCTAAATTGGAGAAAGGCCAATTTCCACAGTATTCGGCAAGAACTTTTGAAAGCTGATTGGGGCAGATATTCGCACGGAAAGGTACGGCTGGAACATGGGAAGCCTTCGGAAATGAGATAACAAAAATCCAGAGCAAGTATATTCCTGTTAGGGTGAAAGGAAAGGCTGGTAGGTATCGGGAATGCTGGATGACTGAAGAAATTGAGGGTTTGGTAAAGAGAAACAAGGAAGCATACGTAAAATATAGACAGGATAGATGGAGTGAATCCTTAAAAGAGTATAAAGACAGTGGGAGTATACTTAAGCGGGAAATAAGGAGGGCAAGAAGTGGACATGAGATCGCTTTGGCCATTAGAATTAAGGAGAATCCAAAGGTTTTTATACAAATAGGTTAAGGACAAAATGGTATCTCGGGAGAAAATAGGGCCCCTCAAAGATCAGCAAAGCGGCCTTTGTGTGGAGCCGCAGAAAATGGAGGAGTCACTAAACAAGTATTTGGCATCAGTATTTGCTGTGGAAAAGGATATGCAAGATATCGACTATATAGGGAAATAGATGGTGACATCTTGCAAAATGTCCAGATTACATGGAGGAAGTACTGGATGTCTTGAAGCGCAAAAAAAGTGGTTAAATCCCCGGGACCTGGTCAGGTGCAACCTAGAACTCACTGGGAAGCTAGAGAAGTGATTTCTGGGCCTCTTGCTGAGATATTTGTATCATCAATAGTTACAGGTGAGGTGCTGGAAGACAGTAGGTTTGCTAACATGATGCCACTGTTTAAGAAGGGTGGTAAAGACAAGCCAGGGAACTATAGAGCAGTGGGTGTGACGTCGGTGGTGTGCAAGTTGTTGGAGGGAATCCTGAGAGACAGGATGGGCATGAATTTGGAAAGGCAAGGACTGATTAGGGACAGTCAACATGGCTTTGTGTGTGAGAAACCAACTCTCAGAAACTTGTTTGAGTTTTTTTGAGTAAGTAACAAAGAGGATTGATGAGAGCAGAGCGGCAGATGTGATTTCAGTCAGGCGTTCGAAAAGGTTCCCAATGGGAGATTGATGAGCAAGGTTAGATCATATGGAGTATAGGCAGAACTAGCCATTTGGCTACAGAACTGGCTCAGCGGTCGAAGACAGAAGGTGGTGGTGGCCGACAGAGTTTCAGACTGGAGGCTTGACCATAGTATTCCAAAAATTTGAAAGCTGCATTCTCTCCACTTGAATGTGGGATGTGTGTCCACAAAACAAACAGATGGCGTGGAAAACGGTGGTGAGTGAAATAATAAAGGACAAAATCTTAGACTCCAGTAGAATATTGATCTGCTGGTGAGACAGGAAGATTCGTGAGAATGGGAATCAATTCTTAAAAATGTGAGTTGACCTGAGACGCAAAAGATTTTTTCACATTTTTAATGCTCTATTATTCTAAGATTCTGAATAGTACATTGCTATTGTGGTCAATAAATTTTAAAATAACTTAAAGTGTCTTCAAATGAAAACGAATAAGTCTTCTTATGAATTTGTGCAACATCGTTGTTCACTGGATTGCACATGATTCGGTCTTTCAATTATTATGTACTTTAATGCAATGCCTAATCGAAATGAAAGATTACAATAACATAATTTCCACCGTTTATCTCAATTTAAACTTTGTAGTAATTTCATGCTGAAAAATCACTGGCAAAGACACAGCAATACATTAACTACCTTCAGTTCCATCTGCAATTACGATTATCTCTTCTGTTCACTAACAGGAATAACTTTGAACAGACATTTGGAGTTTTTGCTTTTTATCGAGGCGGGTGAGATACTTCAGAACCCATTGAGTCCGTGAGCTGTTCGTTTCTGCTGTGCTGGATCTCCAAACAGGGTGCATTACCTATTTTGAGTCAGAGATTTTTAAATACTTGACTAACGATTATCTATGCTTCTGAATATTGATGCTTTAAATTGACATTACTCCATGCGCATTAAACTGGTCTTCAATGAGACAACTTTTCAAACTTCAAATCTTTTCAATTTAATGTTGCTATATTAATATAACAATGGTTAAACTTGTATAATCAGTTCAAATACCACGACTTAAAATTCTTTTGTTCATAAATACTAGCAAGTTACACGAGTTCAGCAGAATATTATAATTCAAACATCAAATCGTAGGCAAATTTACATAAAACCAGGTTTTAGTTTCTCTAATTTCCATTTGTCCTCTCCCAGCGGCATTGCAGAGTAGTGAATATAGGACTGCAAAACAGTACTCTAATAAGAGTCTGATGCACGTAAAAGATAACTTTCAGGAGGTCATGAACCTGTTACCGAAATGTTACCTCGTACAGCGATTAAAACAAGGCCAGTATTGTAAATGATATATGCCAAACTTGTGGGTCTATCGTCCATTTTCTCTGAAGCATAAATACTCGTGAAGGAGTCCTAAGTTGCGATTAACAATTTTCCAAGAAAACTTTGCTAATGTTAAGTTCAAGCGTCCGGAGACACACAGAGGACCATTAACTTTACACTACTTTACAGGCACTGAACAAATAGCATATGTAACATCGTCATCAATTCTAGTTTATGTAATGTGAAGGACCAGTTAATACATTTTTTCGCAAGATCACCTTTGAATGTAAAAACGGGAGCATTTTTTTCATTATATAGTGAGTGACCTATTTGTACATTTATTAAGAGTAAGCACTGATCCCATACACACCGACACATACATACACTTCTTACACTCATACTTATGTACGATCTTTTTTGTTTTGTTTAAATTGATAGGCAGGCCAGACAGTTATGTGAAAATTATGAATTCATGTTTTTAAAAGAATGGAAAAATCAATGGGTTTCCACCGAGGTATATTGTTTCTGTCAGGACTCGATATGACCAGTCAGGTTCAGCCTGAGTGTTTTTCTCAGATGTTTGTGGCGGTTAGAGACAGTTGAGCAGACATGCCTTAGAAACAAGTTTATCCTGTCCTTTTTCATGTTTGTCTGTCTCTTCCATTTTTTTTGGATTCCTCTCAACCAATGCGTTTACTGAATAAATTAGAAGCCAACGATAAAACAGACAAAGGTATGCAGGGGTAAAGTTTGAGAAGAGGGAGAATCGCAATGTGGCTGACGTGCATCATGAGATGCCATGATTTAATCTTATGCATTGACAATGATGTACACGGCTGATGAAGATCGCTTTCAATTACAAAAGTATTAACACCACATGGTAAACACAATGAGGAGAGAAAATGCTCTACTGTGTGTGGTTGGTTGGGAAGTACTGTGCTCTGCGGACGTCAAGGTACATCCAGAAGTGTGTTTTGCTAACAACTCTCATTGTAGCCGATTTCTGATGCAAAAGGAGAAAAATTTGTAACAGGTGATGTTATGTGTGCTCGTGTGTGCGTGTCTGTGCGTGTGTGTGAGATAGATAGATAGATAGAGAGAGAGAGAGAGACAGACAGATAGTAAGTACCGTGCATTGGGGTCATCTGCAGTATGACAAAAACCCAAGGTCTCTGTTGAGGCTAGCCTCCAGAGTACCGAACTGGGCAATCAGCCTCTGGTCGAACATTGTGCGTTGTTGTTTTTATCCGAAGTCCGCTTTCGACGTTGGTCACCCGAAGGTACGAGTCTCCTTGATTAGAACAGTTGGTAGATCATGTTGCAGCTGAACAGGACAATGGTTTGCCCATTTTTGGAATACTTCCTATATCCTCGCTACTATAGGAAAGATGTCGTGAAACTTGAAATGGTTCAGTCAAGAGTTACAAGAATTCTGCTAGGGTTCGAGGGTGTGAGCTACATGGAGAGGCTGAATCGGCTTGGGCTATTTTTCTTGGAGCGTTGGACGCTTAGGGGTGAACTTACAGAGGTTTATAAAATCATGTGAGCACGGACAGGCGACATAGTGAAGATCTTTTACCGTACACGAGGGAAAACATGCAGGGCATATGTTTCATCTGAGATAGGAACCAGTTAGAAGGGATCGAACAGAAACGTTTTCACGTGGACGGTGCTGCATGCATTGTATGAACTCTCAGAGGTGACGACTGGTATAATTACAACAATAATAGACATTGGTATATGAGTAGGAAAGGTTGACACATTATAATGGCCAGAAATTTCCAAATGGGACTGGATATATCTAAGACATCAAGTCGGAAGGTAAGAGATGGACTGAACGGTCTGTGTTTTGCGATATACATCTATATGACTCTATACGGCAACATCTACAAATAAAATATATTAAGTCATTCATTGATATTGCAGGCCTACCAACAACAGCCTGACCAGAAGCTGTACTTGAATGACCATCACGATATTGCAGATTCAAGAACATGTGAGATGCTGTAATTTCTGAAGCAAATTGATTCATCATTGAGGCAGAGTGGCTGTTGTCTGCCTGGCACTCATCTGCTCCAGAATCCATACGTGATATTATTTTCATTCCTTCTAATTCTGATCATTTTCTTTCATTTTCATTCTTTCGTTTCTTTTCTTTTATTGAGATCCTTTTTCTGGGATTAGGCAGTGAACTCGGCATGGCAGTGACAGTGGGCTATGCGTGGAATGGCGGGTCTTTCTGGCAGTCAGAGCTGGCAACCCAATGGCTCTTGAAGGTGACTGGTGATGGTTATAACTCTGGCAGGAGCAGAGGCAACAAGGATATCCTCTGCTTTCTGTCTGGCAGCAAAGCTCTTTCAATTATTAAAGGTGGCTTTGCCAACGGATCTTCCAAAATGACGGCTGTGGAATTGACATCCCTCCTGGTTGCTGTAGGCCCAGAGTGTTGCACGATTGTAGCTGCACAGGCGTGGTCTGCTCTGATCTGTGTCTTCCTGGCTTCATCAAGGCGATAGCTGTGCCAGCGATCTCCAGTTTCAGGATGAATGTGTGTTCAGCATGGAAGTCAACACTAGCATCGTCGGTAGCATCTAAGAGGTGGGCCCAGCTGGGAAGAGCTGGCAGTGATGTAATGGTGCAGATGAGGTGGCGCAGATTTCGTTGAAGAGCTGAGGTCTCCGGGCTCACTTTCATTTGTATCTTTTCACCTTTAAATTCTTAAATCATTCAAACTGTCGCCTGATTGTCACCATTATTGAAGATTTTCACTGTATTTTATTCCATTAATCATTATAAAATACAAGTGCCAATAAAGAATGCCTTCATCTTTGACTTGAATTTTAATAAAGTGCCTCCCGGCGGCATGTACCTCGCTTTTGCCGACACCCTGTTTAGATTTCTCTGCTCTTCTGTGCTACAAAACATATAATAAACAGTCGCTTTATCTGCATTTGTAAAGCAGTTCCTGTTGTTGACGAAATGAGTTGTTAAGAGATCCAATGCTTTGAAATTTTAAGATGTTAATCCAAACAAAGTATCATGATGAAAATGCCCTTCTTGTTTGATTCATGGTTTAGAGATACTGCAGCCAACAAAAGAATTAAACTTTTCAGATTTGATATTACTTCAAACAGAGAGAGTAAATCGGAAATCGGTTGCCCCCATCTCACATGCAAATCAACCTTCTCCTTGGATTTGACGGAGTGTGCTTTTGCATGTAAGGCAAATACTGTTGTTACAAAAAGGAGTTATATTATAATCTCGCACAGGTACTCTGACTCAAGGAATATCAGGGCGAAAAAAATAGAGATGTAGAGGGCAGATTGAGAAGGTTGTGAAACAGACGTCGCACAGGATCAAGAATAATGTATACATATATGCATGTATTTATTTGGACGTTAAAAAAACTATTTGTCCACACATTTATAACCTGCTTCATGCTTTTTCATTCAACTTTCTCTCCCAAAGGATCATTTAAGATGGACGTGACAAACTGCAAACACAAACCATCAGGAATTCGTTATTTTTTTCACTGGTAGTTTCTTTAACAAAGGCTAAGTGTGACTACCGACCCACAAAATAAAATGGTTGGCTCCATATTGTGTTGATAATTGGACTCACACGCAAGGGCAATCCTGTGAAACAATAGCATTAAAGATAAAATAAACCAATGCACTGTGAATGACAGAGATCTGAAATAAAATTCTTCAGCGTCTGAACTTGTTGGAGTATCACAGCAAGTATAGCAGCCTCTGTCAGGAGAAAAACTGACAACGTTTTGAATTTAGGGACCCTACATCAGACCTTAAATCAACTGGAAACAAATATTATTTATATCAGGGATGGCTGAATGAGTGAAGCGGAGGCTCAATTGAATGGATGGAGAAACGTCCAGTGGGAAAGAGAGAAAGAGAGAGACAAATCAAAAAGCCAACATAGGGACTGCTGATGATGAAATGGAAAGAAAATAAAATGGCAGCTTATTCTAAAATTTCCCCTTCTCCCATATTCCTGAATATCATGTGATTTTAGCTGCGTCACCGCTTAAAGTGTGTTATATTCCCTCTATCGCTCTTCTCCGAGTGTGGTGATCAACTCCATTGGCTATTTCAGCCGTTATCGTTGCTGAAATACAGAGAAGTGTAATGTCACATTGTCGACTGCTTCTTTGGAGAAAGGGACTGTTCCTGTGGGACTGTACTGTGATGCAACGGATTTTTCTGCTAAGACAAATATTTTCAACACGGAATCGTGCACCCCATGTGTGAGGATTTGACTTGCTCCTGTCATTAGACAGTACGTGGAGATTCTGTGGCTGCTTTTTTCGCGTTTATGTTGTCAGCTGCTGCGTCCATTCAGAGAGACTCGAGGGTTTGGTGACCCCACTGTGGACGAGATATGGACATTGCATTTACAGAGTGTTCTGGCTCCATGGTAACAAATGGAGACAAGACTACACAGAAGGGAAGCTCCGTGCACCCGGAGGGCAGGACACCGCACTATCCTCCTCGGGATTTCCAGGAACATTTATCTAAGCTGGAACCATTGCAGGTGTAAAATGTGACAACAGCGTCTTTCAAAATGAAGTGGTCACTGAGCTGTGTCCCCTCCTTTAGTCTAAGCTGTAGCCTTAGACCAGAGACATAAACTGTGTTGACACTCACCATGAAGTAAACAGGATTGATTCTGGAACTTGCCAGGCAAGAGTGGGTGACATATCCCGAGTGCAGTCCTCCGATATCACTAACTGACAGAAGCCACTTGCATGTGAGAAGAATACATTTGTTCTGTCTCCACAGTGGAAGGTACAGAAAACAACTTCCAAAAATACTAGGCAACGGGGCACGGGTGAAAATGCGGGGCTGCACGAAATTAGAATTAATGAAGAAGATGTCTTTGAAATTCGAATCGAATTGACGGTTGGTATGTTGCTGGACCTAATGAGCTATATGCCAGAATATTGAGGAGGTGGCAACAGAGCTACTGAAAGAATTACTGATTATCCTTCAAAGCTTCAAAACTAGAAAGGGTGCTGAAGACTGGAAAGCAGCTATTGCAATCCTAAATACTTAAAACAGGAAGGACAGGGCAAACTGAAAAATTAGTAACTTGACATCAGCTGTGACAAAAAAAAACATTGTATCATTTTATGAGGAACTGGGCACATGGATACTTTGAAAATAATGATATTACTTCGTAGAGTCAGCCGAGATTCCAGAAAGGGAACTGATCGATGATAAACCTCCTGACGTTTGTGGACATTGTCCGTTGTGACATCGACAATTGAGAACCAGTGGGTGTTGAGTATTTGTATATCCAGAAGAAGATTTAAAGGTTGAATACTGGTGAGTGTGGAATGTCAGTGTCCATGGGTAGGTAGGGGTGGATTCGGTACTACACGGATTAAATATTGGATAATGGGCAAATTGAAGAGAGTAGTGTTTTTCTCTGGGTGGAAGGCTTGTGCGGGATCAGAGCATTAATGTTCGGGCAATAGCTGTTCGCCTGGTATAACATGATTCTGGTGGAACAACCAATAAAATGATCCTCATTTATGATTATTAAATGGTAAAAAGTTTGGGAAGTTCTGTTGTTGAAAAGGACCTGGGTCTCCTTGGTTATAGGTCAGTAACAGAATTCAGATGGGGCAGTAAGTAATTATAACTGGAAATTATGTCTGTTCTTTCATGCCAAAAAAATACTTGAAGTACCACAGTAAATATATCTGACTCTCTGGTAGTGTTTTGTTGAAAGTGTATTTGGGGTGTTCTGTACAGAACTGAGTCTGATTGATAAATAATGATTTCCACGTCACCGAGACAGTGCAAAGAAATTTCACCAGACTGGACCCTGACATGGTGGTACATTCAGGAGAGAGTGCAGTAACTATGTGTTTAACCTGCAGCGCTGTGAAAGAATACGAACTTGGAACTTGATGGTTATGAACGGACATTCATTTTGACTCAAGGAGACATTGATAAGGTAAGACATTCCACAATTTCCATCGGATTCTCGATTTCCGATAATTTCCGTGCCTGTGCCGAGGCCTCATTTCTATGAACAGTGAGGTACAGGCTCTGAAAGAACTCTGAACACATTAATGTACAGTTACTGTCGGCCCCTGCACTGAACGGTACATTGTTCACAATCCTGTCAGCAGCCACACTATCTTCATTCTGAAACAGTTCGCCATTCCCCTCAGCTTCCGACTTCCAGAGAGAATGTTGGTCTGCTCTCTCAGCGACGCAAGATGCCTTTTAGAATGGGTTAAAAAATGGCTTCATTCTCACTGCCAGAAAACCATACTAATGTAACACCGATGTACTATGAGTAATGAAGCCACAATGAATAACATGGAACAGTCCGTTGTGGAGTTCCTGCTCCATTTGTTTTTGATGTTGGAGCATCTCTGACATCTTCCTGTCCCTGTGTTAGTGACTTGAGAAGTTGAATGACCTCTTCTTGTTCATTTGTAAGTGACTCCAGGTGTGAAATAGTCTCTTTCTGTTTCTGTGTGTTAGGTGTTGGAGTGAGCAGATTCCATGTGTTCCTGTGTATCGGCAGGAGGGACTGAATGGGCTATCCCTCTTCTTGTCCAGTAGTTTTGATGGGCTGAATGACTTTCCCACATTGTTGTGAAGTCAGATTGAGGTACTGTGTGAACTCCTCTGTTGACTGTGGAAATGTGCAGCACTATTTCATGAAAGCCACTGACAGTTCAACAGTACAGGCGTGAACGTTGCCTCAGTCTTGTTGCACATGGACACAGGAGGTCAGGGATGACGAAGCTTTCCGAATGTTGTGGAACATACAATAAATATCCTCAGTTCTGATCGATGCGGACTTCGAGGGCTGAATGGTCTGTTTCCTCACATCAGGAACTCCCCGCTGACAAACTGGGGATGCCTGGGCCGAGGTAGCTACCTTGAGGATCTCCTGCAGAGATGTCCCATGGCTGAGATGTTTGATGCCCACGATGGTACACATCTTCTCTTCTGCAGTGAATGACTTCAAACACTGGAGAGTTTGCAATGGATTCTTATGTAGTGCAATTTTGCTCAGGCTCCTTGATGTCATCCTCAGTTAAATACTGCCTTGATACCAGGGCCAGTCGCTCTGAGCTAAGCCCTTTTATTCACCTCTATCACTCATATCAATAGGTCATGGTGTCGGAGCAGGCAATGATTTCTTCACACAGAAGGTAGTGAATGTCAATAAGTCTTTACTCTAGAGAGTTAGAGGACTGATAGCCGTAAGTGGCCTCCAACTGTTCCTTTCTAGCAGGTTGGAGGGTCTGAATGGAATAGCGGAACATCGGACTCAGGAGCAGGGTTCGATTACTAGACACTATGAATCTTCTCCACCAGGTACTGAGGTTGTGGCTGATCAGGTTGTGTTCTCAGCCCCACTTTCCTGTCTGTATCCTAGTATCCATGACTCGATCTCTGTCAAATATTTAACTAACTTGGTTTGAATAAATGTGAACAAAGAGGCGCCACATACCTCTGGGGTAACGAATTCCCACTCAAATGGTCCTTTTAGAATTTCTCCTCTTCTATCTTACAATGTCATACAGCAGGGAACCCTATCCACATAAAAAGGTCAACTCAATCTGATCTCAACCCATTTGTCAACATTTGTCCCACATCCCTTTGAAGCCTTCCTATTTATATGCACATCCAGATTCCTCTTCAACTGTTACGTTGTAACTGTACCTGCCTCCATCACTTGCTCTTTACACACACAAACCACAGTCTGCATGAAAGTTTAGTTCTTTCTCCGTGCACCTTCAACCTTTGTCCTATAGCTTTGAAATTCCCGATCCTGGGAAAAAGCCCTTGGGTATTCAGATTATCCATGTTCCTCGTGATTTTCTAAACCTCTATAATGTCATGCCTCGGCCTCCGATGCTCCAGAGTCAACAATTTCCCAGTCTGTCCAGCGTCTCCATGCTTCCATGCCCGGCAATATCCTTGTAAATATTTTCTGCACCCTCTCAAGTACAACATCATTCCTATAGCAGACAAAACTGAATTAAACACAGCATTCTAAATCTGGACTCACCGACATTCTGCCCAGTCGCAACATGATCTCCCAACTCAACGTATTCACCAATAAGGGCAATCATACCAAACCCCTTCTTCACCAACCTGTCTCCCTGCGACTCCACTTTCAAGGTTCTTTGAGTGAGCACAGATTTGTTCAACAATACTCCCCAGACCCCAACATTAATTGTGTATGTTCTTCCCTATTTTGCATTACCAAAATACAACATTTCACATTTATCTAAATTTAACTTCATCTGTCACTCCTTGGCCCATTGGCCCATCTGATCGATGTTCCATTGAACTCTGAGGTAAACCTTGCCACTGTCACTGCACCTCCAATTTTAATGTCATCTCTGAACATAATAAACAAACAAATATTCACATTCAAATCATTTATATAAATAATGAAACGCAATGGATTCAGCACTGCTCCTTGTGGCACACCACTGGTCATCGGCCTCCAGTCTGAAAAGCAGCCCTCTGTCTCCTTCACTCGAAATTTGTAGTCCTTTGGCTATTTTATCTTGGATCTATTTATGACTAAACCTTACTACTTTGTCTGCCATGCAGAATCCTGTCGAACGCCTCGCTGAAGTCTATATGGACAGTGTCTACCACACTGCCATCACCAATCGTCTTTGTCACCTCTTCACAGAAACCAATCAACTTTGTTAAAAATGATTTCCCATGCACAAAACCATATTGACTAGCCTTCTGCAGGTCTTGCATTTGCAAATGCATGTAAATTCTACCCTTCTCAATGCTCGCTAACAACATATTCAGCAATACGTTCAGGCTCAGAACATTATTCCATGTCCTCGTCGCATGCGTCCGCTGCTCACTGTAAATGTTAATGTAACCAGGTTGGTGATATGATCAATAATATAGGTCTCAGACTGTGTCTGGGTGAGGAACAAGTCTGGCAGAATTCTTTAATCCGCGAAAATTAGCAAGTTTATGACCCAAAGTTATTCCAACTACAATGGATAAATGAAAGCCAGTTTGGATTTTGCAAGTATGAGCTGCGATGTTTCCCTTTCGAAAAATATTGACACATGCACACATTTGATGACCAACCGGAAAATAAAATGTCTGCAGAGCGTTCACTTGAAAGAACTTTGCCCAAATATTAATTGAACTCGTGACAAAAGGAAGCACGAGCGATTGTCCCAAACATCATTATGCTTATGGAGCTATTCTGCTCTAACATGCTGCTAGTAATGGGTTTACTTCCTGGAACAGGTGGATTTAGCTAAATTCCCTTTAATTCAGGCAGTGGGGCGATTCAAGTGAATCCTCGAGGGGAATCCATCATGAGTGGTAAAGATGACTGAGGGATTTTCAACTCACACACATTGCTGGGAGGAGGATCACGGAGAGAGACAGAACAACAGACGTTCCTTCCCAGGAAGGTTATAATTTCTCCATCTCTGAGTTGAATCACACAAAAACGTTATGCGGCCACAAACGGCACTAAATGAGGTCTCTTTGAACAGTGTCTGAACGGTACGATGCAATCACATTCACTGCTCCATGTAGACACATCATTGCTGCTGTTGGACACCCACCTATTTCTTTCAGAACAAACTGCGCCACGCGATTTGAAGATGTGTTTTTATGTTCCCAACTACTTTTAAAATACAATTGTAATATCTTCACAATACCTGCATTTCAATGAATGCATCTTATTCTTAAATTAGCTCCCCAGTCTAATTTTCCCATCGAAGATAAAATATTCATCAGGCATTCACGAGCTCAAAATCTTATGTGGTAAATAGAAACATTTCTCATTCTCAGACCTAAACTTTTAATCGTTTATAACTCAATGCCTTCATCCAAAGAATGAGTAAATAGAAACATCTTTGAAAAGTTTAAAAAGCATTTTTTTTTTACTTCAGCGGAATTACAACCATGCACAGTGTATCAATGTCGTCTCAACAATGGCCAGCACAGATGCAGTAAAACATCCTTAAGATCGGACCCAATACTCCTTGGAAGAAACAGTATCATTTATTTTGATTTTCAAATCACGTACTGCATGTACAGACTAACGTGACGTAATTTATACACCAGGATGCACGAATCCCTTCGTACAACCGAGTTCTGCATTCTGCCTCCAGTTATATAATTCACGGTTGTTTTATTCTTCCTCCAAAACACAAACTTCGCACCGATCACATTGCACTTTCTTTGCTGAAGGTTTACTCACTACCCTGCCCTGTCTGTATCGCATTGCAGACGGTCTGCCTCCACGTGAAATGTTATTGAATGACTATCCTGTTGTATAAGCAAACTGAGCTCCAATCTATTCAGCCACTTCATCCAAGGCTTTAACCGTGATTGCAAACTGTTGATGACCTCACACTGGTCCCTGAGGAAATTCACTAGTTACAGCTTTCCAAATTGAAAACAAGTAATTACCTCGATTCTGTATTTCGTGGTTTCTGTCTATGGCTCCCCTGTTCATGTGTAGCAGCCTAGAAAGGTTACATGGCCTCCTGTTACACTGCAGAACTGATTGTCGATTTATTTCTGATCTCGGCAATCCTCCATTTGGGGCTATTTGTTGTCAGATAATCAGGTGGAGTTCGTACTGTCAATGATACCGATCCCTCAGAGTTTAAAAGATGAGCACAGAATATAGACTAACTTTTTGGGGGGATCGCCACCCAATCAAAAGTGCTATGTTTCTGATGCAGCAATACAACAATTCTGCAGTATCAGTCATGTGCTCAGTTTTGACCTTCAGGCACTGGTGGTGGAGGGTTATTTTTGGGGGAGGGGAGAGTTTCTATTGTCTTTGGTGCAACATTCCCCTGGCGGAGTGGACTCGATGGGCCGAATGGCCTTACTTCCACTCCTATGTCTTATGGGAAACACTAGCCACTTTTCCCAACACTGATTTACTCCACGATCTCCACCAATTTGCTTTGAAAGTTCCACTCTTTGACAGTGAGAATATACCAGTTCTACTGACTCAATTACAGCTTTGGAATCATCGTTTGACCACCTTGTGGCGAAAGCTTTGAGGATTGAGACAGGAGTGCAGATGACAATCTGGTTGATCACACTTTTCTTACGTGGTGTGGCATCTTGAACGGCTGAATGGCTTTCCAGCTCTTCATTCATATCTCCAATGTCTGACATCTTTCTGCCACCACAAGACCCAGTGCCTTTCATCGACAGCCTTACTGGAGATTACATCCTCCAACTACAAACTCAGCAAGCTTTCTGGGTTCATTCCCCCTCAGCGATTCCAAATGAGCGATTCCATCTTTACAAATCCCCAACTACCTTCTGTGAGAAGCGCCCATGTCAATTAAACAAAACAACCGACCAAAGTGACCGTCTCCATGAAAACGTAGCATGCTGTTGGAGAAAATGAAATGCAGAGGAACCTTTATTATCTAAAGGAAACGGGTGAGGAGAATTTTGTTCAGTTCATTGAATGCTGGATAACAGTTTAGCCAAGCATTGCGACCATGCGATCTTACCGAATAGTCCAATGTTTGGATAATGGAATGACAGATGATTGAGGCTCCCTTTTCAGACCAAACAACTTCTGCCTTCCAAACATTTTTTCATTCAGTGCTTCACTGGAAGCAAAGGTGAGGGTGGCCAGTCCAGCAGAAAGAAACCATCTGGCTTCCCACTTCACACACTGGCAAGATCAACAAAATTCAGTCCAATACATGATGAGCAGCAGCACCAATAGCAGGACACACTCCTGCAGTCACTGGTGATCTCACTGGTGTTCCTGCAGGCTGGATACTTGAGTGTACCCCTTCCCGCACAGTGAGTAGGTGAGTGGCCTCTCGCCGGTGTGAACCCGCGTGTGTCTTTGCAGGTTGGATAATTGAGTGTTACCCTTCCCTCACTGAGAGCAGGTAAATGGTCTCTCCCTGGTGTGAATCCGCTGGTTTGCCTGCAGGTTGGATAATCGAGAGAAATTCTTTCCGCATGGAGAGCAGGTGAACAGCCCCTCCCCGGTGTGAACTCGCTGGTGTGTCTTCAGCTGGGATAGTTAAGTGAATTCCTTCCCACCCTGAGAGCAGGTAAGTGGCCTCTTCCTGGTGTCAACTCGCTGATGTCTCTGCAGGCTGGATAATTGAGTGAATCCCTTCCCACATTGAGAGCAGATGAATGGCCTTTTCCCGGTGTGAATCCGTTCATGTCGTAGTATGGCGTACATCGGAGAATCTCTTCCCACAGTGAGGCAGGGAAAAAGGCCTCTAGCCAGTGTGAAGCCGTTGGTGAATAACCAGGCTCGATGGCTGAGCGAATCCTTTCCCACACTGAGAGCAAGTTAACACCCTCTCGCCTGTGTTTATCCGGTGGTGAATAACTAAGCCAGAACGCTGATCAAATCCTTTCCCACACTCAGAGCAACACTACGGCCTCTCCTCAGTCTCAACTCGCTTGTGTCTCAGCACGTTAGCTGAACTGGTGAATTCCTTCCCACAATCAGAGCAGGGGAATGCTCTCTTGCTTGCGCGACAACGGTGTGGATGTATCAGTGAGTCTCTTCCCATGGTCAGGGATGCATAGCCTCTGTACACCGTGAAATTTCAGGTATGTCAGCAGATTGGAGATAGCATTGAATCCTATCTCGCACACAAAACAGGTGAATGGTCTCTCCCCCGTGTGTCTGCCCTTCTGAATCTCAAGAGCAGATTATTAATAGAATCCCTTCCCACAGTGCTCACATTTCCAGGGTTTATCCATGCAGAAACTGTTCGTATTCCTTCTCCAGGCTGAACAATCAGTGGAAGCCTCATCCAAACATAGAAAATGCGAATGTTCTCTCTCGGCTGTGAATTGTGCAATTTTGATCTAAGGATGTTTTCAACCTGTCTACCCCTCTCACCCACTCCAACCTCTCATGATCGCAATGTGCAGCCCTCCACTTCCTCCGCTGGAACCCCAACCTCACTATCAAAACCGGCAGACAAGGGAGGCGCAGTGATAGTTTGGCACACTGATCTTAACATTGCTGAGGGTAAACGCCAGCTCGCTGACACCTCCTACTTCTTCCCCCTTGACCATGAACCCACCTCCCACCACCAAATCATCATCTCCCAGACCATCCCCAACCTCATCACCGTATGGGATCTCCCATCCACCGCCTCCAACCTCATAGTCACACAACCCCCCACCGCCCGTTTCTACCTCCTGTCCAAAATCCACAAACCTGACTGCACCGGCCGAGCATTGTCTCAGCCTGCTCCTGCCCAACCAAACTCATCGCTGCATACCTCGACACGGTCCTGTCCTCCTTAGTCCAAGAACTCCCCACTTACGTTCGGGACATTGCACATGCCTTTCACCTCCTCCATGATTTTTGCATCCCCGGCCACCAACGGGGATGGTGAAGATAATCTTCACCATGGACATCCAGTCCCTATACACTTCCATCCCCCATCACGAAGGCCTCAAAGCCCTCCACTTCTTTTTTTCCCGCCGACCCAACCTGTACCCTTCCACTAAGACCCTGCTTCGAATACCTGAATTGGTCTTCACTCTGAACAACTTCTCTTTCCAATCCTCCCACTTCCTCCAATCCAAAGGAGTAGCCATGGGCACTCGCATGGGCCCCAGAGAAGACTGCTTCTTCATCGGATATGTGGAACAGTCCATCTTCCGCAGTTACACTGGCACGAACTCCCACCTTTTCCTCCTCTACATTGATGACTGTATCGGCGCTACCTCGTGCTCCCACAAGGAGGTTGAGCAATTCATCCACTTTACTAACACCTTCCAGCCGACCTCAAATTTACCTGGAACTTTTCAGGCTCCTCCCCCTACTTCCTAGACCTCTGCATTTCTATCTCGGGTGACTGACTCAACACGGTCATTTACTATTAATCAACCGACTCCCACAACTTCCTAGATTACACCTCCTCCCACCCTGCCCCCTGTAAAGACGCCATCCCACATTCCCAATTCCTCCCAGGAGGACCAACTCCAATACCGAACAACACAGATGACTTCCTACTTCAAAGACCGCAATTTCCCCCTCAGACGTGGTTGACGATGCTCTCCACCACATCTCCTTCACTTCTCGCTCCTCCGCCCTTGAACCCTGCCCCTCCAATCGCCACCAGGACAGAACCCCACTGGTCCTCATCTACCACCCCACCAATGTCCAGAAACATGGTGCCATCCCTTGTAATTTCCGCCACCTCCAGACAGACCCCACCACGAAACCTATCTTTCCCTCTCCTCCCCTATCCGGAAGGACCACTCCCTCCGCAACCGCCTTGTCAGGTTCACCCCCCCACCATTCCATCCTCCACTCCCGACACCTTCCCCTGCAACCGCAAGAAATGCAAAGATTGCCTCCACACCTCCTCCTCACTTCCCTCCAAGCCCCGAAGGGATCCTTCCATATCCGTCACAAATTCACGTGCACCTCCACACACATCATTCCTGCATCCACTGCACCCGATGTCGCCTCCGCTATGTTGGGGAGACAGGTCACTTACTTGTGGAATGTTTCAGAGAACACCGATGGGACACCCGCACCAATCAATCCAACCGCTCCATGGCGGAACACTTTAACTCCCCCTCCCACTCCGCCACGGACATGCTGATTCTTGGCCTCCTCCATCGCCAGTCCATGGCAACACGACGCCTGGAGGAAGTGCGCCTCAGCTTCCGCCTAGGAAATCTCCAACCACAAGTGATGAATTCAGATGTCTCCAGCTTCCTCATTTTCTCTCCCCCGACCTTATCTCAGTCCCAACCCTCGGACTCAGCCCCGCCTTCTTGACCTGCAACCTTCTTCCCGACCTCTCTGCCGCACCCCCTCTCCGGCCTATCACCCTCACATTAACCTTCTCCAACCTACCATAATCCCAACGCCCCTCCCCCAAGTCTCTCCTCCTTACCTTTTATCTTAGCCTTCTTGGCACACCTTCCTTATTCTTGAAGAAGGGCTTATGCCGGAAACGTCGATTCTTCTTCTTCTTGGATGCTGCCTGACCTGTTGCACTTTTCCAGCAACACATTTTTAAGGCTGTTTTCGGCTTTACTCACTGTCGGTGCACTCAAACACTCACACGGGCGTGTATATATGGTAATGCTTTATTTAAAATTCTTTGAAGCAGACAGAACAGAGAAGCATTTCTCCCTCCACGGTGAAAGATCCATGATTTTCAGATCCTGACAAATCAAGTGATTTCAGATCTTGACATGATGTAAATTTAAGATTTCCTTCTTCAGGTCAACTTCTCAGTGCAAGATAAAACTTCAATAGAAATTATTTGCAAGGTGATGCACATTCATGCGGATTGGGAGATTTCTATTTCCTGTTAGTGCATAGGGATGGGCGGAACGGCCCCCTTTTTACTGCATGGTCGAATGCTTGTTATAGAGTCGTTCAGATGTACAACATGAAAAGAAATCTTTCTGGCCAGCTCATCAATGCTGACCAGATAATCGAACCGAATCGACTCCCATTTGCCTGCACCATGCCCATATCCCTGTAAATCCCTCCTTTTCTTGTCCTCATCCAAATGTCTTTTAAATGCTGCAACTGTGCCAGGCTCCAACACTTCTTCTCACAGCTCATTCCATGTGCACAGCACCGTCTGTGTGAAAACGTTGCCCCTTAGGTCCCATCTATATCTTTCCCTTTGCAACCGAAACCTATGCACTCTAGTTCTGGACTACCCCACCCCAGCCTTTGTCTATTTATCTTATTGATGCCCCGTGTAATGTTGTAAACCTTTCCCAGTTCACCCCTCAGTCTCCGAAGCTCCAGGCAAAAAAGCCGTAGCCTGTTCACCCTCTCCTTATCGCTCAAACCCTCCAACCTTGGCACATCCTTGTAAATCGTTTTTGAACCCTTTCTGGTTTCCCAGTATGTTTCTGATAGGAAGGTGACAAATATTGCATGCAATATTCTAAACTTGGCCTGTAGAGTCACATCGTGACCTCCCAACTCCAATACTCAATGCTTTGACCAGTAAAGGAAAGCCCTTTCACTATTCTATCCACATGCGGCTCTACATTGTAAGCTACGAACCTGCTCTCCAAGGTCTCTTTGTTCAGCAACACCCCCTAGAACCTTAACATTAAGTGTACAGTTTGCTATGATTTGTTTTTCCAAAGTGCAGCAGCACCTCGCATATACGTGAATTAAGCTCACTTTGTCACTCCTCAACACATTGGACCATCTCATCAAGATCGTGTTGTACTCTCTGTCCACAATACCTCCGATTTTGGTGTCAGCTGCAAATTGACTAAGTATACCTCCCATGTTCACATCCAAATCATTCATATAAATAATGAAAAGTAGTGGACCCTGCACTGATCCTTGTGTCGCTCCACTGGTCACGAGACCTCCAGCCGAAAAAATACCCTCCACCACCACCCTCTTCGAACCAGTTCTGTATCCAAATTCCTAGTCCTCTCTGTATTCCATGAGATCTAACCTTGCTAATCAATCTCCCATGGGGAGTCTTTTCGAATGCCTTACTGAAGTCCATACAGATCACATCTACTGCACTGCCCACATAAATCCTCTTGGTTACTTTTTTAAAAACCTTAATTATGTTTGTGACACACGATTTCCCACGCAGAAAGCCATGCTGACTATCCATAATCTGTCCTTGCTTTTCAAATAAATACAATTTCTATGCCCTCCACCGCTGCCACGCTCACTGGTCTAAGGTTCCCTGGTTTTTCCTTTACACCTTGCTTGACGAGTGGCGCCATATTGGACAATCTCTGGTCTGCCGGCACCTCACCTGTGACTGTCGATGATACAAATGTCTCAGGAAGGGACCCAACAATCACTTCCCTAGCTTCCCAGACATCTAGGGTACCGCAAATGAATTCCTAGGGATTTATCCACCTTTATGCATTTCAAGACATTAAATACCTCCTCCTCTGTAATATGAACATTTTTCAAGATGTCACCATCTACTTTCCCACATTTTATATCTTCCATGTCTTTCTCCACAGGAAACACTGGTACAAAATACGTGGTGAATATCTCCCCCCAATCTCCTGCGGCTCCAAACTAAAACTGCCTTGCTGATTTTTGAAGGGCACTATTTTTTCCATAGTTACCCTTTTGTCCTTAATGTGTTTATAACAACACTCTTTATTCTCCTTAAACCTATTTGCCAAAGCTATTTCTCTGTCCATCCAGCATTCCCTGGACCTACCTGCTTTTCCTTTCACCCTAAGAGGAATGTACTGCCTCTGTAGTCTTGGTGTCTCATTTCTGAAAGCTTCGCATTTTCCAGCTGTCCCTTTACCTGCGAACATCTGCCCCCCTCCCCACCACACCACATCCAATTTGGTTTTTGAAAGTTTTTGCCTTCCTCCAATTCAGGCCTTCAGCTTTCAGATCCTGCCTAACCTTTTCCATCACTATTTTAAAACTAAGACAATTATGGTCGCTGGCCTCAAAGTGCTCTCCCAGTGACACCTCAGTCACTTGTTGTACCTTAATTCTCAAGAATGGGTCAGGTTTTGCACCTTCTCTAGTAGGAACAGCCACATACTGAATCAGAAAGTTTTCTTGCACCTACTAAACACATTCGTCTCCATCAAAACCCTTCACTCTATGGCAGTCCCAGTCGATGTTTGTCAATTTAAAATTCCCTACCATAATCAACCTATTATTCTCAGAGATTTGTGAAAATTCTTTACAAATTTGTTTTTTAATTTCCCACTGTCTGTTAGCGGGTCTATATTGTAATCCCAATAACGTGATCATCACTTTCATATTTCCCAGTTCCACCTAAATAATGTTCTTGGATGTATTCCCAGGAGTATCCCAAATACAGTAAGTAACGCTATCCCTTATAAACATTGCTGTACATCCCCGACTCTCCACTACACCCCCCACCCCCCACCCCAATCTTGACCCCATTTCCAACCGTCCTAAAGCATTTTGTAGCGTGGAACATTACGCTTCCAGTCCTATTCATTCCCGAGTCACGTTTCTGTAATGGATATGCTATCCCAGTGCTATGTTCCTCGTCAGGTGCTGAATTCATCTGCCTTGCCTTTTAGGCCGCTTGCATTGAAGTAATTGCAGCTTAAGTTATCAGTCCAGTCTTGTTCTCTGCTTGATTCCTTCCTGCCGTGAATGTTTGACTTGCTTCATTTCCCAACCATACAAGTCTTAGACTGATCTCTTTCCTCACTAACGCCCTGGGATCCCCCACGCAGCCACTCTCCCGCCCCCCACCCATTCAAATCCTTAATGGAGTGGGAGGGAGAGTTAAAGTGTTCAGCCACATATCTTTTAGCCATGTCCTGAAGTAGACTCGCTACCACAGCCGCATCATCTTCCTCAGTGCCTGCCTACTGATTCCGTATGGACTCCTAAAACCGCGCAGTGTCGGAACACTTCAAATCCCCCTCCCACTCCACCAAGGACAAGTAAGTCCTGGGTCTCCTCCATCTCAAAACCCTAACCACCCGACTCTTGGAGGAAGAACGCCTCATCTTCCGCCTTGGGATCCTACAACCACACAGACTTAATGTGGATTTCACCAGTTTCCCCTTCCACCTGGTTATCTCAGTCCCAAGCATCCCACTCGGCACTGCCCTCTTGACCTGTACATTTTTTCCCAACTATCTACTGCATCCTCCTCTTCAATCGATCATTTTCTGCCTCAACTTCATCTACCTCTCACATTCTCACCCACCTCCCTCCAGCCCCAATACCCTCCCATTTATCTCTTAGCCCCGCGACGCACAAACCTAGTTCTTGATGAAGGGCTTATGACGGACATGTCGATGCTGCAAGGTATGCTGGGTTTTTTTTCCAGCTATTCTCACCATCTCCTGGTGGATGTTATATTCGCATGATGTTCCCAAATATGTCCTGTATCACAAAACAAGGCATTTCACAACCTGATATTAATTTAATGTCTCATTACATTGTCAGCTCTTGCCTGGAAATCACCCTTATTGATTGTAAACATTATGAAATGACACCATTCAGTTAACCAGACAAATGAATGCGCCGAACTGAGTCAGTCAATGATGACAAACACACGCAGACATTGGGAGAAAAGTTCAGTGGGTCTGGCAGCATCAGTGGAGAGATATCAAAATTTAAAGTTTCGGGTCGAGGGGCCCTTCCTCTGAACAGTTACCGATGTTACTTTTTTTTACACAGTGGGAGACCTGGAATCCACTTTCGAGAAACTGTTCCCATCCCTGGATGCATTTCCCTAAAGTGCAATTCTTGCAAGTCAGCAATTTAACCCCGAATGTGAAAATAATACAAAATAAATAAAATGGTCCCAGATGATTTCTCACAGGAGGATGGTTCAGTCTGGGTGAAGCTCTATCTTCATTCAGAGAGAGATTAGGAGCAGCAGCACCTTCCGTTGGCACCAATAAGCAGCTTCATTGCCCAACTTCTGTATTCAGACATAAGGAGTGCGCTGATTGGCTGCAGGACCAGCTTACGTCCGGTCCTCCATGGATTCCCATTGGTCAACGGTGATGCTAGTCAATGGAGGGCTCAAACTGCGATTCTGATGTTTAGAGAAATGACTATGTTTATTTGTTTTTAAGTAAGTCAATACATCGAGCTTCTCCATCTGTGGGAGGAAACCCACACAGAGAAGGGGAGAACGTGCAAACTCCACACAGACCATCGGCCGAGGCTGGATTTGATCCCAGCTTCGTTGTGCTGTGAAGCAGCAGTGCTAACCACTGAGCCAAGCCAGGTGTGGAAACGAATGCTTATTTTTGATGAGACATTAATGTGAGTTTAATCCGGGAGTTAGTATTGGGGAACATATTTTACTTAAATGGAGAAGAGCATTTTTGTACTTTATGTCTGTTACACTGGTTCCTGTATCTTTCTGTCCATGGGTCTGTCGCTCAAACAGATCACTGCTTCACAACTCAGTACGATTCAACTGCTGGATCTCAGTTTCCTCGTGTATGGTGCAAACCAGGATTAATCTTTGTGCAATTAGAGATCTCTATCTCTCTATCGCTCCCCATTCCGCTCTCTGATGCTATTGCTGAAGGTATCTCACCTAAACACAACTGATAGAACGTGAGATTGAGGACCAGGTGTCGACAGTTCAAGCCTGTTCCACCCTTTAATCTGACCGTGGTTGATCACACCTTGGCCCTAACTCCACATGTCAATCAGTTAGTAATTCAAACTTTGTCTGTGTCCTTTTTTTCTGTTCAATCAATACACTGACATCTGACACACTATGAGGAATGAATTCCACTGTTAGAAAACCAGTTGAGGGAATAATTTCTCCTCATCATTCTTTGAAATCTGATGCCTCCTAGCCTCAATCTGTTCTATTCTCTCATGGTCCATGGGCGTGGCAGTCTCAGATAGAATAAATTCCCTATTTCTACTTGCTCCTGAAAATCTTGGGTGAGCTGCCTTCTTGAACCGCTGCAGGCCATGTGCTGTGGGTTAACCCACAATGCACTTGGGGAGGGAATGCCAGTAGTTTAACCCATTGGCGCTGAAGGAATGGCTGATATATTTCCATAGTGGTGACTAGCTTGAGGGGAACCTGCAGGGGCTGGCGCTCCTATGTATCTGCTGGTATTATTCTTCCTTATGGAAGAGGTCGTGAATTTGGAAGGTACTGTCTGAGGATCGTTGTTGACCTTTTGCCGTACGTTTTGCAGATCGTCCCCACTGCTGCTTCTGAATGTCCATGGTGGAGGGAGTGGACATGATACCAATTAATCAGGACTGGTTGGTGTCAAGTTTTAGTGTTGTTGAAGCTGCAGCCATTCAAGCAAGTGGGGCATCACACTCCCTGCCAGGCAACAGCGAAACAAAAATGATGTGATCTGTGTTTTCTCTCACTCCCTCTGAGACATTCTGTTTCCCTTTCTGTCTCTCAGTTGCCAAGTCTCTTGACTTTCTCTTTCTCTTGCTCAATTTCTATCCCTCGCTCTTTGTTATCTTGATCTCTCTCACAAAACCTCTCTCTGGATAAATGCAAGTCATTGCATTTTGGTGCAACAAGCAAGGGTAGGTCTTCTACCATTAATAGCGGGGCTTTAGGTGATTTGTAGAACAGAGGGACCAATAAGATCACGTTAATTGTTCATTAAAGTCTGTGTCACAGATGGACAGGATGGTTAAAATGGTGTTTGGCACGCTTGTTTTCATTGGTTAGTCCTTTGGGTTTAAGATTTTGGGTATTATATTGAGATTGTACAGGATATTGGTGAGGCCTCCTCTGGTCGCCCAGTTATAGGAAGGATGTTATCAAGGTGAAGGGGGTTAAGAAGAGATTTACCAGGTCTGGAACGTTTGAGTCGTCAGATAGGCTGGGACTTTTGTCACAGGAGCATATGAGGTTGAGAGTGGTGATCTGACTTATGTTTGGAAAAGAACGGGAGGCATAGGTCAAGTTAATGATGGTTCTCTTTTCCCTAAGGTGGGGAATTTCAAGACTAGGGGGCACATGTTTGAGAAGAGAAATTTAAAGCAGACTTCAGAGATAATTTTCTTACTTCGAGGGTGGTTCGTGTGTGGAATGAATTTTTTAATGAAGTGGTTGATGTGGGTACAACTGCACAATTTAAATGACATTTGGCTGGATATATGAACAAGAAACGTTTGGAGGAATATGGGACAGCGGCAGGCAGGTGGGACTAGTTTAGTTTGGGATTGTGTTTGGCATTGACAGGTTGGACTGTTCGTTCTGTTTCAGTCCTCTATGTCTATCTGTCCATCTCTCTCTCTGTCTGTGTCTTTGTCTCTCGTGTCTCTCTCTCTCTGTCTCCCTCTGAGAACAACAGAGTTGTTCCGAAATGGATCAGAACTGTCCAGATTCCACCCCGCTGCCATTTCCTGGGCCGAGGTGATCTGGGCTGGAGTCCAAGTTCCCAGGCTGCGTCTGTGCATCCCCATTTCGTTTTGGATAAGATGTGCCAGACTAATGCAGGGGGTCCCGGATGCAATGAGGTGTAAACTGGCTGTCACATCACACAGCTAATCACACAAATCGCATCACGAGCTGTGAACACACAGGTTTGCGATCTCTCTCAGTCTACCCCCGATCTGTTTCAATCACTGAGTGTCTCCCTTTCTTGCGGTCACTATTTGTCACCCACCATCTCTCTGTCTGTCTTGATCTCTGCCACAGTCCCTTCCCTTGTCTCACTGACCTTCTCTCTTTCACAAGAGCTTTCTTTCTCTCTCACCGCCTCTCCCTTTCCGTCTTATAGTTTGACACTGCCATCTCACTGCCCTATTAATAATGGATCTCAATCCTTTCTTTCTCTCACATGTTCTGTCCATCCTTCTCTCTATATCTATTTCATGGTCTCTACCTCTCGGGCAACAACAACGTCATACTTTGCATACCATTAGCTCTCCTCAAACACAATTTTTCATTCTTCATTTCCCACCGGTTTCACCAGACCCTCATTGAGTAAAGTGATCTGCCTACTGCAATGCCAGCTTCTCCATCTGACTCTCTTTCTACTTCATCATTCACCCTGCACTCTGACTCTCGGTTCCAGAGAGTGTAAAGGACAATGTACCGAACGCACCGTGACACCCAGCTGCAGAGCGGGAAAAGGGTAGTGTGTCTAAAGTCGTGACATCAGTCCCCAAGCGGGGAAGAAAAATTTAACTAATGCACTCTGACTCCGGTTCGCAAAGGGTGGAAAGGACAATGTATGTAACACACTGTGACACCCAGTTGCAGAGCGGGGAAGGATAGTGTATCTAATGGACCATGATGCCAGTCCCAAAGTGGGGAAAGGACAGTGCATCTGATGCATTGTAACCCCCGATTCCAGAGAAGAGGAAGGACTCTCTACCTAATGTGCTGTAACCTCCGGTCCCAGAGTGGGGAAAAGACAAGCATGCAATGCACTCTGACTCCCGATTAAGGTGGAGGGAAACAACAGTGCATCGAATGCAGATGACCTCTGGTTCCAGGGGCGTGAAAGGATGGTGTAATTCACTGTGAATATTGCTTCTTTTGTGGCAAATGTATAATATGGGACTCAGTGAATGAGACCCTGGAGGGAGTTTACAATCTTTCAAACTGGTTAGCTCATGGTCCACCTCACCTCTGGACCTGATTGTTCGTATTTCTCAAACAACGGTACAATGCAAGAACAGGCCCTTTGGCCCTCCAAACCTGCGCCTCCATATTCTGCCCTACCATACCAAAGCAGTCTTCCATTACAAGATCCGTATACCTCTCCTCTCTTCCTATCCATGTGCTTCTTGAATGATTCCATTGTGTCAGCTTCCACCACCTCCTCTGGCAACTCTCTCCAGGCACTCACCACCCTTCATGTGAAAACTTGCTTCGCACAATTCTTTTAAACGTCCCCCACCTCGTACCTTGAACATGCGTGGCCTAATAATTGATCCATTCCACCCCGGGAAAAAAAAACTAATTTTCCATTCCCAATCCTGTAAACTTCTACAACATTGTCCGTCAATCTCCTGCGATCTCTCGCAGGAGATTGACGGACAAACCTCGTCTAGCCAAACTCCTCCATTGCTAAAATCTGCCACACCAGAGAGCATCCTGGTAAAAAGTTTTGGTATATTATCCAAAGCATCTACATCCTTCGGATAATGTGGAACCAGAGTTGTATGCAATATTTCAAGTGCGGCTTAATTTAAGCTGCAGCATTACCTTTTCGAAGAGTGTGGTGCTGAAAAACCTCCAGCCAGTCAGGCTGCGTCCGAGGAGCAAGAGAATGTGTGTTTCGGGCATGCAACCTTCATCAGGAATGAGGCTAGATGACCAAAGGTGCAGAGAGATAAATGGGAGCTCTGTGTTTCTGGCCGGGTGGGGGGACGTAGCTCAGAGTGCGATAGGCAAAGTGGGACTGAATGCGAAAGGTCGGACCGGCGATTGGGCCGATTGGTGGGAAGGAAGATGGACAGGTAGGACAGGTCAAAAAAGCGGTGAAGAGTTGGAGGGATGGATCGGGGATAAGGTGGGGGAGGAAAAATGAGGGAACAGGTGAAATTCACATTGATCCCGTGTGGTTGTGGGGTCCCAATGTGGAAGATGAGGCATGCTTCCTACAGGTGTCTGCTGGTTAGGTTTGGCGATGGAGGACACATAGGACTTACATGTCTTTGGCCGAGTGAGTGTAGGAATTAAAGTGCTCGACCACGAAGTGGTGTGGTTGGTTGGTGCGGTGTCTCAGAGATGTTCTCTGAAACGTTTCGCAAGTTGGTCTCCTGTCTTCCCAAAGTAGAGAAGACCACATCAGGAGCAATGAACACAGAAGTTGACATGTGTGAAAGTACAGGTAAATCTCTGTCAGATGTGGAAGGATCCTTCGGGACTTTCGACGGAGGTAAGCAAGGAGGTGTGTGTGCAGTAAGTGCAATTCTTGCCTTGGCTGGGGACTGCGCCTGGGCTGCAGGGTGGGATGGTGGGGGGTGGAGCTTGAACCTAACAAATGGGTCGTGGAGGGAATGGTCTTTACAGATGGCAGATGGGGTGGGCAAAATATCCCTGTTGGTAGGGTCTGTGTGTAGGTGGTGGAAATGGCGGAGACGTATCTGGAGGTTGGTGAAGTGAAAGGTGAGGGCTGGCAGGATTCTGTTGTTGAGGGTGGAAGGGTAGTGTTCAAGGGCGGTGATGTGGAAAGTGGATGAGATGCACTGGAGGGCATTGTCGGCCACGTGGGAGGGGAAATTGTGGTCTTCCTCCCAGCAGCATAACTTGGCTATCCTTATCCTCAATGTGCCGACAATGATGGCAAGCATACCTTCAGCATTTTTCCCACTACCTTATTTACATGCGCTGCCACATTCAGTAATCTGTGGCCTCACACACCCAGACCCCTCTACAAATCAATTTTCCGAAGGATTCAGATATCCACTCTGTAATTTCGACCTGTACTCGACCTTCCAAAATGCATCACGACACATTTCACAGGATTAAACTCCATCTGCGATTTTTTCTGACCATGCTTCCAACTGTTCGGTATCCTCCCGTATCCTCTGACAATCCTCACGATCTGCAGCTTCACCAATCATTGTATCGTTTGCAAACTTACGAATTAGATCAGCTGCATTTCCCTCCAAATCATTCACGTAGATCAAGAAGAGCAGAGGTCCTATCGCCAAACCCTGTGGAATATCACCAGTCAAAGCCATCCATTGTGAAAAGCATTCTTCCATCGCTACCCTCTCTCCTACAAACAAGGCAGTGTTGTATGTATCTTGCCAGCTCTCTCCGATTCCATGTGACGCAAACCTTTGTACCAGTCTGCCATAAGGGGCCTTATCAAAGACTTTACCGAAGTCCATTTGAACAACATCAAGCAGTTTTCCCTCATCAATCATCTTCATCACCTCCTCAAAAGGAGGTGGCCGTGGGAGGCCATTGTCAAGTGGTATAATTGCTGTAAAGCCCATGAATCCAATGCTGAAAAAACCCATCTGGTTCACAAATAACTTTCAGATAAGGAAATTGCCATCCATGCCCAGTCTGGCCTATATGTGACTACAAACCCACAGCAATGTGGTTGACATGCAACTGCCCTCTGGGCAATTAGGGATGGGAAATAGGTGCTGGTATCGCCAGTCTCATTCTCATCCAAGGAATGAATAAAGAAAAACTTGATTCATGTTAGAAAGGAGAAGGTGAGGGCTGCAGGTGCTGGAGATCAGAGCTGCAAAATGTGATGCTGGAAAAGCGCAGCAGGTAAGGCAGCATCAAAGGAGCAGGAGAATCGACATTTCGGGCATAAGCCCACCTTCAGGAATGAGGAGGGTGTGGCAAGCAGTTTAAGATAAAAAGTAGGTAGGAGGGACTTGGCG